>NC_084613.1:72754928-73354928 GCF_033978795.1 Nerophis ophidion
TTCAAGACTTGGAAATGTAATTTAAATTTGATTCTAAAGATTTTGTAGATTTGCCAGAATATTTTTATGTTATTTTAATCAGAATAAGTTTGAAGAAATATTTCACAAATATTCTTTGTCGAAAAACAGAAGCTGAAATGAAGAATTAAATTAAAATGTATTTATTATTCTTTACAATAAAAAAAATAAATGTACTTGAACATTGATTTAAATTGTCAGAAAAAAAAAGGAAGGAATTTAAAAGGTAAAAAGGTATATGTGTTTAAAAATCATAAAATCATTTTTAAAGTTGTATTTTTTTCTCTAAAATTGTCTTTCTGAAAGTTAAAGAAGCAAAGTAAAAAAATAAATGAATTTATTTAAACAAGTGAAGACCAAGTCTTTAAAATATTTTTGGGGATTTTCAAATTCTATTTGAGTTCTGTCTCTTTTAGAATTTAAAAATGTCGAGCAAAGCGAGACCAGCTTGCTAGTAAATAAATACAATTTAAAAAAACAGAGGCAGCTCACTGTTAAGTGCTGTTATTTGAGCTATTTTTAGAACAGCCCAGCGGGCGACTCATCTGGTCCTTACAGGCTTACCTGGTGCCCGCGGGCAACGCGTTGGTGACCCCTGGTCTATATGTTCTGGGGGGGAACAGTAATAGTGTGATGACAACCATAGAACAAGCTAAATGGCAAACGATGACAATAATGAAAAAATCATTAATGTGAATAGTCTTAACTTCTTTTTACACTCGTAAAAAAGTAGTCAACGTCATATGGTAAGCTTTTTTTTTATTTTTAGCTGTCAAATTTAGTTGTACTTTACATTAAAAAAGCTGTATTTTTCCTGTTCTTTACTGACAGCTTATTATCAACTGTAGCCATATTTTACTTAGCAGCCAGGACTGCATAGAGTCTCATTTCTGGTTCTATGGTTGACATTACACCTTTATGTCCAATTTTTCTGAATTATTATTATTACTTTTTTAATGAACCGTATTTTCAGACTATAGACCACCACTTTTTTCCCCAAGCTTTGAACCCTGCGGTTTATACTAATCTATGGATTTTTCTACGCCAATGGCTAAATTATGGAATGGATTAAGCCAGGGTTCCCCAAACTACGGCCCGCCAGCAACCAAAATCCGGCCGGCAGGTAGTCTAAGTTTAAAAGAAACTTATTTTTTTCTTTTTCTTAATTATTATTTTTTAAAATCTGTCTTTTTAAACCATTTTCTACCACTTGTTACTCTCTGTGTCTCCTAGCCGTTCTGGCAAATTAAAATTGTCTAAAACTGTATTTTTCCATCGATAACGTGACATCAAGTGTGCACTCTTTCAGTCAATTAGTGCGTGAGGAATATATATATATATATATATATATATATATATATATATATATATATATATATATATATATATATATATATATATATGTATATAGTATATATATATGTATGAAATACTTGACTTTCAGTGAATTCTAGCTATATATATTTATTTTATTATATATATAAATAAAATAAATAGTTGAATTTCAGACAGCACCTATCAAATACACAGTAATAAAAACACAGTTGTTCTACTAACTGTACTGTGCTTGCTGGTTACTTAAAAAAAACAAAACAACACTTACCTTTCACTATTTGAGTAACGTTTCTTCCGAGTTTCCAGAAGATGGCGCCAGTATGTGCTTTGGCCTGCCGTCTCTCGCTGTCAGCACTGTTCCTTTTTGTGTTGTTTGCGTCTATTTTTGTCTCTGTCAGCTCACTGCTTGTGTATGACCGCCAAACACTGTTGGATCTTTGCCCCTCTCCCACTTATATGATCAACTTTGACGTTGGTTTTTCGACGTCCCAGTCAGCTTTTTCACCTGGCCGGATTCCTGCCTTCCTTTCCCGCCTCGTGGCTCCTCTCCCCCGCCGCCTGCGGGCTGTGTGTCGGGCCCCACCTGGATTAGCTGCTTCCTTGGACGTGCTGGCCCCCGCCAAGTTCGGTCTTGCGAACGCAAGATCTTTGACAAACAAAACGTTTATCCTGAAGGATTTCTTCACTTCCCGCGGACTTGACTTCCTCTGTGTGACGGAAACATGGCTGAGAGCCGGTGAGTCCGCCCCTCTTAATGAACTTCTGCCTCCGGAGTGTTCCTACTTTAATTCTCCACGGTCGTCCGGTCGAAAAGGAGGAGAATTAGCAGTCGTTTTTAAAAATGACTTTAAATGCCGTCAGATCCACCGGCAATCCTCCTTTTTAAGCTTCGAACTGTGCATGTTTGAGCTGGAGGTGGCGTGGCCTCCAGCTCCGGGGGGTTTTCGGCAGAGGCGCTGAATTTCGTGAGTCTCCCAGAAGTATGGCCACAACGACATGCTGTCAGGCAGGCTAGACTAAAGAAAATATGAGGCCCGTGGGCAATACTTTTTTTTCCCAACTCTTACTTGCAAAACACATCCTTGAATGGAAAATAAGTACATTTAAAAAGGTTTTAAGATATCAGAGCGTGGTAGTACTTTGTCAGCGCAGTTAAGCTTGACGAGGACACCGCCTGCAGGCAAAAATGAGGGCTGCGTAAGAGCCAGATGTGGCCCAGACGCAGACGTTCAAGGTGTATTAAGAGTTGGAGCAGAGACAACCTTCTTGTATAACACCACTCTGAATAAGACATAACAGTGATCATTATTTCATAAAGGGGAACTATTACAGAGTAATGCAGGTTTCCAGTTATTGTTTTGTGTTTGTGTTTGCAGCAGCTTTTCACCTTGTCACGCTGGCCTCGTAACAAGCCGCCGCTTATCGGCCGATGATGATGAGAACCGAGGTGACATCTCTAGCTGGCTTTTAATGTAAATCAAAGGGATTTGTAAACAACAAAACACAAAAACATGGCTCCAATCCAGGATGGAGCTGTCACATATGACATCAAAGGAGGGTTTTTTTTTGTTGTTTTTTTTGTCACCAAATAACCTTTGGAACAAAAAAAAGGATGCCTGCTCGCTTGGCAGAGAAGCTCCCCCAAGTCAAGCACACATGTGAGGTCTGATTATTATCAAAGCTGCTGGAGCAGAAAGTTGAAGAAGCATACAGTATATACACTATATTGCCAAAAGTATTTGGCCACCAGCTTTGACTTTGTCCAAAATGTTTTGGTATCTTGGGGCATTCAAAGTTCCTTTCACTGGTACTAAGGGGCCAGGCCCAACTCCTGAAAAACCAACCCCACACCATAATTCCTCCTCCACCAAATTTCACACTCAGCACAATGCAATCCGAAAGGTAGCGTTCTCCTGGCATCCTGCAAACCCAGACTGGTCCATCAGATTGCCAGATGGAAAAGCGTGACTCATCAGTCCAGAGAAGGCGTCTCCACTGATTTAGAGTCCAGTGGCGACGTGCTTTACACCACTGCATCCCACACTTCGCATTGGACTTGGTGATTTAAGGCTTAGATGCAGCTGTTTGGACATGGAAACTCATTCCGGTAAGAAATCTGCGTTCAAAAGAACTACGGCTTATTAGTGATTCCCAGAACCCAAAAAAGGTCTGGAGGCTATAGAGTGTTTTCTATTTGAGCTCCAGTACTCTGGAATGCCCTCCCGGTAACAGTTAGAGATGCTACCTCTGTAGAAGCATTCAAGTCTCATCTTGAAACTCATTTGTATACTCTAGCCTTTAAATACACCCCCCCTTTTAGACCAGTTGATCTGTTGTTTCTTTTCTTTTCTGTTCTGCCCCCCTATCCATCGTGGCTGTTCGGGAACCATGGATGAAGGCCTCCCATGGCTATCCAGAGTCGGGACCCGGGGTGGACCGCTCACCTGTGCATCGGTCGGGGACATCTCTGCGCTGCTGACCTATCTTCGCTCGGGATGGTACCCCGGTGGCCCCACTATGGACTGGACTCTCACTATTATGTTAGATCCACTATGGACTGGACTTTCACAATATTATGCTAAATCCACTCTACGTCTATTGCACCAGTCGCCCTAGATGGCGGGGGGGGGGGGGGGGGGGGGGGGGGGGGGTTGGGGGTTCCTCTGCGCTCCTCTCCAAGGTTTTTCATTGTCATCACACTGGGTTGAGTTTTTCCTTTTTCCTTGCCCTGATGTGGGATCTGAAACAAGGATGTCATTGTGGCTTGTGCAGCCCTTTGAAACACTTGTGATTTAGAGTTATATAAATAAACATTGATTGATTGATTGATTGATTCCATGAAGCTCTCTGCGTACTGTACGTGGGCTAATTGGAAGGTCCCATGAAGTTTGGAGCTCTGTAGCAACTGACTGTGCTGAAAGTCTTTGAACTATGCGCTTCAGCATCCGCTGACCCCTCTCTGTCAGTTTACGTGGCCTATCACTTGGTGGCTGAGTTGCTGTTGTTCCCAAACTCTTCACTTTTCTGATAGTAAAGTTGACTTTGGAATATTTAGGAGCGAGGACATTTCACGACTGGATTTGTTGCACAGGTGGCATCCTATGACAGTTCCACGCTGAAAATCATTGAGGGCGGCCCATTCTTTCCAAAATGTTTGTAGAAACTGTCTTCATGCCTAAGTGCTTGGTTTAATACACCGGGCCAAGTGATTAGGACACCTGATTCTCATCATTTGGATGGGTGGCCAAATACTTTTGGCAATACAATGTACGTGCTCGCCAGAACAATGCCAAAGTCAGTTCCCTTGAGTCGCTGGAAATGCTTATGCGAGCAGTGGAATTATTAATATTCAGGCATGCTTACCAGACAGTATTAAATCAAACTAAGCAAAAACAAGAGGAGCGAGGGATGGAAAGGGAAAAACAGGAGTTTTGCAGAAGTGTTGCGTAGATGGACGCTCACGTCCACACTTTTATTCGCTCATTTACAATTCAGGTCTCTGCTGTTGAGAAGAGAGAGAAAGGCGCCTTTGGGCCGATGCGTTTTTTTTCTTTTTTTCCCTGTTTCACCTTCAGGTGGTGCTGACCATTGATTGTGAGGAACACCTTTGAACTAACTCGACAGAAAGCCGGCAGAATGATCACCAGCACTGCGTGGACCTTCAGCATCGAATTGTAAACCTTTATAGTTACCCACCACCTCATGCATCATTCATGGGAACCTCTCAAAATGTCTCACAACTTTAACAAATGGGAGAAAAAAGCCTTGTCCCAGTATCTTTATTTGCAAAAAATACTGTCTTTCCACGTACTTTGAAATAATTTGAGGTAATCCTGTTTATAAGATTGATTCAGTAATTTACAAGAAAACAACGTGACTTGTAAACATGTAAAGCTTTGGTAGTTTCTCAAATGTTTGACATTAACACAGCGATGCTTTTTTGCTTTTTTTAAAAAAAAAAAAGACAATATCAAACCAACAGAAGATTTCTGGAGCTAAAGTAATAAGTAAACAGTAATACGTTTTTTAGGCGCAAAAATTATGACTTAAACGATGAAGCTGTATTTTCATTTGAACTTATATATATTTTTTAGTTTATTTAAGAAACATATATATTGTTATTATATTCATATTCATTTAGTTAGATTTTTTTATTTTAGCACTACGTAATTGTGTGTAAAAACATTTTCAGCAGATTCTATGAGTCCTTTCTTTTGCAGTATATTTAATTAGTTATTATTTTTGTTTTCTGGCTGGCCTAAGCCTGTGATGAGGTGGCTACTTGTCCAGGGTGTACACCGCCTTCCGCCCGATTGTAGCTGAGATAGGCAAAAGCGCCCCCCGCGACCCCAGAGGGAATAAGCGGTAGGATATGGATGGATGGATGGGACTGGCCTAAGCCTTGATCATAAGCTTTGTGATAAACACATGCTGTCAGTAAGTTAGATATTAATTTTGAATATAATTACAATCAAGAGTAAGATTACTAATTCAGTGTTAATAATTGAGTGGCCCCTAGGCCCCTCTGTAGCGTAAAAGTTGGGGCCCAAGGTCAAAAAGGTTAAGAACCCTTGTTAAAGTATATGTTAGGCTTTTTTTGTTTGTTTTCATATATTTTATGCTTTATTATACCAGAGCTGCTGCGACTACTTTAATGTTTTAATACAAAATTAAATTCAGTGGGTGCATTTGAGTAGTTGCTATGCGGTCTTGCTTTTATTTTGAAGCTTATTTTACATTGAGCAGGAAGTCATTCTGTGCAATTTCTTAGTAGTTTTCAAATTTTTTATTAAATAACAGCCTCCATGCTTCTAATTGATGCCCTGTTTGGCTTTTGGGTAAGAACTAAACTGGACTTATTGGATAGTTTATTGTAAAAACTAAGTTTTTCACCCTTTTTCCCGATATTTTTAGATCTGTTCTTTAGGAGAAGTTTTACCTTGTCCCTGTCACCTGTCATAACGTGGATTATTTCGCAGTTTACAGTGAGGATTCTTTTCCCGGGATGCAATCGGACTAGACTAGTCATGGCTTGAAGGTAGGAACATGATTTAATCTTGACTATAAAAAGTACAAACAAAAGGCGCTCACAAGGCGGAGACTCAAACTTGGCACAGGAAAAAAAACTAATACTTTAACGTAAACTATGAACATAAAACAAACAACACTTATTGTGACATGAGCAGAGCAGCATGAACTATGAACAAGAAATGAACATCAATGTCGCCGGCAGACTAACTGACAATGACAGGCTTAAATAATAGTCTCTGATTAGCGACAGGTGCGTGAGTCCAAACAAATGAGGTGAAACTGATGAGTCGCCATGGTGAAGTGAAGTGAATGTGAATTATATTTATATAGCGCTTTTCTCTAGTGACTCAAAGCACTTTACATAGTGAAACCCAATATCTAAGTTACATTTTAAACCAGTGTGGGTGGCACTGGTAGCAGGTGGGTAAAGTGTCTTGCCCAAGGACACAACGGCAGTGACTAGGATGGCAGAAGCGGGAATCGAACCTGCAACCCTCAAGTTACTGGCACGGCCACTCTACCAACCGAGCTATGCCGCCCCACTGGTGGTGACAAAACAAACAAGGAAGCGCAAACAGGAACTAATGGAGTCGTCATGGAAACTAAAACAAACACGGGTGCACAAAAACAGGAACTTAGATTAGATAGTACTTTATTTATTCCGTCAGGAGAGTTCCTTCAGGAAAATTACAATTTTCAGCACAATCCCATTCAAGATCAGACAAACATTACAGGGAGACAGAACAGGATCGCTGACGGGTCTGCCGGCTTCCAGCGTCCCTTACAAAAAAGATGACATACAGGTAAACATGGGGGGGGGGGAAGAAAAGAATAGAAGATTAAAATAAAATAAAAAAAATCGGTCTTAACCTGGGCCCTGGAGTGGGGGTGCAGACTGAGGCCAAGGGGAACTAATAGAGTCTTAATAATAAATAATATATAACATATATTATATATAATATATATACTATTCAAATATTATATATTTTAAATATAATATATGTTATATATTATTTATTATTATTATTGTCTATTGTGAGCGAACTCTGGTGCTGAATTTCCCCAGGGATCAATAAAGTACTTTCTAATCTATTCTATTCTATTCTATTAAACCGAACAGAACACAACCAAATAAAATCCAGACCACAGAACATGACATCACCAAAGTGCTTAATGGTGTGGGATTTATTGTGGTTAACGTTTGTTGTGTTTTACAGTAAATTCATTGTCATTTTTAAGATTCAAATGGAAAATCGTAAAATTTGAAGCAAAAAAATACAATCTTTTCCAAAGCTGAAGAAGGATTAGCACCATGTCAACATCCTAACACAGGTTCATTCTTCTATTTATTGGCTATGTCTACACTAAGCCGGATAACCCCTTAAACAAATACTTATTTAGCCTAAGCCCCGTTTTAGCCACACTAAACCAGCGTTTAAGGTTCACCTCCTCGGACAAATTTTTAAGTGTGCCGTCTATTTCTTGAATCTCCGGCTCTTAGCTTTGTATGGACTCATTGATCGTTTACAAATTGAGTTCAGACACGACGTGACGTCAGAAATAACGCGCCACATAATAAAGCGGTTTCGTAACTCGGAGCTAACCACTGGGCATATGGAGGCTAATCGTCCAGACATGCCCGTGTTTCTCATTCTTCTAAATGTACAGACGCTTGTGGCAATCACACATGAATACCTTAAGACAGTGGTTCTTAACCTTGTTGGAAGTACCGAACCCCACCAGTTTCATATGCGCATTCACCGAACCCTTCTTTAGTGAAAAATAAAGTTGTTGTTTTTTCAAATTCAAGACAAAGTTGTATGTTTTTGGTAACACTTTAGTATGGGGAACATATTCGAAGTAACAAAGACTTAATTTAGAGTTATTTGGACACTAGGGGAACATATTCTAAGTAATAAAGACTTAATTTAGAGTTATTTGATTAGGGTTAGTGTCAGGGTTAGAGGGTGTGATAACAAAATTACTTGTACTCGTTTTGATTGATGATGTTCTTTGAACGGGTCGCCAAAAGTAGTTTGTTGGGCTCAGGAATGTGACACTTAGCAAGAGATCTATTATCTGATCAAGCTCTGTCTCCTGTGTCTTTGATGTGACATGTGGACTATAGTGGACGTGGGCACTTGTTTTTCCTCTTCCTGACCCCCAACAGAGCTAAATTGTTCCCATTTCCTGAGTGACCCCCCCTCCCCCTCCCTCCCCCTTGCTGGCCAAACGACACCCTGTCCTTCTTCACAGGACTTTGGGTATTCATTCCACTGGTGTACTGTATGTAAATGAGCATGGAGGGTGGGACTTCTGAGAATGTATAATTGTCATGTCAAATTCTAAAGGAGTTAGAACAAGCTGGAACGAACGGATGTGTCGTTTTGGTTTGGTCTCGCTTTGCAAAGCTTGTTATTATTTGTTTGTTACTTTAATAAATCATTTTAAAGCTATTTGTCACTAAAGGATCGTCTTTAAGAAATTTCCACGACAAGGGTTAGGGTTATAATAAGGCCATGCCGAATAAGGCATTAATTAGTACTTAATGACTAGTTAAGAGCCAACATGTGACTAATTTGCATGTTAATAAGTAACTAACTAATGGTGAATATGTTCACTATACTAAAGTGTTACCGTGTTTTTATTACTGGTGCACAAAATGAACCGTGCATGAACATCACCTTGTTCAGACAACAAAACCAAGACAGTGCATAAACTCACAACAAATTACACACCTGCAAAACAATCAGCTGTTGCCGTATCCTAATATGCCAACAAGGAGAATTTTGTATTTACAAGAAGAGTCGGGTGTGTTTTGACCTCGGCCGAACCCCTGAGGTCGACTCAATGAACCCCTAGGGTTCGCTCAAACCCTGGTTAAGAACCACTGCCTTAACCTTCCTCTTGTGTTAGCTCTCTGTCACAATCTCTAATGTTAACGGGTCGATTTTGACCCATGTCTTAAATCAGCTGTAAATTACACTAAAAACGATTATCTATGTTCATTGTCACATTGTGTACTTTCGTGACAAATAAAGATTTGATTAATTTATCATGTCTCAGGTGTGACTCACTACAATAGGGCCCCACAGCACACTGGATTCCAGTTAATTGAAATAAGACAACACTGGATATTGTTCAGATAATTTAAATTTAAGAACTTGCACACAAAGCAACACTGGAGGTGACTATGACGTGCGCATTTTCCGCGCATGCGTACTAGGCTGACGGAGAAGGCGAGGGTGTGTTAAACGACCATTGTGTGTGTGTGTGGACAAGGATAAGGTTATGTGAGATTTACCCTGAATAACCTTAACCGGGTTAGTGTAAACAGAGCCATAGTCTGGATGCAAATAAAGTCTCCTCTCAGCCACTCTAGAAACCAGAGAGTGGAATTACCCGCCTTGTTTTGCATAAAGACCACTGCTCCAGTGTTACAATGCTACAATGTTACAGTGGCCCTGGGAAAGCCTTCAAAGCAGTCTGCCGCTTTGACGGATGAGAAGTGAAAGGCCGATCAATAGAGATCACGACTTAAATGAAGAGTGATTTTAATTAGCTTACTTTTATTGATGTGCGCCTCCCTCAGCCGCTTGGACTTCCTCCAGGCGGGACCCGCGCGGCCACACTCGCCAGATGAAGATTTGCTGATCCTCAGCTGTTCATGTAACGAGGGGTGACAATATCAATTGAAGCGGGCGTTTATGAGGGGCAGCTTCCCGTATCAGCATTTGTCACTGCTACATCTCATGTACTGCCACCGGCTGCTATGACAGCCACTCTGTCACATTCTTCCAGCATCAGGATCCCAGGTTTCGATATTATTTGCTGTTTAGCAGAGCTTTACTTATTTTTTACTCTTGTGTGATCATTAAAAACGGGAAATATGTTGAATATTATGCCTTGGTATTTCACTGCTAAAATTCTGCATTGCTCTTGTACGGGTGTATAGCATGCTTAACCATGAATTGATTAACGTGGACCCCGACTTAAACAAGATGAAAAACTTATTCAGGTGTTACCATTTAGTGGTCAATTGTACGGAATATGTACTGTACTGTGCAATCTACTAGTAAAGGTTTCAATCAATCAATCAATACTGTACTGTTATGATCCGATAATGGGTCATACCATTTTGTTGCTTTGTTCCTTTTTATATCACATTTTGTAGTTTGACCTCCTTATTTCCTGTTTTGCTCTGTCACCATGTTTGCATATTGTTTCCACCTTTTACTCTCGGTTTACGCACACCTGTTACTATTGATTACTGCCTTATTTAAGCCTGCCCCTTTTGTTCTTTCTGTCTCGGATCCTAATTTGCTTTCACGCAACAGATGACGACTGCTTTCCATTCTTTACTCACTAGTTGTATTTTTCCCAAGCTTTCATGCTAGTTGTTTTTGTTTTCCCTTTGTGTGCCTTTGTGCCAAGTATAGTGTTTCTGTTTGTTTCCCTAGCTCCCATGCTAGCGCCATTTGTTAGCCTTTTATGCTTAGCACCAGTGTTTCTGTTCTTAGCCTGTTTTCGAGTTTAATAAATCTTAATTTCTTACCTTACGCTGTGTTCTTGCCCGACGCATCCCTGGAAGAACAAATCCGGCTTTGCTATGCCAACCAAGTCTCACATGTACTTAACCATTGGAAATATGAAACATTTCCCAGTAAAATAAGGGAACTTCACGATTTTGATGTCCATCATATCGCTTGCACGTGACCTGCGAGCAGCCTGTCATTAAAGAGAACTGCACTTTTCTTATAATTTTGCCTATCATTCACAATCCTGCACAGGGGTTAGTGCATGTGCCTCACAATACAAAGGTCCTGAGTAGTCCTGAGTTCAATCCCGGGCTCAACATCTTTCTGTGTGGAGTTTGCATGTTCTCCCCATGACTGCGTGGGTTCCCTCCGGGTACTCCGGGTTCCTCCCACTTCCAAAGACATGCACCTGGGGATAGGTTGATTGGCAACACTAAATTGGCCCTAGTGTGTGAATGTGAGTGTGAATGTTGTCTGTCTATCTGTGTTGGCCCTGCGATGAGATGGCGACTTGTCCAGGGTGTACGCCGCCTTCCGCCCGAATGCAGCTGAATTACGCTCCAGCACCCCACACAACCCCAAAAAAGGGACAAGCGGTAGAAAATGGATGGATGGATGGATTCAGAATCCTATATGTTTTATGCAAGGTTTACGTTAATGAAGAAGTTTACAATGATGATGATGATGATGAAGAAATTTATGTTGAAGAAATTTACGACAAAGAAGAAGTTTATGATGAAGGAGAAGAACTTTACGTTGAAGAACTTTACGTTGATGATAAAGAAGTTTACGATGATGATGAAGTTTACGATAAAGAAGAAGTTGAAGATGAAGAAGAAGTTGAAGAAGAAGAAGTTGAAGAAAATAGCATCCACAAGCCTGATGGCCTGTGGGTAGAAACTGTTTGTCAGTCTCATAGTCCTGGATTTCAGGCTTCTGTATCGTCTGCCTGATGGTAGGAGGCTGAAGAGACCGTGCTGGGGGTGTTTATCAATCAATCAATCAATCAATGTTTACTTATATAGCCCTAAATCACTAGTGTCTCAAAGGGCTGCACAAACCACTACGACATCCTCGGTAGGCCCACATAAGGGCAAGGAAAACTCACACCCAGTGGGACATCGGTGACAATAATGACCCAGTGGGACGTCGGTGACAATGATGACTATGAGAACATGATACTGTGATACTGATGATACTGATGTATCATCAGTATCACTTTATGATGTTGTGTACTCTCCTGGTGGCCCTGGTAGAGTACATGTCCTGTAGTGAGGGGAAGGCTGCTCCTGATATGTACTGAGCAGTTTTAACCACTCGCTGGAGTGCCTTCCTGTCCTTAGCAGTGCAGTTTCCATACCAGACTATGATTGAGCTGGTAAGGACACTCAACCGTACATCTATAGAAGTTGCTGAGAGTTTTGGGTGGCATGCCAAATTTTCTCAGCCTTCTTAGGAAGTACAGTCGCTGCTGGGCTTTCTTTATTGTTTGTTGGGTGTTGTGATCCCAGGTGAGGTCCTCGATGATGTGGGTCCCGAGGAATTCAAAGGTTATATCATGTAAAAGTGCAGATTCCAATCAATGAAATACTTTGTATAGTTCAGGACTTACGGTCATTTGAAAACATCCCTGCACATCATGATGGCAGCTACATTTTCCATCTTAAAAATATAAAAAAGATATTTGGGAATGTCCGGCGGGCCAGATAGAAAAGCTTAACGGGCTGCATGTGTTAATTTGCCCAGGTCTGCAATAGAGTGACTGTACTGCATGGCAGATATTGCATTCTGGGGATTTTTGTTTGAGCTGGATCGGTTCGCAGCCGAGTGTGAAGCGACCGGAATGAGATACAGCACCTCCAAGTCCGAGTCCATGGTTCTCGCCCGGAAAGGGGTGGAGTGCCATCTCCGGGTTGGGGAGGAGACCCTGCCCCAAGTGGAGGAGTTCAAGTACCTAGGAGTCCTGTTCACGAGTGGGGGAAGAGTGGATCGTGAGATCGACAGGCGGATCGGTGCGGCGTCTTCAGTAATGCGGACGTTGTATCGATCCGTTGTGATGAAGAAGGAGCTGAGCCGGAAGGCAAAGCTCTCAATTTACCGGTCGATCTACGTTCCCATCCTCACCTATGGTTATGAGCTTTGGGTCATGACCGAAAGGATAAGATCACGGGTACAAGCGGCCGAAATGAGTTTCCTCTGCCGGGTGGCGGGGCTCTCCCTTAGAGATAGGGTGAGAAGCTCTGCCATCGGGGAGGAACTCAAAGTAAAGCCGCTGCTCCTCCACATCGAGAGGAGCCAGATGAGGTGGCTCGGGCATCTGGTCAGGATGCCACCCGAACGCCTCCCTAGGGAGGTGTTTAGGGCACGTCCAACCGGTAGGAGGCCCAGGACACGTTGGGAAGACTATGTCTCCCGGCTGGCCTGGGAACGCCTCGGGATCCCCCGGGAAGAGCCAGACGAAGTGGCTGGGGAGAGGGAAGTCTGGGCTTCCCTGCTTAGGCTGCTGCCCCCGCAACCCGACCTCGGATAAGCGGAAGACGATGGATGGATTTTTGTTTGAATGATTTTACGTTGTAGTATTGACCTTGGCAAGCGTTTACAAAGTAAAACCTCAGTGGCAACGGGTTGACACTGGAACTGTATTAGTGTTTTAATTCAAAATCAGTGTTTACCAGTGTCGTTTCCTTGCTTTGGCTTCCTTTTCTGATCGCTTTAATTTCGTTATGAACGTCAAACTATTTACCACTATTTTACTTAAATGTTTTTTTATAGGGCTGCCTACTGCTAAAATATTGCTTTTCCATATTAATTGCATGGTGCACAACATCTAAATGAAGCAAAAACATCAGAGAGGGTTGTTGCCAATGCAGGGAATATAATACAAGTCTGATGTCTGCCAAGGTTGCTTGCCAGTACTGACACATTTTATAAAATGTGCTGATGAGTTCTCTTTTGGCATTAAGGAGCTTAAAAAACTGAACACAAGAACGTCCGAGAAGATGTAGAGCTCAATTTAGAATTTAACAGTGTCGCGGCGCAATCGATGACTGGAAACTCAATGACTCGTATTAGATTTACTGACGCTTATGCCGCAAAAGTGGATGTTATATTTGTGAAGTGAATTATATTTATATAGCGCTTTTCTCTAGTGACTCAAAGCGCTTTACATAGTGAAACCCAATATCTAAGTTACATTTAAACCAGTGTGGGTGGCACTGGGAGCAGGTGGGTAAAGTGTCTTGCCCAAGGACACAACGGCAGTGACTAGGATGGTGAAAGCGGGAATAGAACCTGCAACCTTCAAGTTGCTGGCACGGCCGCTCTACCAACCGAGTTATGTTGTGGGGATGTTGATATTTGGTTATAGAATATTAGGCCCTTGTCTTCATACTGTACTGTATGAACCACGGCCATATTTAGACACCTTCCATCCAAACATGTTCTACCGCTTGTGCTTTTTGGGGTCGCGGGGAGTGCTGGAGCCTATCCCAGCCGCATTCGGGTGGAAGCATTTGAGGGTCCAAAAGTTCTTTTTACTCTTTGGTGGAAGTCTAATACAGTCTTTCTTCACCATAGGGCCAGGTCCCATTGTTGTGGCGTGAGTGCACCCACCCCTGCAACCCTGGGAGGGACAAGCGGTAGAAAATGAATGGTCTGCATGGACCGCAGTGGTACTCCGTTGCAATACATTTATGCCACTTGTAGCAATAATGTCAATTTTTACCAAAAAAAGGCTGTAGTTTCTCAAGAGCAAAAAGTATGACTAAAGTGGTGAAGCTGCATTTTAATTTGTACATTAATTTTATTGACAGTTTAGTTAAAAAACATATTATTAATTCCGTTTTTTATTTTACTTTTTGTCAGAGTGCCTACATAGGCACTATATTTGATTAGTAATTATTTTTCTAATCAGCCTGACCTAAGCCTCAGGTTAATTTGTTAAATAATAATCTTTGTGATTAACACGTTGTTTCATATGATTTGACAATGTTGTAAACTTTAAGTAGATTAGATGTAATTATTGAATATGATTAAAATCAAACGTAAAATTACTAATTCAGTGCTAATATATGAGTTGGCCCCAGGCCCCTCTGTAGTAAAAAAGTTTGGTCCCGAGGTCAAAAAGTTTACGAACTCCTGGTCTAATTGGTTGAAGTCAGCATAAGTAGTATGGTACTGCACTCGAAAATATGTGAACGCTGCATTACGAAATGAGACCTAAAGATAGCTGTTAACTTTTGATTAGTCAGCAGCAGTTAACGATGTCCAGATTAACATGGCGGAAGTCTTGCCTGATAATATTCTCAGAAATGTGTCATGTATAGCAGAATGAAACCCATTTATTATCTTGAAAAAAAAAAAAAAGCACCCCATATCACTCATTGAGAAGCTAACAAACCGACCCTTCCACCTTGTTCACACTGTAACTCCATCTCATCAGCCGTTACGCGACTTAATCACTGCCCCCTGCAGGCAGTATCTCCAGAGACACTGTGGAGTTTTAATTGGTGGGGGGCAATAACTACGAGGATAAAAGTAGACTTATTAAAACGACAACCATGCCTCTCTTGGTGCACCTTTACCAGCCCAATTAGGCGATTTTTATGAAATCTGTAAATACCCAAACAAATAAAATATATATATTTTTTTGCAGAGGGGTAGCTGTAATCCATCAGAATTGCTTTGATCTGTTAATTGGATGGTGTTGTGATATCTATAAGGCTGGCAGTGATTCTGGTCAACAAAGGGAAGATGTTGTCTGCTTTTAGTCTTGCCCTGTTTTTCAAGGCTTTTAGTAATTACCATATTTTCTGGACCACAGGGCTCACCGGATTATAAGGCGCACTGCGGATGAGCGGTTCTATTCAGGTCTTTTTTCATACAAAAAGTGCATTAAAGGCCTACTGAAACCCACTACTACAGCCCACGCAGTCTGATAGTTTATATATCAATGATGAAATATTAACATTGCAACACATGCCAATACGGCTGGTTTAGTTTACCAAATTAAAAGTTTAAATTTCCCGCGGAGTTTCTTGTTAAAAAGGTCACAGAATGATGACGCATGCGCGGGGACATATTAGCGCAGCACCACTTGCGGCTAAAAGTCGTCTCTTTTCATCGCACAAATAAACAATATTCTGGACATCTGTGTTGCTGAATCTTTTGCAATTTGTTCAATTAATATTGGAGAAGTCAAAGTAGAAAGATGGAGTTGGGAAGCTTTAGCCTTTAGCCACACAAACACACGGTGATTCCTTGTTTAAAATTACCGGAGGTGAAGCTTTACTATGGATCTGAGCGGTCAAGCGAACATGGTTCCCGACCACTTGTCAACCGGCAGGTTTCGGTGCGAAAATTGTGGTAAAAAGTCGGCTCTTACCGGAGTTCAGCTGAGCTTGCGCCGTGCATGCAGCTGCCATCGACTTCCCTCAGAGACTGGCGTCAAGACATCCGTGGACACACCCCTCCGAATATCAGGTACTATTTAATCTCAATAAAACACTAGCAACACAATAGAAATATAAGGGATTTCCCAGAATTATCCTGGTAAATGTGTCTAAAAACATCTGAATCTGTCCCAATGCAATCGCCTTTTTTTTTTTAACTTTATTTTTATTATTTTTTTTTTTTCTAGTCCTTCGCTATCAATATCATCATGCACAAATCTTTCATCCTCGCTCAAATTAATGGGGAAATTGTCGTTTTCTCAGTCCGAATAGCTCATGGGTGTCAAACTTTGGCCCGCGGCCCAAATTTGGCCCTCCCTCTAATTTCATTTGGCCCTTGAGGCAATGTCAAATTAACATTAGAGCTGGCCCGCCGGTGTTTTACAGCGGCAGTTTCGCTGTAACACCGCATTCACTGCTAATACGCATACATGTCAACCCTCCCAATTTTCCCAGGAGACTCCCGAAGTTCAGTGCCCCTCCCGAAAATCTCCCGGGGAAACCATTCTCCCGAATTTCTCCCAATTTCCACCCGAACAACAATATTGGGTGCATGCCTTAAAGGCACTACCTTTAGCGTTCTCTGCAACCTGTGGTCACGTCTGCTTTTCCTCTATACAAAAAGCGTGCCGGCCCAGTCACATAATATATGCGGCTTTAGCACACGCACAAGTGAATGCAAGGCATAAATGATCAATAGCCGTACAGGTCACACTGAGGGTGGCTGTATTAACAATGCCAACACTGATACAAATATGCGCCACACTGTGAACCCACACCAAATTATAATGACAAACACATTTCGGGAGAACACCCGCACCGTAACGCAACAGAACAAATACCCAGAATCCCTTGCAGCATTAACTGAGTTTGACACCCCTGGAATAGCTCTTGCTGCTGGAGGCTCCCATTATAAACAATGTGAGGACGTGAGGAGCCCTCACCCTTGTGACGTCATCATCTGCGACCTCCGGTAAAGGCAAAGCTTTTTCATTAGCGATCAAAAGTTGCGAACTTTATCGTGGATGTTCTCTACTAAATCCTTTCAGCAAAAATATGGCAATATCGCGAAATGATCAAGTATGACACATAGAATGGACCTGCTATCCCCGTTTAAATAAGAACATCTCATTTCAGTAGGCCTTTAAATGGGTCATGTTGTGATTTTTTTCTAAATTCAAAACATTTCCTTGTGGTCTACTTAACATGTAATGGTGGTTCCTTGGTCAAAATGTTGCATAGATTATGTTTAACAGACCATCTTTAAGTTGTTTTCTGACAGTCTTTTCAGGATGCGCCGTTTTGTGGGCGGTCTTATTTACATGGTTGCCCTTCGACAGCGTCTACTCCCCGTCATCTTTGTTGTAGCGGTGTAGCGTGCAAGGACGGGAGTGGAAGAAGTGTAAAAAGATGGAGCTACCTGTTTTAATGACATTTAAACTTTACTTAAATGAACAACGGAGCAGCATCTCCACATCCGTGGCTCACTAAAAAGTTAAAGTTAAAGTACCAATGATTGTCACACACACTAGGTGTGGCGAAAGTATTCTCTGCATTTGACCCATCACCCTCGATCACCCCCTGGGAGATGAGGGGAGCAGTGGGCAGCAGTTGTGGACGCGCCCGGGAATCACTTTTGGTGACTTAACCCCCAATTCCAACCCTTGATGCTGAGTGCCAAGCAGGGAGGTAATGAGTCATTTAGTGGTCAATTGTACGGAATATGTACTGAACTGTGCAATCTACTAATAAAAGTTTCAATCAATTCAATCAATCAATCAATTACCCCATGTACCAAATAAAATAGCTTTGAGCTGTTGATGGTGTGTTTGACAGAGAAACAGCACAAATAAGATAGTGAACTAAATGCTGTACATTATTATTACATTACGTCATAAAACTGTACTGTAGTTGTTTAGATTGTATTGTAACAATACAATATCTAAAAACATGTTTGTTTGTTTTTTAAAGTACGTTGCATGTTAAAATTGTGCTGTTTTAGGGGGGACTAAGTAGTGATTAAATTTATTTTAATGAGTGACATTTCGCAACACAATTTTTTCAAGGTACCAGCTGCATCATAGAACCAATTAATCTCATATCCCGAGGTGCACTGTACATAAAAATCCATCAGAAATATCACGTACATTTGCTGAGACAGGCTCCAGCACCCCCCGCGACCCCGAAAGGGACAACCGGTAGGAAATGGATGGATAATTATCAAGCTATTAAAAAGGGAAAGGTGTGGGCAATCTTGGAGGATTCCTACACTGTTTGCAGAAGACCAATGAATTGAATAATTCAAAAAGTGAAAGTTTAAAGCTCCCACACTCCCGCTGGCAAACACTGGGGACTGAGCTTGTGTGGAGTATTGATACAGAATAAGATCCCAGGAATCTGATCTCTCCAAAGCATCGAGCATGGATTGCTAATAAGAACTATTCCATAAGGGAAAATGTGACCGTGACGCCACATTTTAAGACAGTTTAAGCTTCTTTTAAAAAGGGTCATATTAGATTAGATTATATTAGATTAGATAGATTAGATAGTACTTTATTTATTCCGTCAGGAGAGTTCCTTCAGGAAAATTTAAATTTTCAGCACAATCCCATTCAAGTTTAGACAAACATTACAGGGAGACAGAACAGGATCGCTGACGGGTCTGCCGGCTTCCAGCGCCCCTTACAAAAAAGATGAGATAAAGGTAAACAAAGAGGGGGGGGGGGGGGGGAAATATAAAAAATAGAAGATTAAGATAAAATAAAAAAATCGGTCTTAGCCTGGGCCCTGGAGAGGAGGTGCAGACTGAGGCCAAGGGAAAATAAATAAATAAATAAATAAAAATAAAAAATTATGATTTTATGATTCTTATCGACATTTAAAACACTTCGTACACTTGTAACTGTGGTTCTTTGGTCAAAATGTTGCAGAGATTATGTTTTACTGACCATCTTCAAGTAGCTTTTTGTAGTTTTTAGCCCTTCCATAAAGTGACAGGTTAAAGGGGAACATTATCACCAGACCTATGTAAGCGTCAATATATACCTTGATGTTGCAGAAAAAAGCCCATATGTTTTTTTAACCGATTTCCGAACTCTAAAAGGGTGAATTTGGCGATTGAAACGCCTTTCAATTGTTCGCTGTCGGAGTAATGACCTTTCACCCGTGACGTCACAACGGGAAGCAATCCGCCATTTTCTCAAACACATTACACACACCAAGTCAAATCATTATTTTCCGTTTTTTTCGACTGTTTTCCGTATCTTGGAGACATCATGCCTTGTTGGTGTGTTGTTGGAGGGTGTAACAACACGAACAGAGAAAGTTTCAAGTTGACTTACGTGGAGTGTGCTAATAAGACATATCAATGGTCAAGGCATGCTAATCGATGCTAACATGCTATTTAGGCTAGCTGTTCATATTGTATCATTATGCCTCATTTGTAGCTATATTTGCATTCAGCCTTTCCCTCCACCCACATTTAATGCCAAACAAACACATACTAATCGACGGATTCAAGTTGCACCAGTGGTCAAAAGATGCGAAAGTCCCTCGTTTGTTCTGCACACTTTACCGACGATAGCGATGCTACGACAGAGATGGCACAGAGATGTGTGGATATCCTGCCACACTCAAAGCAGATGCATTTCCAACGATAAAGTCAACGAAATCAAAAAGGTGAGTTTTGTTGATGTTATTGACTTATGTGCTAATCAGACATATTTGCTCACGGCATGACTGCAAGCTAATCAATGCTAATTTGCTATTCAGGCTAGCTGTATGTACATATTGCATCATTATGCCTCATTAGTAGCTATATTTGCATCCAGCCTTTCCCTCCACCCACATTTAATGCCAAACAAACACATACCAATCGACGGATTCAAGTTGCACCAGTGGTCAAAAGATGCAATCGTTGGTTAAAAGTAGATCGCCGAATTTGTCCTTGTTGTTGCTGTCTGTCGTGGTATGGCTCAATAGCTTCAGTTTCTTCTTCAATTTAGTTTTTGCTACCTGCCTCCACACTCCAATCATCCGTTTTAATACATGCGTAATCTGTTGAATTTCTTAAGCCGCTGAAAACCGAGTCAGAATTCGAGCTAATGTCGCTATACCATTCTGTTCTATCTGCCATGTTTGTTTGTATTGGCGTCACGCAGTGACGTCACAGGAAAATGGACGGGTGGATATACCGATGGTGAAAATCAGGCACTTTGAAGCCGTTTTTCGGGATATTGCGAGATGGATAAAATGTTTTAAAAACTTTGAAAAATAAAATAAGCCACTGGGAACTGATTTTTATTGGTTTTAACCCTCCTAAAATTGTGATAATGTTCCCCTTTAAGTCCGAACTATACTAGTTTGTATTAGAAATAGCAACAGCGGAGGATGCCCCACAACAAGAGGATAGCATAAAAGGAGCTTATTGACCACATCAAGGATGTCAAACTCATTTTAGTTCATGGGCCGTATGGAAGAAAATCTGTTCACATGCGGGCTGCACTATTAAAATTATGGCATTAAAACAAAAAAAAATAAAGACAACTTCAGATTGTTTTCTTTGTCTTACTTTGGCCAAAAATAGAACAAACATTCTGAAAATATTACAATGAAAATATAGGAAAATATACGGGCAGCGGTAAAGTTTAGATCAGATCTGGGCAAATTAAGGCCCAGGGGCCACCTGCTGCCCGTTCGGCTTTCCAATCCGGCCCGCCGGACATTCCCAAATAATTGCTTTAGATCTTTAAGATGGAAACTGTAGCTGCCATTATGATGTGCAATGATGTTTTCAAATGACCGTGAGTCTTGAACTATAAAAAGTATTTCAATGGTTGGAATCTGCACTTATGGATGATATGCTATTACTATGGTAATTTAATTAGTTACTATGGTAATCTAAACCTTATTGCTTTTTTTTTTAATCCTGCACTACCAAGAGCTAATGCAACGACATTTTGTTGTTATTTGTACTGTAAAGTTCAAATTTGAATGACAATAAAAAGGAAATATAAGTCCAAGTCTAAGTGTAAGTCTAAGTCTAAGTCTAAGTCACAGCAGCTCAGACAAGGTACGAGCAGTGTGAGTGTGGAGCATTTCCACGGAGTGTTTCCAGAGTGGCCCGCCTGAAATGCGTTTTTTCCCCCCGTTTTTTTTCACGTTTATATTCAGCTGTGTTTGTTGCATTTTTGTTGCGTTTTGCTTGATTGTAAAATGTCGATCGAGAGGGGGTGTGGCGTTCATACGTTGTCAATATTCAGTGTTTTATTGTTTATAGTTAATATTGTAAATCCCAGTTTTTATTTTTATGTATACTCTGGGTGTCTCATTCAGTAAAAAAGCTTGAAATTCCATTACGTTTTTTAAGGCGGTTCATCATAACATTTTTAGCATTCAATCAGACATTATTGTGAGGTTTTGTATTAGATTTCCAAAAAATCAGATATACTGGTCCCCAGGCACATTTGTTTCTCTAATTTGGCCTCCAAGTCAAAATATTTGCCCAGGCCTTGTTTAGATCCATGAAAGAAAGAGACAGTGACATGCTGTCAGGGGAGGCAAGTGAGGCAGTGCCTCACCTGCCACCAGGTGGCTTAACCATGAGAAGTTCCAAAACGAAGTAATAAAACAAAATGAGTTTTAATATTTCTCTTTTGGTTGATGCTTTCTATGTGATTTTGGTGTGGTTCCTGTATATTTTGATAATTTTCATGGTCAAATTTGCGGAAATTCCATGTTTCCTGATCAAAACAATGCAGCAGATGAGAAGTGAGGCAGACCCAGGCGGTGCCTCCACGGCCACACACAGTGTGTTTTGGGTGTGCGTGCGATGGGGCGCATGCTTCATGCCATGTGGAAAAGTCAGATTTGAGGCAGCAAGTACCTCTGCCTCAAGGTAGGGGGCGATATATTGTCAACTTGCAGTTCAATACCTCAGAAGTAGTCTGACTCGCCACACCGGGAGAAGTGGGGGCGCTCAAGATAGCAGACACAGGTCTCTCCAGCAGAAGCCAGCCTTTTTTCTTTTCTTTTTTTTTTTTTAACAAATGTATTTATAACAAACATGGCTTTTTTATTAGAGTAAGCCAGCGTTTGTGGGTGTTTTTTGTCAGATGCAAAAATATTGTTTAATTTTTTTGGAATTAAATTAAATTACAAGAATGTGTCTGCCAATATAGAGGATTATATACTGTATCCAAGATGAAATATTTATCGAAACTGGACTTTAAGACAAAATTAATGCGATCATACAAAGTATGTTTTCATAGAGGATAGCTATTGCTGCTTCAGATACAAATAGAGAAAGGTAATATACACTCACAATACTTCATTTATTTTGTTAAAAGCAAATGGGACCAAAAATATTTAATAACAACTTTATTAAATACTTTTTGGAACCATTTATCATATCATAATATCATTATGATATGATAAATGTTTTTATGAAAGCGAATAACTCCCTTTTCCCCCCCCTGTTACTCTAATGTACAACCTACAGTAAATCAACAATAACTAGAGCTGCACATATGAATTTAAGTTTAAAAAAAAAAGTATGCGTGCCTCACCTGGTGTTTAGTTCACAGCACGTCACTGGAAAGTGAAAGCTAATGAATGTTTATAACTGAATACATTTAAATATGCATAACAATTCGATTTATTCATTATATATTTTTTTTATGACTTAAGTAACGTTTTTGACAACTTTGTTCCAAAACACAATATAGAATGTGAGCTATAATAGGATAAAGCATACATTTATCATTCGTTTTCAAAACGGTTACAAAAAAGTGGCACCCCAAAAATTTACTGTGGGACCCCATTTTTAAGACTTGATGGGGTCTCTGAGACCCTATTTTGAAAATTCCTAGTATTGGTGCGTGCAAAACTGCAGCAGGCGGCTGTGGCCTGCGGGCCGGTTCTAATACTAATCAAATATCATCCCGGGGGCCATCGATCATCCATTGCCTTTGAATGGCGGACATGCACATAGTAAAAATTTACCATATATAATTAATCTTTTGACGTCACACCAGGAAAAAAGGTCACACCAGAGAAAAAATTCCAAACGCTTCGTTTGCAGGACGAATGAAGGAAGGCAAGAACCTACTCAGTGGTTAGAGTGTCCGCCCTGAGATCGGTAGGTCGTGAGTTCAAAACCTGGCCGAGTCATAACAAAGACTTTAAAAATGGGACTCATTACCTGCCCTGCTTGGCACTCAGCATCAAGGGGTTGAAATTGGGGGTTAAATCACCAAAAATGATTCCCGGGCGCGGCACCGCTGCTGCCCACTGCTCCCCTCACCCCCCCCGGGGGTGATCAAGGGTGATGGGTCAAATGCAGAGAATAATTTCGCCACAACTAGTGTGTGTGTGACAATCATTGGTACTTTAACTTTTAACTTTTATTATTTTATAAATATCTCCACAATGCCCCCGGGGTTTGATTTCAACTTTTCGGGGCTTACGGGGATCCCAAATACACAAAACCAGGTACCAATATGTAAGAAAAGTTGGTGTTGCATAATAGGGCCCCTTCTTATCCTCTGCCGTGAGAATCGCTGCTCAGCACGAGGCGACTGGATTCCTTATTTCAGTTTTAATACCTCCAGACCGGATCTATCCCAAAGTGTGTTGCTCCGCTAATCCCGGGGTAGGATAACCCCCCCCCCCCACCCCCCCCCCTGTGTTCAATATGTTAATATTGAATCCCCTACTGGATGGATTGTTCATCAGGCACGCTTGGCAGGAGAAAAGACGGTTGTATCGACACAGCGTTTTAAAGAGCAATCAAATGCATGTATTCGACTGATGGAAGAGATTTGCGGCGTATTTCCCGGCAATACGTTGTCACCACCAAGAAGTGGGATCATAAAGGAGGCTTTTGTGTGTCTCGACGGCCATTCCTCAATGTGTTGCTTCTCCGCCAGATAATGATCCATGTCTTGTTCCACTGTGTCCTACTTGGCCTACTTATCTTGCTTTCAGTAAGTTGGAGGCTGGTGCAGGAAGGGAGGTGGGGTGGGTAATAACCATTTGATGTGGAGGAGATTCGCCTCCATCCCATACTAATGCTGCTCTGTCCTTGATTGTTAGACGTATTATTTAGTAGCTGTAGGTCAGTTTAGGAAGGAGACTTTTTATTGCATCTCAGCATGTGTGAGGCGCTGCGTAATCCAGATAAAAAAATATCTTTGGATGAAGGTGATGGAGGGGTGGGGGGGGGAGGCCTGCCCAATTAGCAAATCAATGTTTTGCAAAGAGTGATTTGACAGTGGCACGCTGCGTTCCCCCACAATATTGAATAGCCCGAGAGCTGTTGTGTCTTTTGTACGCCACACATGATTTATTTGCCGCACCTTCTGCTCCATCCGGACCTCACAGAGAGCGCGCTGACAGGGAAAGTGAGGATGTCGCTTTGGCTCAATTCTTTTAATCAGCACGCGCTGTTTTTATTTAGATTTTTTATCTGCCATTTGTTTCATCAAACGTGCTGGAAAAAACACTGCATTTTTATTTACACAAAGATGTGTTGTTTCAGACCATAAATGCTCTAATTGTAGCTGGTTTATTTATCTAAACTGCAAATAGGACTGGGCATTGATTTTAAGCAGGCAATAATTGGAAAAATGCTGGTTTTTTTATTTATTTATTTTTTTTTTAGAAAATGTGAAAAGTCATTACAGTGGTACCTCAGTTTACACACACTTCCACTTTTAGTGCGATTTGAATTCATTAACAGACACACATTGCACATAGTTTGAATTGGTGACTCAATCTATGTGCCCTAGCACTACTGCTAAATAAGCTACCATGGGGCCGATGAAAGTTGCGAGTGAGAGGCGAAAAACACTTGTGAAATCAGAAAAGGGGCGGTTTAGCTCGGTTGGTAGAGCGGCCGTGCCAGCAACTTGAGGGTTGCAGGTTCGATTCCCGCCTCCGCCATCCTAGTCACTGCTGTTGTGTCCTTGGGCAAGACACTTAACCCACCTGCTCCCAGTGCCACCCACACTGGTTTAAATGTAACATAGATATTGGGTTTCACTATGTAAAGCGCTTTGAGTCACCAGAGAAAAGCGCTATATAAATATAATTCACTTTACAAATCAAAAAAGAACAAAGTACAAACATGGCAGCCCTCTTTCCACTCCACTCAATGCCTTTTTCATCAACACGCATCTTACATTAAGGTACAATTCATGTTAAATACTAATTTGTAGATTTCATTCATTATTTATATGTATTCAAAGGGGATTTGTTGTGATATGTTTCATACTCATAAGGTCCATGCATTTGTGTGTTTTAAAGGAGCCATATGTAAGAATCTGGCCAGAAATGGTACTGCAATTACAGTCAAAATTCTGTAGTCCCTTCCTTCTCTCCTTGACTGAGGTTGCCAGATACGAAGCCAAATCTAGCTCGATCGACTGGGCTACTCCAAGGAACTTCAAACTCCCACTGCCTTTTACTAGGGGTTAAGGTGCTGGGACCACAATAGCTAAATAGACAAGCATTTTGTCAATAACAAATCTCTACCAACACATTTTACACAGAAATTAGGCTATATTCAGGAAGAAGTGCATCATGCCTGCGTACAATATCACAACAAATGGCGATCGTATGGTTATTTTGCGCTGTCAGTTCGATTACACATCAACAAACAAGCTAACGGGCATATATGTACGTTAATGTGTCATTGACCGAGCTAGCATGCTAAGCATTACACTAGGAGCTACTCATTATCACACTAAGCATTCGTTGCACAAACATACAAGCTTTGTTCGGACAAGATCATAGACTGTATTGGACAATATAGTTAACATACGAAATGTCCATTTCCATTTATTACAAGTACTAGGAATAAGTAAATGCTTGACTTAGGAGGAAATGAGCAAGTTTGGCGTCAGATAAAAAATCTTCTCTGCCCTCTATCGTCAAAGGCATCCCTGATACAATTCCTTGTTTTTTTCCCGGTTTTGTCATGAATACGTTGAGAATCGTGACAACGCTTTTTAGATTTAATAGGGTCTGACATGTTTAGTAACTTTACCAGTGGCAGTAGCCAGACGAAGATGTTGGTGCGTAACTGGCAACCTAGATGTGACACACTCACAGACTTTCTAATTGGTCAGCCTGACCTAATCTTAGATTATTACAGCCTATATGTAATATGTAAAACTGTAAATTATTCTTTGATTACAATGAGAAAAGCCCATTGGGTTGACTGCCTTTTAATTCTAATTTCACGCTTATAAAGTTGTTTTTTGTGTGTAATAAAAAACCTATGTTTAATGTATTGTGAGATTTTCTGTTAAAATAATGACAATAACGACAATGACTTTTATTTTGAAAACTATCGCAATACATACCGTTTTTTTTTCGGATTATAAATCGCTCCGGAGTATACGTCGCACCGGCCGAAAATGCATAATACAGAAGGAAAAAAACATATACGTTGCACTGGTGTATCAGTCTCATTTTTGAGGGAAATTTATTTGATAAAATCCAACACGAAGAATAGACATCTGAAAGGCAATTTAAAATAAATAAAGAATAGTGAAAACCGGCTGAATAAGTGTACGTTATATGACGCATAAATAACCAACTGAGAAGGTGCCTGGTATGTTAATGTAACATATTATGGTGAGAGTCATTCAAATAACTATAACATATAGAACATGCTATATGTTTACCAAACAATCCGTCACTCCTAATCGATAAATCCATGAAATCTTCTTCCGAGATGTCGCTTCTTAAAGGGGAACATTATCACAATTTCAAAAGGGTTAAAAACAATAAAAATCAGTTCCCAGTGGCTTGTTGTATTTTTTGAAGTTTTTTTCAAAATTGTACCCGTCCCGGAATATCCCTAAATAAAGCTTTAAAGTGCCTTATTTTCGCTATCTTCGAAACCACTATCCACTTCCTTGTGACGTCATACAGGGCTGCCAATACAAACAACATGGCGGTCACCACAGCAAGATATAGCGACATTAGCTTGGATTTCAGCGGTTTAATCGATTCAACAGATTACGCATGTATTGAAACAGATGGTCGGAGTATGGAGGCAGATAGCGAAAACGAAATTGAAGAAGAAATTGAAGCTATTGAGCGAATAGCTGTTGACACTATTCGGCCATAGCGTGGGTGTACCTAATGAAGTGGCCCATAGCATGGCTGTCTTGTTAGCATCGCCGGTAAAATGTGCAGACCAAACGATCAGGACTTTCGCATCTTGTGACACTGGAGCAACTTAAATATGTCGATTGGTAAGTGTTTGTTTCGCATTAAATGTGGGTATCTAGTTTCAAATGTACATACAGCTAGCGTAAATAGCATGTTAGCATCGATTAGCATAGCATGTTAGCATCGATTAGCTGGCAGTCATGCCGTGATCAAATATGTCTGATTAGCACATAAGTCAACAACATCAACAAAACTCACCTTTGTGATTTCGTTGACTTAATCGTTGCAAATGCATCTGCAGGTTATCCATACATCTCTGTGCCATGTCTGACTTAGCATCGCCGGTAAAAATGTGCAGACACTCTGGTACATTCAATGGGGGTCTGGCGGCAGATTTCATGCCAGTGGTGCAACTTGAATCCCTCCCTGTTAGTGTTGTTACACCCTCCGACAACACACCGACGAGGCATGATGTCTCCAAGGTTCCAAAAAATAGTCGAAAAAACGGAAAATAACAGAGCTGAGACCCGGTGTGTTTATAATGTGAAAATTAATTTGGCGGGTGTGTTACCTCGGTGACGCCACGTTCTGACGTCATCACTAAAAGACCGATAAACAGAAAGGCGTTTAATTTGCCAAAATTCACCCATTTAGAGTTCGGAAATCGGTTAAAAAAATACATGGTCTTTTTTCTGCAACATCAAGGTATATATTGACGCTTGCATAGGTTTGGTGATAATGTTCCCCTTTAACAACTCTGCCAACTCCAAAGATATGCGCCACTTCCTCTTGTCGTTTTCTGCTGCATATTTCACTACGTCCATCTTGTAATCTGCAGTACATGATTTCCTTTTCGGTGCCATTTTTGTTCAGCCCTTCTCAGTTTTTATAAGTTACCGCCAACGATGAAATTATCCATTTTAATAGCTATGGCAGTAGCATATAGCATATAGCAGTTAGCTTTCCATGACCCACAATGCACTTCTGCCATGACACTCCCCCGCCAAATTCTTGTTGGTTGACGTGTATAGAATAGAGGTTTTATTGTCATTATTGCAATGAACAGGTTCAAAGAACAACAAAATCCCAGGGAAATAAAGTAATAGTAAGTTGTGTATGTGACGATTGCTGACGTGTGTGTGACGATTGCTGGCGTGTGTGTGACGATTGCTGACATTTTCTCCGTCTCTTCCGCGAATGAGATAAATATGTCAGGTATTATTTGTTGTTGAACCCCAAGATGCAGAGACGGAGGCAGGCTTGGTATATGAAAACTTGATTTAATTAAAACTACACAAGAACAAACAAAAAGCACGCACGTGGGCGGAATAACAAACTAAGAGAGCTAGCACTGGGAGCTAGAAAAACAAAAAGGAACTTTCGCATGGAAGCTAGAGGATAACAAACAGAAAAACTGGAAATAGCTAATGGCTAACAAAAACAGCTTACCGCTACGACGACCAGGACAAGATGTAGCACGACAGGTAATAGCTGAAATGATGCCAGACACGACAGGTAGCAAAGACACAAGAGTGACATGAGGCAACGACAATACACGTCCGAATGACAATACAATGATCCAGTAACTGACACAAGACGAAGCAGGTACAAATAGGAGCGGGCTAATTGGCAACAGGTGTGGCCAGGTGCCAATCAGCCGCAGCTGAGGAGGAACACAGCACTCAGGGAACAAGACAGGAAGCTGACAAAATAAGAGCACTAGACAGGAACTAAAGACAGGAGATACTAAACACAGAGGAAACAGACAAATGCAGAGGAAAACTAAAACATAGACAAACTGACAGGGGAAAGCTTGACAAATAATATTAGTTGATATTTTACGGTAACGTGTTAATAATTTTACACATAAGTCGCTCCGGAGTATATGTTGCACCCCCGGCTGTTGGGGACTCGCATGTCTGCTGTTGTGTGTGCCCGAGTATGCAAGAATCCAGGAGAGTTGAGTGAAGGTAAGAATATTTAATACAAATAAGAAAATAACAAAAGCAAACATAAAGCAGTCGTGCAGATAAACGTTCTCAACATAGATTTTATCATCGAGCACTGAGGAGTGCTCGAGTGAAACATAAATAGACACTAGTGTGATTGACAGCAGGTGTGAACTGCTGCCAATCAACGAAAGAGAAAAACAACAGTGCTCCGTGAATAAAACAGGAAATACAACAAAATAAGAGCACTGAACAGGAAGTAAATACAAAAAACACGAAAAACTAACAGAAATGAAGTGACAGATTGTCACACCGGCCAAACTATGAAAAAAACTGTCACTTATAGTTAAAAAAATACAGTACACCAAAATGTTGGTATCGGGACAAGACTAGAACAGACTCATTACTAATATATTGAGTGAATTGAGTGTAAAAAAAAAGTTATTTAAAAGGTTGTAACAGGGTTTTTATACTCCCAAGTATGAACATATTCAAATTTATTAATAATATTCGTACTTCACCGAAAACTGTTTTATCGTTGCTTTGTCAGGTACCAATTAACTGTGATGAACAAGGAATAACCCAACTGTACAATACCGTCTATTTCCCAGGGAAATAAAGTAATAGTAAGTTGTGCTGTATTCATATTTGCACAAAGCTAGGTGTTGTTTACTGAAGCTCACAACTTTGAGAAAACAATGACGATGACGATGTCCTCCAAGAACCTTCTTTGAAAACCGACAGACATCAAAGCCCCTTTTTCTTCTTTAATGATTCCCCCCCTTCGAGGAGCTCCAGTTTGCGCTTTGCAGTTGGAATACATTTGAATGCATTTTTTTTTGTGTGTTTGAAGAACTATTGAAACGCCGTTTGCGTTGCAGCCCGGTCTGCTCTGCGCGATATTTGAAGGATCAAAACTAAAAATGTAGTTAGTTATCCCTCAAGGAAATGAAACGAAGGCTTTCATGTTCTGAGCATGACGTTAAGGTTGGAAAAGGAGCGACGAGACGATATAGTTGAGAGGAAATATATTCTTAGAAACGCTTCTTTTATGATCTAGATGTGTCTGTGTGTGTGGCTTAAATCACGAGCTCTACGGATCATCACACACACCGTAGGGGGAAACACACTCTCTCATGTTAAACGCCTTTAAGCCCTAATTAGTTCCTTCTTTTTTTTTTTTGCATGGATATACGGACAATAGATCTCCAGAGACGTGGAGAACGTGTTGGCATCTCAAGGAGCCTCATTATCAGCGCAAGGAGACCCGTCATGCCGTTCTCGCACCACACAGGTGCAAATGGACTGCGGCGGCGAGGTTTACCGGGCTTAATTGAACGTTTCGGGCAAATCACTTGCCGCCACATAGTATAGATTGACAGGTGTCACTCTTGTTTCGATGCGGTTGGACCGGGGGTCTGCAACCTGCGGCTGTAGACGGCTCTTTAGCGCCGCCCTAGTGGCTCTCTGGAGCTTTTTCAAAAATGTATGAAAAATGGAAAAAGATGAGGGGGAAAAAATATAAAAAATATATTTTTTTTGTTTTAATATATAATAATAATATACTCCCAAGTAGGGGTGTGCCAAAACATCGATACTACGATATATCGCGATATTTCCTCTTGCGGCACGTTATCGATACACAGGCGTCAAATATCGATATTTATAAACATAAACATACAGCCGTTTTAAACAGATTTGCCCACAAAAACCTGTTTGATTTATGGAGTCACTACTTCGAGCCTCCACATTATGGCGCTCTAGCGCAGTACTCTGGGAGTACTCTAGTAGAGTACTCTTTGAAAGAAAAGAAGAAGAAGAAGAAGAAGCAGCAGCAGCAGATGGAGGGAATGGCGCAAAGCGGAGGAGCAAATTAGCAGAGAAAAAACACGTGAAAGATGCACCGGCGAATTTTAAATCTAAAGTCTGGGCCCACTTCGGCTTTTACTATACAGACAATGGAACAACACTTGATAAAGAGTTCGCAATCTGCAAGAACTGTCTCGAGAAGGTCAAGTACACGGGCAACACAACGAACATCCACACCCATCTTGTCCGCCATCATCCTGAGCTTGCCTCGGAGGAAAGGGCAAATAGCGACGCTAATGCTAACGTTTCTGTTAGCCAGCCTACAATCAACACCGTATTTAAAGCAAAGCTCCCTTTCTGCATCCCCCAGGGCTGCGAGCATTACAAAGTCCATTGCTTGCTTTATTCGTAAAGATCTTAGACCATATAGTATATTAAAATGTGTTCTCAGGTTTTCATGAGACCACCCAGTTGTTGATAATGTAATGCACTGACTGAAATGTTTATTTTTTTATATACAGTGAAGTGCCAGTTTTCATAAAACAATTTGATTTTAATTGTTAAGCACTGATGTGTCCATGATTACATAGAAGTTCAGTAGCACTGAAATGTATATTTTCTGCATTCATTTAGTTTTTTTAATAATTTTAATTTGCACGGACAGAAAATATTTTTGGTGAAGTGGATTCAGTGCAGTCAATACATTTTGAATTTCTTCAGTGACACTGAAATCATGATGTATCGTGGATGAAATTTCTTTCAATACATCGAATATTGCATAATCGTAGTATCGTGATCTTATCGTTATCGTGGGCAAAATATCGTGAGATTATCGTATCGCGAGGTACCTGATGATACCCAGCCCTACTCCCAAGTGGAGGAGTTCAAGTACCTCGGAGTCTTGTTCACCAGTGGGGGAAGAGTGGATCAGTAATGCAGACGTTGTACCGATCCGTTGTGGTGAAGAAGGAGCTGAGCCGGAAGGCAAAGCTCTCAATCTACCGGTCGATCTACGTTCCCATCCTAACCTATGGTCATGAGCTTTGGGTCATGACCGAAAGGATAAGATCACGTTTACAAGCGGTCGAAATGAGTTTCCTCCGCCGTGTGGCGGGGCTCTCCCTTAGAGATAGGGTGAGAAGCTCTGCCATCCGGGAGGAACTCAAAGTAAAGCCGCTTCTTCTCCACATCGAGAGGAGCCAGATGAGGTGGTTCGGGAATCTGGTCAGGATTCCACCCAAACGCCTCCCTAGGGAGTTGTTTAGGGCACGTCCAACCGGTAGGAGGCCACGGGGAAGACCCAGGACACGTTGGGAAGACTATGTCTCCCGGTTGGCCTGGGAACGCCTCGGGATGCCCCAGGAAGAGTTAGACGAAGTGGCTGGGGAGAGGGAAGTCTGGGCTTCCCTGCTTAGGCTGTTGCCCCCGCGACCCGACCTCGGATAAGCGGAAGAAGATGGAGATGGATGTTTTAATATAGTTTATGTCGCAGGACAAACATGACACAAACCTCCCTAATTGTTATAAAGCACACTCTTTTTATTAAACATGCCTCACTGATTCGAGTACATGGCGAGCGCTGTTTTTTTCTACTAATTTTGGCGGTCCTTGAACTCACCGTAGTTTGTTTACATGTATAACTTTCTCCGACTTTCTAAGACTTGTTTTATGCCACTTCGTTTTCCGTCTTATTTTGGCCACCAAACCTTTAACGTTGTGCATGAATGCAAAAAGGTGAGTTTTGTTGACGTTATTGACTTGTGCGGAGTGCTAATCAGACATATCTGGTCACTGCATGACTGCAAGCTAATCGATGCTAACATGCTATTTAGGCTAGTTTGTATGTACATATTGCATCATTATGCCTCATTTGTAGCTATATTTGAGCTCATTTGGTTTCCTCTAAGTCCTCTTAATTCAATTTATATTTCACGACACTATCTGTATGTTATATGGCTTTTATTTTTTTGCGGCTCCAAACATATTTGTTTTTGTATTTTTGGTCCAATATGGCTCTTTCAACATTTTAGGTTGCCGACCCCTGGGTTAGACCCTCCTCTGTCACATCACACCAGAACATGCTCATCTGTCCATGAGTGAGTTGAGCCAATTTCAGATTCCAGAATACTTGTAATTTACACTATAAACCCGAATACTCAAAATAATTAATTAGATTAATGGAATACATTTGAATGCATTTTTTTTGTGTTTGAAGAACTATTGAAACGCCGTTGCGTTGCAGACCGGTCTGCTCGGCGCGGGGTTGATGACTGCACCTGGTTCTCAGATAAATCATGGCAAGTAATGAATAATTCCCCTGGTAATCACAGTGACAAAAATAACGTTAAAAATATATAACATTCTCATGCATTTTAATCCGTCCATCCGGTTTGTACCGCACCAGTTCAACAAGTCGCATTAAGGGTAAGAAGTATTTTATTTATTGTTGGATAGCTTCAGAATAACAACATTATTAAAAAGAATCAGATACTTATTTTACTCTAAAAATGTTGGTCTTACTTAAAAATGCACTCATTGTTGTATTTAGTCTTAAAAAATATATTATACGGCTCCCACGGAAATACTTTTTAAAATATCTGGCTTGCATGGCTCCCTCAGCCAAAAAGGTTCCCGACCCCTGCCCTAGAGAGAGGGTCCAGACTGAGGCTAAGGGAAAAAAAACATAGCCATAGCACACATAAGCATGTGTGTAAGATGGAAACATCAAAGAACACAAAGGACATTAAAAACATTAAAAGAGCAGAAATGATGCAACCATCCATTTCTACATACAGCTATCTGTGATTGTTGTTTTTATGGTGAACTGCTGTAAGTGGAAAAACGGTCCCAAAGTTGTTTTAGGGTTAAAAAAAACTATCTGGCAGCTCAGTTGTCAGAATTTTATTGTAAAGTCTATTGTCATTATTATAGTGTACAAAACATAAGTCAAGCAGATTTTTAAGTATTTTTTTGTTTTTAAAAAATTTAAGAAAATATGATATTTTGTTGCATTTTTAGATAATGTTTAATAAATATGCAATTGCATGCAGTACATGTATTTTTTTGTCTAAATGGAAAAAAAATATATTAAGCCGGGACGTCGCTTAGCCTTATGCGTGTTTATTAAAATAATAGAATGACGTGTGGAAGTAATCCAAATACGTATGGTGTGACTATGTGTTGCGTTTAGCTGAGTGTCGCCAGGAGTTGTTGAAGGTGCGTGTTGAGGAAGGTGCGGAAGTCCAGAAGGAGCAAGGCAGGTTTGTAGGTCCGTGGGCAAAGCTAGAGTTTAAGAGGTTGAGATCCAGCAAGAAGACAGGAGGGAATGCGGGGAGACGAGACACACAGCTTGAATCCAGGGAACAAAAAGGAGCTGCAGGGTGACGACACAGGACACGACGATGAGCACGGAGGGAAAACACAGAGCGCATGGAAGCACATAGGCGATGAGAACTAGAGACGTGCAGGGCTTACTGTACGAGACAAGTAGCTACGTTCTGGCACTGGAACGCAGGATCCGCTGGCTTATGAAGGATGTGGAGCTCTCATCAGCAGCAGGTGTGTTGATTGCAGCAGGAGAGGAAAGCGCACAGCAGACTGTGTGGCGGCAGGAGCCTGAGCAGTAACAGTACATTTTGTAAAGAAAAAGTACTTTATTAACACATATTATTTCCTGGCTTTTGCGGGCCACATAAAATGATGTGGCAGGCCAGATTTGGCACTTGGGCCTTGAGTTTGACGCATGCGGCACAGAGGAAAGTCAAACTACTGTAGCTACAGTAGTTTTGCGTCACAACATATATATATTAGAAACGGTTCTTAATTCAAGACATTGCATGATATGCCGCTTGCTGCCATGTCGAGTTAAACTCCAGAAAATTAAAAATGAAGACCTAAAAGTTGCACGATAAAATAACGAAAAAGGCGTTTCCTTTATAATTGTGAATGGGTTATACTTGTATAGCGCTTTTCTACCTTCAAGGCTTTGACACTATTTCCACGCATAGAGGAAAGTCATACTACTCTAGCTACATTGGTTTTGCGTCACAACATACAGGTGCTGTTCATATTATTAGAATATCATGAAAAAGTTGATTTATTTCAGTAATTATATTCAGAACATGAAACTTACATATTATATCATTTCATTACACACATAGTGATATATTTGAAATGTTTATTTCTTTAAATTTTGATGATTAGTACTGACAATTACTGAAAATCCCAAATTCAGTATCTCAGAAAATTAGAATATTAGTTACGACTAGTACCAAAAAATATTTTTTTAGAAATGTGGGCCAACTGAAAAGTATGAACATGGAAACTTTCAGCATGTACGGCAATCAATACTTAGTTGCAGCTCCTTTTGCCTGAATTGCTGCAGCAATACGGCGTGGCATGGAGTCCACCAGTCTGTTGCAGTCCTCAGGTGTTATGAGAGCCCAGGTTGCTTTAATAGTGGCCTTCAGCTCTTCAGCATTGTTGGGTCTGGCATCTCGCATCTTCCGCTTCACAATACCCCATAGGGTTTCTATGGGGTTAAGGTCAGGTGAGTTTGCAGGCCAATCAAGAATAGGGATACCATGGTCCTTAAACCAGGTACTGGTAGATTTGGCACTGTGTGCAGGTGCCAAGTCATGTTGGAAAATGAAATCTTCACCTCCATAAAATTGGTCCGCGGCAGGCAGCATAAAGTGTTCTAAAACTTCCTGGTAGACTGCTGCATTGACCCTAGACCTCAGGAAACACAGTGGACCAACACCAGCAGATGACATGGCACCCCAGACCATTACCGATTGTGGAAATTTGACACTGGACTTCAGGCAACGTGGATTCTGTGCCTCTCCTGCCTTCCTCCAGACTCTGGGACCTTGATTTCCAAAGGAGATACAAAATTTACTTTCATCTGAAAACATAACTTTGGACCACTTAGCAGCAGTCCAGTCCTTTTTGTCTTGAGCCCAGGCGAGACGCTTTTGACGTTGTCTCTTATTCAAGAGTGGCTTTACACAAGGAATGCGACAGCTGAAGCCCATGTCTTGCATACGTTGGTGTGTGGTGGTTCTTGAAGCACTGACTCCAGCTGCAGTCCACTCTTTGTGGATCTCCCCCACATTTTTTGAATCGGTTTTGTTTGACAATCCTCTCCAGGGCGCGGTTATCCCTCTTGCTTGTACACTTTTTTCTACCACATCTTTGTCTTCCCTTCGCCTCTCTATTAATGTGCTAGGACACAGAGCTCTGGGAACATCCAACCTCTTTGGCAATGACCTTTTATGTCTTGCCCTCCTTCTTTAAAGTATCAATGGTCATCTTTTGGACAGTTGTCAAGTCAGCAGTCTTCCCCATGATTGTGTGTCATACAGAATCAAAACGAACGACCATTTAAAGGCTTTTCCAGGTGTTTTGAGTTAGTTAGCTAATTAGAGTGTGGCACCAGTTGTCTTCAATATCTGACCTTTTCACCATATTCTAATTTTCTGAGATGTTGAATTTAGGGTTGTCATTGGTTGTCAGCTATAATCATCTCCTTTTTGGCAAAAAACACTTGAAATGTATCTATTAGTCTGTTTGGAATGAATGTATACATTCTACAAGTTTGACTTTCTAAATGGAATTATTGAAATAAATCAACTTTTTCATAATATTCTAATAATATGACCAGCACCTGTATATCAGAAACGGTTCTTAATTCAAGACATTGCACAAAATGTCGCTTGCTGCCATGTCGAGCTAAACTCCGGAAAATGAAAAATGAAGACTGTGGAGAGACGCAGCCGACGGGCCGACTGAGGGCTGAGAGAGACAGCCCTGGCCAGGATGGAGGCCAGGAGGCGAGGCATGCGGCGGCGAGGAGAGGCGTGACGCACGCGGAGCGGCACGAGAGCGGCAATTTAAGTCAGGTGCGTACACCACACACCTGCTTACATTCTTTCCATCTGCTGCTAGACTATAAGAGAGGCGAAGGGGGTCACGAGCAGGCGGCAGCACAGACGAGGAAACCACGGCCAGCACCGGACGCCGAAAGGCGTGCAACGGCGACAACCAGGCACAACGCGCGCACTGAAAAGTGGCGTGAACAAAGGCAGGGTCGGCGCACTAGAAATGGCCGCGCCCGACTGGCCCGAAGACAGACCTAACGAAGCAATAAAGCTGAATCAAACCTGCTATGATGCGTCGTGTGTCAAGTGTCCCTGCAACCTACACGGTGATGGCAGGAAATCTGTCACATTGGCGCCCAACCGAGAAGGACCTGCAGAAGCGGAGGACGACGGCGTCATCTGGGCTCTCGTGGCAAGTTTCAACAGGCTGCTCGAGGGGATGCGCCGGGAGACGAAAATGCTGGAAGCGCTGTTGGAGCAGACCGACCACCAGGGCGAGCTGGCGGCCAACACGGAAGAAGTTTACGTTGATGAAGCTGACGGTAAAGAAGAAGATGAACAAGATGAAGAAGTTTATAAGGAAGAAATTTTCGTTGAAAATGTAATTTACTTTAAAGGTGAAGTCTACGTTAATGATAAAATGTATTTTAATGATGAAGATTACGACGACGATGAAGATTACGATGATGATACAATTTATGTTAAAGAAGAAGTTAAAGGAGAAGAAGTTGATGATGATGGAAAAGAGGTTAAAGAAGTTGAAGGCCAAGGAAATGATGAAGAAAAAGAAATAATTGAAGAAATTCTGGAAGATAAAGAAGATGAAGACGGAGAAGGCAAAGAGGACAAAGAAAAACTTAAACGAGAAGAAATAACTCCAGAAATTGAAATAGAAGAAATAATTGAAGAATTGCTGGAAAATGATGAAGACGAACAAGAAGAGGAAGAAATTGAGAAAGAAATTCTTGGAGAAATGCAAGAAAAGGAAGAAGAGGACAAAGAGGACAAAGAAAAACTTAAACGAGAAGAAGTAACCCAAGAAATAGAAGAAGAAATAATTAAAGAATTGCTGGGAAATGATGAAGACGAACAAGAAGAGGAAGAAATTGAGGATGAAGAAGAGGTTGGAAAAGCTCAAGAAATTGAGAAATAAATTCTTGGAAAAATGCAAAAAAAGGAAGAAGAGGACGAAGAGGACAAGGAAAGACTCATAGAAGACGAAAAAAAGAAAGACAAAGGCAAAGAAGTCAGAGGGCCGCAGCAATTTTTTTCCCGCTCCTGGAAGAAAAGGTGGGGGGGAGTACGCTCGGCCGGACTGGAGCCCGGCCTCGAACTGGCGGGGGAGGTGTGTGGAGAGACGCAGCCGGCGGGCCGACAGCGGGCTGAGAGAGACAGCCCTGGCCAGGATGGAGGCCAGGAGGCGGGGCATGTGGCGGTGAGGAGAGGCATGACGCACGCGGAGCGGCACGAGAGCGGCAATTTAAGTCAGGTGCGTACACCACACACACCTGCTCACAATCCTTCCTTCTGCTGCTAGACTATAAGAGAGGCGAAGGGGGGCACGAGCAGGCGGCAGCATGGAGGAGGAAACCACGGCCAGCACCGGACGCCCGCACTGAAAAGTGGCGTGACCAAAGGCACTAGAAATGGCCCGCCCATAGACCTAACGAAGCAATAAAGCTGAATCAAACCTGCTATGATGCGTCGTGTGTTAAGTGTCCCCGCAACCCACACGGTGATGGCAGGAAATCTGTCACAAAGACCTAAAAGTTGCACAATAAAATAACGAACAAGGCGTTTCCTTCATATTTGTAAATGGGTTATACTTGTATAGCACTTTTCTACCTTCAAGGCTTTGACACTATTTCCACATTCACCCATTCACACAAACATTCACACACTGATGGCGGTAGCTGCTGCCACGCCAAATTTCTTCCCCCCTACAAAAACCTTCCCCCCCATTTACTTCCGTGGTCATGATTCATACAGACGTTTTGTTAACGCTATATTATAAAAATATAACGCTAAATTATAAAAATCCAGACGTTTTGTTATAAAAAATACAAATAAAAAAAAAAAAACAATTTACAAACACAAACTATGGGATGACGCATTTACTTCCGGGTTTACATTGCCTCATGTTTCTTCTTACGTCATCCCATAGCTTGTGTTTGTAAATAGTTTTGTTTAATCTGTTCTATTTTTTTTATAATATAGCGTTAACAAAACGTCTGTATTTTTATAATACAGCGTTATATTTTTATAATATAGCGTTAACAAAACGTCTGTATTAATCATGACCACGGAAGTAAAGGCAGAGGGGAAGGATTTTGTAGGGGGGAAGAATTTTGGCATGACACTGCCATGCAAGGCCCTAACCACGACCCATCAGGAGCAAGGGTGAAGTGTCTTTCTCAAGGACACAACGGGCGTGACAAGGTTGGCAGAAGGTGGGGATCGAACCAGGAACCCTCAGGTTGCTGGCACGGCCACTCTACCAATCATGCCACGCTGCCCCCAATGGTGAACAAAACTCAAACTAGATATAACTGACTGAACTTGGTTCAAATTTTACGTTCCCAGTACAGTACGTGGTGTCTTATTTGATTACCAAGATACACATTTAAATAATTGTAATTGAATCAAAAATGTTTTTTTTCCGGGTTGGCCGCTGCAAACCGGAGCCAATCAAGCCTAAAAGCATTACTGCACGTATTTCTGAGTGATTTAGCCTTTTCAGTACGTCAAGCCTTTTTTTTTTGCAGTCTTATCAAATTTGAGGATAGCAGAGACATAAAACAAAATCAGACCTCAATCAAAAGTCAATATTTAATGGTCTCCTCGGGCTCAGCATCTCATCCTGGAATGCTTTTACACTGTCTGACCTCCGCTTGAAGACCATTCGTCTCTCAGCAGCTTTAAAAAAAACTGTTGAATTCTCATCTCACTCATCTCAGCTCCTCTGCAGTTGTGACAGGAACAAGGCTGGGAAGAGCAGCCGTACGCCGCTGTCATGTTCTCCGCTAATTAGGATGAATAACTCTTCGGCCGTGTATGGACCACTCAGTAATAAAGTCAGGCCACACTTTGAATTATATTTTGATGCACAGATATATTAAATAGTTTCCCGGAAAAATGTATTTCTTCATGGATTTTGATTGTTGAGACGGTCTCCATTAGCTGAACAGTTGGAACATCTTAACCTTTGAAATTAATTTACCTTAAGTATGTTGTGTCAGTTTCAACTCAAGCCTTTTGTCCCTGCTGTGATACTGGGTTGAGTTTTTCCTTGCCCTGATGTGGGATCTGAACCGAGGATGTCGTTGTGGCTCGTGCCGCCCTTTGAGACAGTTGTGATTTAGGGCTGTATAAATAAACATCGATTGGTTGATTGATTGTAGGGGTGTGGGAAAAAATCGATTCGAATACGAATCTAATCGAATACGTTGTACGATTCAGAATTGATTCTCTTCTTTTTTTTTTAAATCGATTGAAAAAACAAAAAATAATAATTGTTTTTGTTTTGTTTTTATCAATCCAACAAAACAAAACACAGCAATACCATAACAATGCAATCCAATTCCAAAACTGAACCTGACCCAGTAACACTCAAAAGTGCAAACACAAGACGGAACAAACCAAAAGTAGTGAAACAAAAATGAATATTATCAACAACAGTATCAATATTAGTTATATTTTCAGCATAGCAGTGATTAAAAATCCCTCAATGACATTATGATTAGATATTTGTAAAAATAAAAAAAAAGTGTCACAATGGCTTACACTTGAATCGCATCTCATAAGCTTGACAACACACTGTGTCCAATGTTTTCACAAAGATAAAATAAGTCATATTTTTGGTTCGTTTAATAGTTAAAACAAATTTACATTATTGCAATCAGTTGATAAAACATTGTCCTTTACAATTATAAAAGCTTTTAAAAATATATATATATACTACTCTGCTAGCATGTCAGCAGACTGGGGTAGATCCTGCTGAAATCCTATGTATTGAATGAATACAGAATCCTTTTGAATCGTAAATATATCGTTTTTGAATCGAGAATTGAATCGAATCGAAAAAAATTGATCCATCATCAAATCGTGACCCCAAGAATCGATATTGAATCGAATCGAATCGTGGGACACCCAATGATTCACAGCCCTAATTGATTGACTTCATATAATAGATTAAACTTGTACCGGAAGAGTGTCTGGATCGCACTTAAAAACAATGAACTCATCCATCTGCTGGCGTCTTTTATACACGGGCAAATAAAAAACTAAATGTTCCATGGAAAAATAGATATATATAATGGAAAAATGCAAAGATCGGTAGGTCGTGAGTTAAAAACAAAGCCGAGTCATACCAAAGACTATAAAAATGGGACCCATTACTTTCCTGCTTGGCACTCAGCATCAAGGGTTGGAATTGGGGGTTAAATCACCAAAAATGATTCCTGGGCGCGGCCACTGCCGCTGCCCACTGCTCCCCTCACCTCCCAGGGGGTGATTAAGGGTGAGGCGGTCGCAATTTTCTCCGCTCCCTCTTTCCCTGCTTGCTCTCTTTGTCTTGTCTTTGTCTCAACTTTTCTAAAGCCTCTTTTTTTCCACTGTCCTCTAATCTAAACATCAAATATGAATATGATCAGTCAAATATGAATATGATCAGCTGGACTGCCCTGATGGAACCATTGCTGCAGGGTACGTGAGAGACTCCTGGGATAAATGGAGGATTATGTGCCTCTCAGCCCTTTCCATCGAGGACGTCGAAGACATCTACCTATTTGGAGCTGTGATCGCGGGGCACTTTCTGATTGGGCTGGGCATTGCTCTGGTGTATCGACAAATTCGGAAGACGATGGCAGCCACTCAAGGGGCCCAACGTCTGTTCAACGCAATGGAAGGATTGGGTCGGGCTGTGGGAACACAGACCGGGGCGATTTCTGAGTTGAATCGCAAAATGGATCTCATCTTGGAAAAGCTTGCGGCGAAGGAATAATTAAATTTGAATAGAAGAAATCCAGCATGGACAAACAGAGAAGATAAGTCACTATTTTGTCTTCTCAAAGAAAAACAACTTCTTAATCTACGATTTGACTCCCTCAAATGGCCTTGACACAATCGGGAACAGGCTGTTCTGAAGAAACTCTCCCGAGGACTCCTCAAAGATGGACGCTTTTGACCTTCCTTTTTGTCAACAACACCTGTGGTCGAACTTTGAGATCACCCTCAGTCCATATAAAAACATTTCATCATCTCTCCCAAGTTAATTGGGTATATATGCACACACGACCCCCAGCCTCGAATCAACCCCTTCACCACCACTTAATTCTTCTGGGGCTGTGGATGGCTGAGCAGCGCTATATAACGGCAGCGGTGTCACCTCAAACCCACCCCTCCCTCTGTTGCAAGTTGGTGCGATACACTATACGTACCATGTTTAATGTGTGCCATGCTATGTGAGGTTTTTTCCTTGGACTCAGTCTGGACCCATCCTGAGGGTTTAGCCTTGGACTGATATTTTCTTGTCCCCACAATTTCCCCCTTTGTCTTCCTTTTTCTCTTTCTATCCCGTCCTGCTCTGGCCCGGCTGGACCAAATAATAATATAAATACATTTAATAAAGTCAAATACGAATAAGGCAACAAGAGAAGTATCCTACCCTTCTCTTTTGTAAAGTAAATCTGAACAGCCTACATCAACTATTTGATCTGCCTGAGATGCTGGGAAGGACAAAAAATAAATATTTTTTTTAGTAATTTTCAATGAAAAAATATTTTTAAAAGTCAGATCAATCAATCAATGTTTATTTATATAGCCCTAAATCACAAATGTCTCAAAGGACTGTACAAACCCCCACGACTACGACATCCTCGGAAGAACCCACATAAGGACAAGGAAAACTCATACCCAGTGGGCAAGGGGAACTCACACCCAGTGGGACGCCAGTGACAATGATGACTATGAGAACCTAGGGGACCGAAAGCAATGGATGTCGAGCAGGTCTAACATCATACTGTGAAAGTTCAATCCATAGTGGCTCCAACACAGCCGCGAGAGTTCACTTCAAAGCGGATCCAAGACAGCAGCGAGAGTCCCGTCCACAGGAAACCATCCCAAGCGGCGCCGGATCAGCATCGTAGAGATGTCCCCAACCGATACACAGGCGAGCGGTCCATCCTGGGTCCCAACGAGAGGTCCATCCTGGGTCCCGACTCTGGACAGCCAGTACTTCATCCATGATCATCGGACTGGACCCCCTCCACAAGGGAGGGGGGGACAGAGGTGAAAAAGAAAAGAAGCGGCAGATCAACTGGTCTAAAAAGGAGGTCTATTTATTTAAAGGCTAGAGTATACGAATTAGTTTTAAGGTGAGACTTAAATGCTTCTACTGAGGTAGCATCTCGAACTGTTACATTCCAGAGTACTGGAGCCCGAACGGAAAACGCTCTATAGCCCGCAGACTTTTTTTGGGCTTCAGGAATCACTAATAGGCCGGAGTCCTTTGAACGCAGATTTCTTGCCAGGACATATGGTACTATACAATCGGCAAGATAGGATGGAGTTAGACCGTGTAGTATTTTATACGTAAGTAGTAAAACCTTAAAGTCACATCTTAAGTGCACAGGAAGCCAGTGCAGGTGAGCCAGTACAGGCGTAATATGATCAAACTTTCTTGTTCATGTCAAAAGTCTAGCAGCCGCATTTTGTACCAACTGCAATCTTTTAATGCTAGACATGGGGAGACCCGAAAATAAAACGTTACAGTAATCGAGACGAGGCGTAACAAACGCATGGATAATGAATCTCAGATTCCAATAAAAAAAAATATTACTGTAGTATAAACACAGAATGTGCTAATAGTAACAAAATTGGCAAAACATTTGAAGTAATTTTCATATACTTTATGTCGTTTAAACTCCCCAAAACACACGGATAGAATGCGTGACTTATTAGCTGAAATCTTTTTATACAAGAACCCCAGCGTTGGCTTCAGGTCGGTTTTCCGGGTCCGCACAAACAAACCGGCAGCTCGATAACAAAATAGATGAGGTTACAAGTGGCAGGGCCTGTTTCCAGGCTGATATTAGCTTGTTAAACATGTCACACACACAGCATTATCAGCATGTATTCAGGGAGCACTCTGTGGATTTGGTTACTGGCTGGAGAGGGGGTGGTAAATATGATGGAAAGACAGATTAATTGTTATAAATGTCCTTGCAGGCAGCAACTCTCTGGAGGCCAGAGTGCCACGGAAACATCGGCAATGAAATTATGCACGCCGGCAGCTTCGGTTCAGAAGAAATCGTCCTTTTGCATTTTGATTGTTGTTCACTGCGGGTCACTTTGCGCACCCTCTTTGACTTGTTGGCAGAGGCGCTCTCAAACATGTCCGGTGGGACCATCCATCCATCCATCCATCTTCCACCGCTTATTCCCTTTTTGGGTCGCGGGGGGCGCTGGCGCCTATCTCAGCTACAATCGGGCGGAAGGCAGGGTACACCCTGGACAAGTCGCCACCTCATCGCAGGGCCAACACAGATAGACAGACAATATTCACACTCAAATTCAAACACTAGGGCCAATTTAGTGTTGCCAATCAACCTATCCCTGTGGGACCAGCGACCGTGCAAATAATGAAGTGGTGTTAAAAGGTAAATGTGTGGGTAGTGGTAAAATTCCTGAAGTTTTTTCATTGTGGTGAATTAAGAATATTAAACTTGAAGAGTTCAGGCAAAGAAACGGATTAATTAGTTTCCCTTGTTTTTGTTTAAATCAATGTTCCATACATCCATTCATATTTTTTTTACCGCTTGTCCCTCTCGGTGCCGCGGGGGTGATGCATTCAGGTGGAAGGCGGGGCGTACGCCAAGGACAAGTCGCCATCTCATCGCAGTTTGAATCAATGTTTTCAAAGCTTTTCATTAAACAGCCGTCCAGCTGTTCTGAGTTTGCAATTGAATTGTTTCTAACGACCAAAATTAATTTCTCAATTCGAAAGATGCAAATTCATAACAAAAATGAAATGTGTATGACTCTGTACAAATTGTGCAACTAAAACAAACAACTCTAAATTCCTTTTTTTGATTTATTTCCAAAAACAGATTAATCCTACACTGCATCTGGAAATTATTCATAGCGCTTCCACTTCTCCACAGTTTGTTATGCTACAGCCATACTCCAAAATAGAATACATTAATTTTTCTCCTCAAAATTCTATGGACAATACGCCATAATGACTCTGAAATGTGAAAATTATATTTTATTTTTAATAAATGAAAATGTTTGTGTAATTATGAGTGTGAACAGTAGATGGCAGTCAAACATAAGAGGTAAGTGTAGGCTGCACCGTTTAATGTGCTTCGACATCCATCCATCCATCCATTTCCTACTGCTTGTCCCGTTCGGGCTCGCGGGTGGTTGCTGGAGCCTTTCCGAACTGCACATGGGCGGAAGGCGAAGTACACCCTGGACAAGTCGCCACCTCATCGCAGGGCCAGCAGAGATAGACAGACAACATTCACACTCACATTCACACACTATGGCCAATTTAGTGTTGCCAATCAACCTATCCCCAGGTTATTATGGTGTGTGTAAAGGGTAAGACATATTATCTGGCGTTTTGTTTTGCAATATTGTGCAAAAGCAACTTTTCTTACCTTCTGGTACCTGCTGATCTGTATTTGGGATCTGCATAAATCCTGAAAAATTGTGCGTGTCCGACTGTAGTCTGTGACGACGACATAGTCGATAAGCTTCTACTTTTTCTCTATCTTCTTGTTATGTGACATTAATCCTCCACTGTTTCAATTTCTAATATAAAGTAGTGTAAAGTTCTTACTTATATCCGTCAGTAAGCTGGACTGCAGGCGGGCCAGGAAAGTACCCGCACTCTTTTATTACGAAACCACGCTGTTGTAACATGCGTCATGTTGATATATGGGTTTTGCTTCGCATAGTAGAGTTTTAACTTGCACTTACAGATGTAGCAACCAACTGTGGTTACTGACAGTGATTTTATGAAGTGTTCGTGAGCCCATGTGGTGATATCCTTTACACACTGATGTCTGTTTGTGATGCAGTACCGCCTGAGGGATCAAAGATCTGTAATATCATTGCTTACGTGAAGTGATTATTTCAGATTCTCTGAAACTTTTGATGATTTTACGGACCGTAGATGGTAAAATCCCTAAATTCCTTGCAATAGCTCGTTGAGAAATGTTGTTCCAAAACTGTTTGACAATTTGCTTACAAATTGGTGACCCTCACCCCATCCTTGTTTGTGAATTACTTAGCATTTCATGGAAGCTGCTTTTATACCCAATCATGGCACCCAACTGTTCCCAATTAGCCTGCACACCTGTGGGATGTTCCAAATAAGTGTTTGATGAGCATTCCTCAACTTAATCAGTATTTATTGCCACCTTTCCCAACTTCTTTGTCATGTCTTGCTGGCATCAAATTCTAAAGTTAATCATTATTTGAAAAAAAAAAAAGTTTATCAGTTTGAACATCATATATGTTGTCTTTGTAGCATATTCATCTGAATATGGGTTGAAAATGATTTGCAAATAATTGTATTCCGTTTATATTTACATTCAACACAATTTCCCAACTCATATGGAAAGGGGTTTGTATTGCACTTTTGCATTTGCATCCACATTTATGGATGTACAGTATGTTATATTGTCTTTATATTCCAGCCAGTTAATCCATTTTTGGGGGGGAATTGAGGAGATTATTATGATGCGTTCAAGAGTCTCACGGCTGATTATGTACATGTCATTGCTTATTTTTGTTATTTTTAATAAAGTTGCAAAACATTTTCAATAATCACATTGTCATTGTGTGTAGAATTTTGAAGGACAAATAAAAATGTATTTCAGTTTGGAATAAAGCTGTAAAATATCAAAATGTGGAAAAAGTGAAGCACTCTCGGAAAGCACTGTATAATCAAGTCCAAGCCCCTGAATCGTAAATGAATCATGAAATATTCCCACACCTACTCGTAATAAAAAAATGACCACAAATGGGATAATGTGTAAAGACGTGATCAGGTGTACTTAATAAAGTGCCCATTATAGTATCTCCTTTCTACTGATGAGCAACCATAAATATTCAGGGCGTGAAAGTGCCCATGTCTTAAAATGAGAAATGTTCAGTCTGGCCCTCGGCATGAGTCATTTTTTTTCTTCTTCTTGGAAAGACAAACACAGAAACCAGCGTCCTTCTGTCTGTCGGAGGTTGAATTGAGGAAAAAAGGAGAGAGGAAGAGGGGGGGCGAGGGAGATTTGGGGCTGTGGACGGCCCGATTCGTGCTGGTGGTTCACTGCCTTGTAAAAAAATCTTGGAGGTTACCCGTGTTGGATTGTGCAGTTGCGCATTTTGCAAGGATGGGATGCTCCATGGAGTGAGGGCGGGGGGACAATACAATTGCCATTGTAACGATATCAGCAATAATGGTTACATGATATCAATATCTCCGAAGAAGGAAAAACTTCTAGAATGAGTCTTCTTGCTCTCTAAGCATAGATTTTAAATTTTTTCATCTCATTTTTTATTTACTTTAAATAGACTCCCTTTTTAGACCAGTTGATCTGCCGTTTCTTTTCTTTTTCTCCTATGTCCCACTCTCCCTTGTAGAGGGGGTCCGGTCCGATCCGGTGGCCATGTACTGCTCGCCTGTGTATCGGCTGGGGACATCTCTGCGCTGCTGATCCGCCTCCGCTTGGGATGTTTTCCTGCTGGCTCCGCTGTGAACGGGACTCTCGCTGCTGTGTTGGATCCGCTTTGGACTGGACTCTTGCGACTGTGTTGGATCCATTATGGATTGAACTTTCACAGTATCATGTTAGACCCGCTCGACATCCATTGCTTTCCTCCTCTCCAAGGTTCTCATAGTTATCATTGTCACCGACGTCCCACTGGGTGTGAGTTTTCCCTGCCCTTAAGTGGGCCTACCGAGGATGTCGTAGTGGTTTGTGCAGCCCTTTGAGACACTAGTGATTTAGGGCTGTATAAGTAAACATTGATTGATTGATTTATATCCTTCATTGATGTGCATCTTTGATCAATAGACAATTATACCTCAATTATACAATTTTACATTTACACACCAATGCCTGAGAAGGAGCAGGATGAAGAAAAATCTTATATATTCCTGCCCCCTTCAACATAATACGTAGTCTTACTAAATGAACACCTTTCCACTTTACATCAGTCCATCATAGGTGAGCTCGGGCCCAGAGAAGCCAGCGGTGTTCCTTGGTGTTGTTGATATATGGGTTTTGCTTTGCATATTAGAGTTTTTAACTTGCACTTACAGATGTAGCAACCAACTGTAGTTGCTGACAGTGATTTTATGAAGAGTTCCTGAGCCCATGTGGTGATATCCTTTACACACTAATGTCTGTTTTTGATGCAGTACCCCCTGAGGGATCAAAGGTCTGTAATATCTTCGCTTACGTGCAGTGATTATTTCAGATTCTCTGAACCTTTTGATGATTTTACGGACCGTAGACGGTAAAATCCCTATTTATATTCTTCATTGATGTGCATATTTGATCAATAGACAATTATACCTCAATTGTACAATTTTACATTTACACACCAATGCCTGAAAAGGAGCAGGATGAAGAAAAATCTTATATTTTCCTGCCCCTTCAAGATAATACGTAGTCTTACTATATGGATATCATACAAAGCAAAAAATACATCCAAATGTAATGAAAACTAACAAAAACACACAAGAAAAACACAAGTGCAAAATTTAATGAAGTACAAACCGGACAAAAAAAATAATAATATACACCTCACGGAATGATACAAAACAAATGCAAAACCAGGCAATAAAATAAGAAAAATAATAAAAAAAAAAAAAAATTGTAAACACTTATAGCTGTCCATATGATCTATATATTTTTTTCAATTGGAATACATTTCTACAATCTTTTATCTCATTGTAAAGAGAATTCCATAGTTTAGTTTCACTTCAATAACTTAATAGAATAAAACTCTTTCATCAACTTTTATCAGAAGGGTTCAATCACCCTTCTCTTGCTTGTTTGAAGCCGAAACGACAAACGGCCTCAGAGGAGACAATGCTTGAAAAAAAACAACATTTTTTAGCCAAATTTTGTTTTGAAGGGGGAATTGCAAACTTCCTCTTGATTTTAGCTGAGGGGTGTCATTGTATGAAATATAGGTCTAACTGAGACCTACATAGAGGTTTTTGTTTCATGTTTCTACGACATTCTGGAAGTTAGAGACAGTTTTGTCTGTGTTTTCTTCCCAGGACGAGCTAGAGCGCAATTTTGAGTTTTGAGGTTTAGTTTTTTTATTAGATCGCAATTTTTGCCAGTCCTGATGTGGGGGGATCCTGTTTTTTTTCTTCTTTTTTTTCTTTGTCATGAAAAAGGGACGTTTTTGTCATGAAAAAGGGAGTATTTTGTGTTTGATGCACTAATTGTAAGTGTATATTTTGTTTTTTAAGTTGATTTAATAAAATAAAAATAAAAAATAAAATATATATATATATATATATATATATATATATATATATATATATTATTTTTTTTCTTTATAAAAAAAAATAAAAAATTCTTCTGGGGCCCGGTACCAATCGGACCACGGCCCGGTGGTTGGGGACCACTGGTCTAAAGCACGTCGCCACTGGACTATGCAGCAGTGGAGATGCCTTCTCTGGAGTGATGAATCACGCTTTTCCGTCTGGCAATCTGATGGACCAGTTGAGTTTATACCAAAATGTTCTATTTTGGTTTCATCTGACCACATGACATTCTCCCAATCCTCTGCTGTATCATCCATGTATCCATTTTGGTATAAACTCAACTCGTCGTGTTTGGAGGAAGAAGAATACTGAGTTGCATCCCAAGAACACCAAACCTACTGTGAAGCATGGGGGTGGAAACATCATGCTTTGGGGCTGTTTTTCTGCTAAGGGGACAGGACGATTGATCCGTGTTAAGGAAAGAATGAATGGGGCCATATATTGTGAGATTTTAAGCCCAAACCTCCTTCCATCTGTGAGAACTTTGAATGGTTGACCAAACACTTATTTTCCACCATCATTTAAAAATAAATTATTTAATATTCCTACAATGTGAATTCCTGGATTTTTTTTTCACATTCTGTCTTTCACAGTTGAAGTGTACCTATGATGAAAATTACAGACCTCTGTCATCATTTTAAGTGGGAGAACTTGCACAATCGGTGGCTGACTAAATACTTTTTTGCCCCACTGTGCATCTCTGGCCGACATGAAACAGCAGAACGGCGTCAGCTAGTGAGTGTCTCCCACGCTCACCGAGGCATCATTTGACCCATCACTACCTATCGACGGAAGCAACTTTTGGAATCTTTTGGTTCACCGACGGTTTAGACGCAATTACGTGGGTTTTTATTAACACTTGCACAAGTTGCACGAACAAGCAGCACGCACATCCGCCCACCACACAAACACACAAACAAACACACACACACACAAATGCACAAAGTCGTTCATACATTTATCGGAAGGGACCCTCGGCCCTCATCCTGGCCTCTGTCACATTCATTTCTTGTCGCCAGGCTCTGTGTGAGACTCCCTCGAGTGCGTTGCCGGGCAACCGCAGCTGCATTAATATGTGGGAGGGTGTGTGTGTGGGGGGGTTGGGGGGGGTATAGGGGGATGCCTCTTGTCTGCTGAGCGAAAGCAGCGAGCAGGATGGCATCAGCGCGAGGTGACGGGTGCATGCTGTCTTAATCTTTTCACTTAAAGGGGGATGAAAAAAAAACCAGAAGGGGGCCTGAAAAAAAAAAAAGGTGTCGGATGCTTCAGAAGCAACACCTGATCTCTCCTTTTGTTCACTGAGAGACACACAAAAAAAAGTTTGATTAAAAAAAGTCCTTACAGCTCCACCAGGCAGACTGAAAGCGTTCTTTTTTTTTTCTGTTTGTTTGCAGAGCGGAGACAAAGAGGGATGGAGGTGTTCACATGAAACAGCTTTGCCCACCTCCACCCCGCATCTGCCCGTCATCCATTCTTCAACTTGACATCCTCCTTCCACCACTCAGACAAGGGGACCAAGAGGAGGAGGAGGAGGAGGAGGAGGAGGCGAGAAGAGTCTGTGGCACATGCAGTTTTTAACGCTTCCAAGGCTGAGCGGGAAAGTGGCAGCAACTTCCACCAGCAGTGAGATGAACGCTGGGGTGAGGAAGACCTGGACCACTCGGATGGACCGTGGACCCCATAAAGAGCTGAAAGATGAGAGGGGTCCACCATCACTTTAGTTGGGGAAGGTGTCCATCTCCAGCATGTCCATGTTATTCCTGATACTTTGCAAGGTAGGTGCATTTTTAATGAGCCCTCTTCCCCTGTATGGCTATGAATTTATGATGTGAGGCGATGTATACTTTATACACGAGCGGCAACAGGGGGGTGTTTTCCACGCTCAGTTGTGTTTGGATGAAACATTAAAAGGGCGCTCCGTGTGTCAAATATAGGGTCGCTCGGCCAGCGCTGGTGCTTATTTTCCCGCGGGAGTTTGCCCGTCATGTCACGTCATGCATGCTCCTGACAGTTTAAAGTGCCACTTACGTAACCGCGACTTCTGTTGAAGTCTGACCCCTGCTTGGCCTGGAGGTCTCCTCTTTAGTGCAGCGTCCTTTGTTGCAGGGTCCACTTTAAGTTGCCCCCCATGAGACCTACGCTTTGGCTTAGCCATTAGTCAAACCACAGTATGTCAGACTTGGACTTGGTCTTGGTTTGTTTTCCCGAGGTGCAAAGCGAATGGAGTGGAAACGGCGTGAAGGTAAAGACATTTTTTATTTTAACACTAAAACTAAAAACAGGAACCAACAAAAAGCGCGCACAATGGCGGTACAAAAAACTGGGCTATGAAACAAAAGACTAGCCCAAAGGCAATTAACGGTAAACATGAAACAAAAACTTGCACTGTGGCATAAATAACAAGAAAACTTACTGTGACAAGGGTATGAGAAAAACAGCATGGATATCATGGGTGCAGGAGGTGATGTTGCCCGACTGACTACCTGGTAACTGTGGCTTAAATAATGAACATGATAAGTGCAAACAGGTGTGAGACAAGACAGGTGAACCGATTGGTCGTCATGGTGACAAAACAGGGAGTGAAAAAAAAAGGAACTTAAAGAGTCCAAAGGTCAAATGTACCTGGTATTCCTAGGCAGTCTCCCATACTAACTCATGATCAGACATGACAGATGAAAACAAATGAGTTTGCATGGTTACAAGACAAACAAGGAAATGCAAAACAGTACTAAATGTCCAAAAAACTAAACCGTACATGACCAAAACAAAACATGATCCTGTCAGGCTTGGACTTGGTCTTGAGTTGTTTTCCCGAGGTGCAAAGCGAATGGAGTGGAAACGGCGTGAAGGTAAAGACATTTTTATTTTAACACTAAAACTAAAAACAGGAACCAACAAAAAGCCCGCACAATGGCGGTACAACAAACTGGGCTAAGAAACAAAAGACTAGCACAAAGGCAATTAACTGTAAACATGAAAAAAAAACTTGCACTGTGGCATAAATAACAAGAACACTTACTGTGACAAGGGTATGAGAAAAACAGCATAGATATCATGGGTGCAGGAGGTGATGTTGCCTGACTGACTACCTGGTAACTGTGGCTTAAATAATGAACATGATAAGTGCAAACAGGTGTGAGACAAGACAGGTGAACTGATTGGTCGTCATGGTGACAAAACATGGAGTGAAAAAAAAGGAACTTAAAGAGTCCAAAGCACCTGGAATTCCTAGGAAGTCTCCCATCCAAGTACTAACCAGGCCAGACACTGCTTAGCTTTGAGAACAACAAGATTGCGGATGCTCAGGGTAGTAAACTCAAGATCAGACATGACAGATGAAAACTAATGAGTTTGCATGGTTACAAGACAAACAAGGAAATGCAAAACAGAACTAAATGTCCAAAAAACTAAACCGAACATGACCAAAACAAAACATGATCCACAGGTGTGACACAATATTGCGATTTACTACAAAGCTTGCACACTTCCATGAAAAGTTTGGGCAAGTGTAGATAATGTGCCGCGACAATTGGTGCACAATGCAAAATGTTAGAATCTCATTGAACCGCTACCTCACTATTCAGTCAACATCAGCCCTAACTTAAATGAGCTTTGTGAGGTGTCTTACAGCAAGGAATAAATAATCAATCTGGACTCTCTGAAGGTGGTGTCAGAGAGGAGAAGTCTAGCAAAACTCCTAGCCATTATGGACAACACCTCCTATCCACTACACTCGGACCTTGTGGAGAGAATGAGCACGTTCAGTGGAAGGCTCGGACTCCCAAAATGTAACACGGAACCACACAGGAGGTCCTTCATACCGACAGCCATCAGACTGTATAATGTATATGTTCCTTGACTGCACTTAAATGTAGAATATATGTAGAATATATTTATATTATTCATATAATGTATATTATATATGTCATATAGTATTTATTATTATTATTGTTTATTGTGAGCGAACTGTGGTGCTGAATTTCCCCCAGGGATCAATAAAGTACTTTATATTCTATTCTATTCTAATTACACATTTGGTAACACTTTAGTATGGGGAACACATATACACCATTAATTTGTGGCTTATTAACAAGTACCATATTGGCTCTTAATTAGTCATTATTAAGAACTTATTAATGCCAAATTCTGCATGGACTTATGAGACAACCAGTAAGAGAGTGGTTCTCAAATGGGGGTACGCGTGCCCCAGTGGGTTTAGTTTAGTTTAGTTTATATTATTAAGGATCCCCATTAGTCTACACCGCAGTGGAGACTATTCTTCCTGGGGTCCAGGCAAAAAACAACATATTAAAGATACAATACAACATGATCCAATAATAAAATGTTATAATACAAAAATAGCAACAACAAAGAACCCAAAAAATAAAAATAACTTTCCGTCCATCCATCCATTTTCTTCCGCTTATCCGAGGTCGGGTCGCGGGGGCAGCAGCCTAAGCAGGGAAGCCCAGACTTCCCTCTCCCCAGCCACTTTGTCTAGCTCTTCCCGGGGGATCCCGAGGCGTTCCCAGGCCAGCCGGGAGACATAGTCTTCCCAACGTGTCCTGGGTCTTCCCCGTGGCCTCCTACCGGTTGGACGTGCCCTAAACACCTCCCTAGGGAGGGGTTTGGGTGGCATCCTGACCAGATGCCCGAACCACCTCATCTGGCTCCTCTCGATGTGAAGGAGCAGCGGCTTTACTTTGAGTTCCTCCCGGATGACAGAGCTTCTCACCCTATCTCTAAGGGAGAGCCCCGCCACACGAAGGAGGAAACTCATTTCGGCCGCTTGTACCCGTGATCTTATCCTTTCGGTCATGACCCAAAGCTCATGACCATAGGTGAGGATGGGAACGTAGATCGACCGGTAAATTGAGAGCTTTGCCTTCCAGCTCAGCTCCTTCTTCACCACAATGGATAATAATAACTTATACTACATAATAATTTTCATAACAAAGATAAAAATATAAATATAAAAATAGATATACCGTATTTCCTCGAATTGCCGCTGGGTCACTAATTAATTTAAAACCTCTTCTCACTCCTGCGCTTACCAAAGGCATGCGGTAAAAGTAAGCATGCGCTAATTATTTTAAAACCTCTTACCAAAGGTATGCAGTAAAAATTTGAGTGTGATGTAAGCTTGGACCTTAAATCCTACTGAATAGCACTTAATCGTCTTCCCTTTATGCGATTTTAAATTACCTGTATTGAAATCAGCCTCCTCCATTTTGAAAATGATGACAGGGGTGGTGTCACTCGTGACGTCACGAGTTTGATAATAAGCATGCGCTAATTATTTTGGGAAGCGAGTTTGAGCCGGCAGTAATTCAAGGCAGGCACATACTATATGTCCTGCAGCAATTCAAGGAAATACGGTATATATTTTTGCAAAAATAAAACTAAGAACCAATGGCCTAAAATATACACATTAGTGTACCAAAGACAAGCAATAAGTGACGAAAAAGTACCATCCATCCATTTTCTACTACTTATCCTATAATCAATAAAATACTCAATAGTCAATAAAAACAGTCATGACATAAGGTACAATCTAGAATAATCTCTTCTCCGCTTAGTCTATTCTTAAAACCCACTATGCTGGTGATTGATAGCAGATATTGTGGAAGTCGATTCCAGTAAATGATTGCCCGATACATTACAGTCTTTTTCAAAATATCACTTTTGGGTTTAAGACGGGTGAGAGGACCTCTTAGGGCTAGCCTGGTACCGTAGTTGTGATTGTCACTGGCAAGCAACAGCTGGGAATACAGATATGAAGGTTTATGGCAGGGGTCACCAACCTTTTTGAAACCACGAGCTACTTCTTGGGTACTGATTAATGTGAAGGGCTACCAGTTTGATACACACTTAAATAAATTGCCAGAAATATCCAATTTACCTTTAATATATATATATATATATATATATATATATATATATATATATATATATATATATATATATATAAATGGGTATTTCTGTCTGTCATTCTGTCTTACATTTTTTTTCCTTTCACGTAAGGTTTTTTGTAGAGAATAAATGATGAAAAAAAGACTTAATTGAACGAGGAGAAAACACAAAAAAAATGAAAATACATTTTTTAAACATAGTTTATCTTCAGTCTTGTTCACGAGTAAGGGAAGAGTGGATCATGAGATCGACAGGCGGATCAGTGCGACGTCTTCAGTAATGCGGACTTTGTACCAATTCATTGGGGTGAAGAAGGAGCTGAGCCGGAAGGCAAAGCTCTCAATTTACCGGTCGATCTATGTTCCCATCCTCACCTATGGTCATGAGCATTGGGTCATGACCGAAAGGATAAGATCACGGGTACAAGCGGCCGAAATAAGTTTCCTCCGCCGTGTGGCGGGGCTCTCCCTTAGAGATAGGGTGAGAAACTCTGCCATCCGGGAGGAAATCAAAGTAAAGCCGTTGCTCCTCCACATCGAGAGGAGCCAGATGAGGTGGTTCGGGCATCTTGTCAGGATGCCACCCGAACGCCTCCCTAGGGAGGTGTTTAGGGCACGTCCAACCGGTAGGAGGCCACGGGGAAGACCCAGGACACTTTGGGAAGACTATGTCTCCCAGCTGGCCTGGGAACGCCTCGGGATCTTCCGGGAAGAGTTAGACAAAGTGGCTGGGGAGAGGGAAGTCTGGGGTTCCCTGCTTAGGCTGCTGCCCCCGCGACCCAACCTCGGATAAGCGGAGGAAGATGGATGGATGAATGGATTATCTTCAATTTCGAATCTTTAAAATTCAAAATTCAAACAAAAAAATTAATAGGAAAAACTAGCTAATTCGAATATTTTTGAAAAAACTAAAAAAATAATATATGTAACATCATTAGTAATTTTTCCTGATTAAAATAAATTTTAGAATTTTGATGACATGTTTTAAATAGGTTAAAATCCAATCTGCACTTTGTTAGAATAAATAACAAATTGGACCAAGCTATATTTCTAACAAAGACAAATCATTATTTCTTCTATATTTTCCAGAACAAAATTTTAAAAGAAATTCAAAAGACTTCGAAATAAGATTTAAATTTGATTTTACAGATTTTCTAGATTTTCCAGAATATTTTTATTTTATTTTAATCAAGTTTGAAGAAATATTTCACAAATATTCTTCGTCGAAAAAACAGAAGCTAAAATGAAGAATTAAATTAAAATGTATTTATTATTCTTTACAATTAAGAAAAAAAATACTTGAACATTGATTTAAATTGTCAGGAAAGAAGAGGAAAGAATTCAAAAGGTAAAAAGGTACATGTGTTAAAAATTCCTAAAATCATTTTTAAGGTTGTATTTTTTCTCTAAAATTGTCTTTCTGAAAGTTATAAGAAGCAAAGTAAAAAAATAAAATGAATTTATTTAAACAAGTGAAGACCAAGTCTTTAAAATATTTTCTTGGATTTTCAAAATTTATTTGAGTTTTGTCTCTCTTAGAATTAAAAATGTCGAGCAAAGCGAGACCAGCTTGCTAGTAAATAAATACGATTTAAAAAATAGAGGCAGCTCACTGGTAAGTGCTGCTATTTGAGCTATTTTTAGAACAGGCCAGCGGGCGACTCATCTGGTCCTTACGGGCTACCTGGTGCCCGCGGGCATCGTGTTGGTGACCCCTGGTTTATGGTATGTATAGATGTTTTTTTCAATTAGAATCAAACTACATGCTAGTCTTTCACCAACTTTCATCCATGACAATTCATGATCTACTTGAAGGTATGCCAAAGGGTGCGTGAGATTTTTTTAAAATGTTCTAAAAAATAGCAACAATTCAAAAATCCTTTATAAATATATTTATTGAATAATACTTCAACAAAATATGAATGTAAGTTCATAAACTGTGAAAAGAAATGCAACAATGCAATATTCAGTGTTGACAGATGGATTGTTTTTGTGAACATGTTCCATACATTTTTGATGTTAAAGAATTATTTTTTTGTGAATAAATGTTCTGATTTAAGTTCATGAATCCAGATGGATCTCTATTACAATCCCCAAAGAGGGCACTTTAAGTTGATGATTACTTCTATGTGTAGAAATCTTTATTTATATTCAATCACTTGTTTATTTTTCAACAAGTTTTTAGTTATTTGTATATCTTTTTTTCCAAATAGTTCAAGAAAGACCACTACAAATGAGCAATATTTTGCACTGTTATACAATTTAATAAATCAGAAACTGATGACATAGTGCTGTATTTTACTTCTTTATCTCTTTTTTTCAACCAACAATGCTTTGCTGTGATTAGGGGGTACTTGAATTAAAAAAAAAAATGTTCAAAGAGTGTTCATCAGTGAAAAAAGGTTGAGAACCACTGTCTTACAGCAAGGAATAAATACACATTTGGTAACACTTTAGTATGGGGAACATATTCACCATTAATTAGTTGCTTATTAACATGCAAATTAGTACCATATTGGCTCCTAATTATTCATTATTAAGTACTTATTAATTCCTTATTCTGCATGGCCTAATGAGACAACCAGTAAGCCATTAACTCAGAGTCTTGCCTCATTAAACTCAAAATTATTGCTTATTAGTAACCCTAACCAAACAATAACAGTGCAATACTTTTTCACAACATGGTCACTACTGCCTAGTTTCTCTTGTTATATTCTTATTTTACTGTTATATTTGTATTCCCATTGTTGCTTTTTATTTTTATTCTTATTTTAATATTTTTCAATTTTGTTTCCATTTATACCCCCATTAATTTCTTTTTACTTTTTAATTGATCTCAACTCTGTACACTGCTGCTGGAATTTTAATTTTCCTGAAAGAATCAATAAAGTACTATCTATCTATCCATCTATCTATCTATCTATCTATCTATCTATCTATCTATCTATCTATCTATCTATCTATCTATCTATCTATCTATCTATCTATCTGTCTATCTCCCTCTCCCTCTCCCTCTCCCTCTCCCTCTCCCTCTCCCTCTCCCGCTCCCTAACACTTTTGTGAAGTGAATTATATTTATATAGCGCTTTTCTCTAGTGACTAAAAGCGCTTTTACATAGTGAAACCCAATAGTTAAGTTACATTTAAACCAGTGTGGGTGGCACTGGAGGCAGGTGGGAAAGGGTCTTGCCCAAGGACGCAAAGGCAGTGACTAGTATGGATCCGGGGATCAAACCTGGAACCCTCAAGTTGCTGGCACGGCCACTCTACCAGCCGAGCTATACGGCCTTTTATGTTTCCCTACTGTCCAATTATCTCTAAATGAAGTCTTTGTTACTTTAATAAGCAACTAATTAATGGTGAATATGTTCCCCATACTAAAGTGTTACCAGATATCTAAGTATTTCATATAGCATAGTATATATAAAGTGTCACCCAAGTTTTATATTCCCATGAGGCTGACACCTGACCTGGAGAACTTACATAATAAATGTGGCTTGTGTAAAAATCCAAAGAATCGACAAAAACAAAACCCAAATGTGCGATAAAGGCATGTCTCCAGCACTGCCAACAGTCCTTCAGCCGGTTATTGAGGATTATTGCCACCTTTTCGTTGCGGAAATAACTTGAAATGATCAAAAACCTGCAGCATGCGCAAGCACGGAACGTAGAGGTGTCAATTTAGAGAGCAAATAGAATGGAAATAATTGAAAAGGGCCATCTTGTGCAGCAGGAAATAAAAGAGCGACTTGAAATATTTTGCGGTAAAACCTCAAGCAGACAATTTAAACTTTTCATTTAATGAATATGCTCCTTCCTCCCAGCAGCTCTGATCATTGCCAACAAAAACATGAAAAAAATTAAGCACATGACTTTGACTTGTCATATAATTCTGTTTGTCTTTCCTCCCAAATGTTATTGATGATTCGCCGCTCGGGCTGTCAATCTTTGGGAAAAGACAATTCCATATGAGTTAGAATAAATTCTTGATTCAAATCGATTCTCGATTAAAAATCTACTTTTTGATAACCTTGGGTGCCGGTTCTGCGAGTTACTACATTCATTCATTATATAGATCAGGGGACCACAAACTGTATATGTATATATATATGTATATATATATATATATATATATATATATATATGTATACGTATATATATAGGCCCTGCAATGTGGTGGCGACTTGTCCAGGGTGTACCATGCCTTTCACCCGAATGCATCTAAGATAGGCTCCAGCGACCCCCCGCAACCCTCAAAAGGGACACGCGGTAGAATATATATATATATATATATATATATATATATATATATTCTTATATATATATATATATATATATATATATATATTATATGTATATATATGTTTTATTTATGTATATATATATATTTATATATACACATATATGCACACATACATATATATACATATATATGTACATGTATACATACACACATATATTTATATACAAATATATACACAAATATATATATATACATATACACACTGCAAATATATATATATATATATACTGTATATGTATAATTTATATATATATATACTTATTATATTATATATGTATATATATATATATGTATATATATATATATATATATATATATATATATATATATATATATATATATATATATATATATATATATATATATATGTATGTATGTATGTATGTATTTATAGGCCCTGTGATGTGGTGGCGACTTGTCCAGGGTGTACTCCGCCTTCCGCCCGAATGCAGCTAAGATAGGCTCCAGCGACCCCCCGCAACCCCGAAAGGGACAAGCGGTAGGAAATGGATGGATGGGTGGATGGATGGATGGATGTACATATTATATATATATATATATATATATATATATATATATATATATATATATATATATATATATATATATATATATATATATATATATATATATATATATGTATATATATATATATATATATATATATATATGTATATATATATATATATATATATATATATATATATATATATATATATATATATATATATATGTGTGTGTGTGTGTGTGTGTATGTGTGTATATATAGAGCCCGGCCCCTGAGTCAAATAGTTAGGGGACCTATGATTTAGACTGTAGAATGCCATAGTATTTTTTTAAGAGGCATCATTATTGATTCAGCCCATGCAGCGGTGACTTTATTGATATTCCGCGTCAGTTTTGTGCCTGTTTAAACTAACCTTGGCCCCTCCCATCCGATTTAGACTCGTATCCGTCCGTTAAATATGGAAAAAACGTGCGACTTCGACAAGATGCTTTCTAATCCCCCCTTTCATTGCATGTGGTGGGCGTGCACCTGTACGCCCGCTCCGCTCGCTTGGAGTCAGCGGCGAAACGACGCCAAAAGCGAGCGTGCCTTGTCGGAGCGCGTTAGCATCTGGACTTGTTTGACATGCTGGGGATTATTCAAGTGGCAAACGGTTTCACTCTCCACTGATCTGAGCACGTTAGCTTCTATTAGGCGCAGCAGGAGTGTTGGGATTTGTTGTCCCAGGTATGGCAGCATGCCTTCTCAAACACAGTCTGCTCTTTTTCTGTTTTTAAAGCACCCGCGGGCTTGTCGCTGCACAGGTGCGATCCCTGTCTCGGAAGGATAATAACTCGGGGGCGGTAAGATTTGAGGTTTGTGTTTGGAGCCACGTGGATTCCCTCATTTGAATGCTGAGTGAGGCTGGCAGCATGAATCAGGCCCAGGGAGGCAACGTAAAGGCATAAAAGTGTTCAAATGAGCTCCTGATTGACAGTTGTAATCAATAGTCAGATAACTGAATCCTCTTTGCTTCTGCAGCATCGGTCACAGTCAAATCGATGGGAGCGTTTGGATCAGGGGAAGTTCTCCTTGGGGGGGGGGGGAATGATCTCCTTACTGCATTGTACTCACTGGATACTTCATTAGTTACACCTGACACTGCAAAGGTAATCATGCTGAGGTATCGCACTGAGAGAGGTGTTTCTATTCATTGGACCATCTCATCCATTTGTCCACTTATGCTTGGCCCCGACAAAATATTCCTACAATATATTGCCGTTATTATTATGAGACCAAAATTAACCACCGATGTAGGGTTGTACGCGTACTTGCCAACCCTCCGGGATTTTCCGGGACACTCCCGAAATTCAGCGCCTCTCCCAAAAACCTCCCGGGACAAATTTTCTCCCGAAAATCTCCCGAAATTCAGGCGGAGCTGGAGACCACGCCCCCTTCAGCTCCATGCGGACCGGGTGACGTGTCGACAGCCTGTTTTCACGTCCGCTTTCAACAATATAAACAGAGTGCTTGGCCAATGACGTTTTAACTGTAGAATGATCGAGGGCGAGTTCTTGGTTTCTTACGTGGGTTTATAGTTAGGCAATCTCATTAACGTCCTCCCAGCGTGGCAACAACACACAACAACAGCAGTCACGTTTTCGTCTACAGTAAAGCAGTTTGTCTGTGTAAACAGTAATGTTGTGACACTCTTAAACAGGACAATACTGCCATCTACTGTGCATGCTGTAGATATTGGCTTTCACTATGTAAAGCGCTTTGAGTCACTAGAGAAAAGCTCTATATAAATATAATTCACTTCACTTCACTTCACTTCACTTCATATGTGACAATAACATCTACGGCTTTTAGAGCTGTGGTTCTCAACCTTTTTTAAGGGATGTACCACCTGTGAACATTTTTTTAATTCAAGTACCCCCTAATCCAGGGGCCGGGAACCTTTTTGGCTGAGAGAGCCATGAAAGCCAAATATTGTAAAAAATGTATTTCTGTGAGAGCCATATAATATTTTTTAACACTGAATAAGACCAACATTTTCAGAGTATAATAAGGCTCTTTTTATTTTTAATGACATTGTTATTCGGAAGCTAACCAATAATGTATAAAATACTTTTTATAATTAATGCGACTTCTTGAACAGGTGTGGTAGAAAAGGGATGGATTGATTGAAATGCATGAGAATGTTTTATATTTTGAATGTTATTTTTAACACTGTGATTACCAGCGGATTTATTCATTACTTATCGTGTTAAGCAATGTCAGCTAAAATGTATCTGAGAGCCAGATGCCGTCATCAAAAGAGCCACATCTGGCTCCAGAGCCATGGGTTCCCTACCCCTGCCCTAATCAGAGCAGAACATTTTTGGTTGAAAAAAAAAAGTTAAAGAAGTAAAATACAGCACTATGTCATCAGTTTCTGATTGATTAAATTGTATAACAGTGCAAAATACTTCTCATTTGTAGTGGTCTTTCTTGAACTATTTGGAAAAAAATATATAAAAATAACTAAAAACGTGTCGAAAAATAAACAAGTGATTCAATTATAAATAAAGATGTCTACACATACTGCGATGACATGGCAACTTGTCCAGGGTGTATCCCGCTTTCCGCCCGATTGTAGCTGAGATATGCGTCAGCGCCCCCCGCAAACCCAAATGGGAATAATATATATATGTCTTAATTGGATTTGAAATGAGATTTTCTTATTCAAACGAGGATAGCAGGTCCATTATACAAACACAAGCTATGGGATGACGCATTTACTTCCGGGGTCACGTTTCCTCTTATGTCATCCCATAGCTTGTGTTTGTAAATTGCTTTATAACTGTTTTTACAATATAGCGTTAACAAAACGTCTGTATTTTTATAATGTAGCGTTATATTTTAATAATATAGCGTTAACAAAACGTCTGTATTAATCATGACCCCGGAAGTAAATGGGGGTGGGGGGGGTGTAGGGAGAAGAAATTTGGTGTGACATCATCACTAAATGACGTCACAGGAAAATGGACGATGGATTTAAAGATAGCGAAAATCAGGCACTTTAAAGCCTTTTTTCGGGATATTCCATGATGGGTAAAATTTTGAAAAAAAAATTGAAAAATAAAATAAGCCCCTGGGAACTGATTTTTATTGTTTCTAACCCTTCTGAAATTGTGATAATGTTCCCCTTTAATAATTCCACACATAAGTCGCTCTGTAGTATATTCGCAACCTATAGTCCGAAAAATACTGTAGTAAGTTTTGCTAATAATAATGTTCACAATCATCACTATCATCACTGCCTCTCCTCCAGCACTCTCCTCCATTTTCTTGTAAGTTTGTGTCAAGCACACATCTTCATGCATGAAGATGCAGCACCACAAAGATCAGCACTCTGGTGGAGGGATGCCCTCTCCATGGTTCTCCCCGTGAGAGGCAATCAAAGCCCATGGGGGCGGATCAAAAGAGGAGGATTTGAACAGCCTCGGGGAGGTTTGATGTACCTCGCGGGCAAAATTGGCTTATCATATATGTGACATGTTTTTCCTTCACCGTCTCCTCCTTGTAAACACGGCTGTAGAAGAGGAGGGCGGCACGTGTACTGAAACTCTAATAACCTCTTTAAACTTATAAGTTGGCGCCCAACGGGATTGTACAAAAGCCATAACCAGTGAAGTTGGCACGTTGTGTAATTCGTAAATAAAAAACAGAATACAATGATTTGCAAAGCCTTTTCAACTTATATTCAATTGAATAGACTGCAAAGACCAGATTTTTAATGTTTCGAACTGCAAATAATCATTAACTTAGAATGTAATGGCAGCAACACATTGCAAAAAAGTTGGCGCGGGGGCCTTTTTACCACTGTGTTACATGGCCTTTCCTTTTAACAACACTCAGTTAACGTTTGGGAACTGAGGAGACCATTTTTTTAAGCTTTTCAAGTGGAATTATTTCCCATTCTTGCTTGATGTACAGCTTAAGTTGTTCATCAGTCCGGGGTCTCTGTTGCGATGTTTTAGGCTTCATATTGCACCACACATTTTCAACAGGAGACAGGTCTGGACTACAGGTAGCCCAGTCGAGTACCCGCACTATTTTACCATGAAGTCACGCTGTTGTAACACGTGGCTTGGCATTGTCTTGCTGAAATAAGCAGGGGCGTCCATAATAACATTGCTGGGATGGCAACATATGTTGCTCCAAAAGCTGTATGTACCTTTCAGCATTAATGGTGCCTTCAAGCTCCATGTTCTGATGTTTATATTTTTAAATATTATTTGTGTGGTTGTGGTTGTGTCTGTGCTTGTGTTTTTGTTCTGTTGTTTTTGTGTATGTTAAGAAAGCAATGATGCACTGTGTCCAAGACAAATTTCCCCGCGGGGACAATAAAGTTGAACCTTGACCTTTACCTTGACCTTCACAGATGTGTAAGTTACCCATGCCTTGGGCATTAATACACCCCTATACCATCACAAATGCTGGCTTTTGAATTTTGTCCCTAGAACAATCCAGAATTGTTCTTTACCTCATTGTTACGGAGGACACGACGTCCACAAATTCCCCAAAAAACTTTTAAACTCGTCAGACCACAGAACATATTTCCACTTTGCATTAGTCCATCTTAGATGAGCTTAGCCCCAGCGAACCCGACCGCGTTTCTGGGTGTTGTTGGTAAATGACTTTCCCTTTGCATAGTAGAGTTTTAACTTGCACTTACAGATGCAGCGACCAACTGTAGTTACTGAGAGTGTTTTTTCTAAAGTGTTCCTGAGCCCATGTGGTGATATCCTTTAGACACTGTTGCCGCTTTTTGATGCAGTACCGACTGAGGGATCCGAAGTCACGAGCATTCAATGTTATGTGCAGTGATTCGTCCAGATTCTCTGAACCTTTCGATGATATTACAGACCTTGGCTGGGGAAATCCCCAAATCCCTTGCAATAGCTCGTTGGGAAATGTTGTTCTTAAACTGTTCGACAATTTTCTCACGCAGTTGTTCACAAAGTGGTGACCTTCGCCTCATCCTCGTTTGTTAACGACTGAGCATTCCAGGGAAGCTGGTTTTATTCCCAATCATGGCAGCCGCCTGTTCCCAATCAGCCTGTTTACCTGTTCCAAATAAGTGTTTGATGAGCATTGCTCACTTTTTTCAGTCCTTTTTGCCACTTGTGCCAGCTTTTTGGAAACATGTTGCGGCCATCAAATTTCAAATGAGCAAATATTTGCAAAAAATAACAAAGTTAAGTGTATTGTCTTTGCAGTCTATTCAATTGAATATAGGTTAAAAAAGATTTGCAAATCAATGTATTCTGTTTTTATTTACCATTTACACAACGCGCTAACTTCACTGGTTTTGGAGTATAATTAAACCGAGTTAGGGCAGTGCGTCTCAATTACTTTCAGTCATGACCCCCATGGGGGACAGAAATTTCCACCCAACCCCCTGAATGTAATTACTATTAAGAACTTGATTATTCTCATTTAGTTATCTGAGCTATATTCTTCATATACGCCCAGGGCGAGGTGACCTTCTTTTCATTCCTTTCACATACTTCTCCATCTCTTCGCACTCGAACACACATTTAACACACTTCCTTGTGGTGTAGGTCAGTGATCTCAAACCTGATTTACCTGGGGAGCTGCATGGAGATCAGAGTCAGGGTGAGGCTGGGTCACTCAGAATGTTCACTTTAGAATCGGGTTTAACAACGTGACTAAATTACTACTTCTGTCAGCAGCTATATTAGGCTCTAAATCAGGTGTGTCCGAGCCACGGCATCTTCCATTTGGCCGGGTTCAATTTCAATAACCAACTTGGTCGTGTGGGGTGTTTTCATATAACATTTAAGTACTCAGGGGTCTGACAAGTGGCAATTTGTCACCATTTTTGGGGCATTGGGTCAGTGACCATGATGTGCAGTTCTTTAACTCCACAAGAACAGCAGGTGTGAATGAATGATGGGTTCCCACTTCTCTATGAGCGCTTTGAGTATCTAATAATAGAAAAAACGATATAAATCTAATCCATTATTATTATTCACCTTTTTTTGACCGAATCCAAACAACCTTTCCTAGTCATGGTGCACAAAAAAAAAATCCATTTAGCACAAAAAGTAAACACACGGTCACACATAACACAACCTGCTCAGTAAACTTTGTGGCTTTATATGAAAAAAAAAACGTCCAATCAAGACAAAAAACTCGAAATTACACCCATTCAAATGGTGGAAAAAAATGCAAAACACTTTTGCCACACATACCAATGTTTGACTTAGAGCTGCTTGATATTTTTTGATTGATTACAAAGCTTTCAAAAGGTCTTCACGGAAGTACTTTCACATACTCTTAAATGTCATGTTTGGTGATCATGTTCCGTTTGGTTTTTGCACTCTTGTCAGTTTCTGTTTTTTCCCTCCCTGTTTTGTCACGATGACTACCAATCAGTTCACCTGTCCTCACAACTCACGCACCTGTTTTCAATCACCACATCAGGATTCAAGCTTGCCATTTCCAGTCAGTCCTTCTGGCGTCATTGTGTTCGTTCCATACTCTGTTTTTGCCACAGTAAGTCGTACTCGTTTTTCATGCCAAGGTTCATGCTGTTCTTTTCAAGTCACGGTAACTGTTGTTTGCGTTATGTTTATAGTTTATGTAAAAATTTTGGTTTTGTTTCTTTTGGGTTCCCTCCGGGTACACTGGCTTCCTCCCACTTCCAAAGACATGCACCTGGGGATAGGATGATTGGCAACACTAAATTGGCCTTAGTGTGTGAATGCGAGTGTGAATGTTGTCTGTCCATCTGTGTTGGCCCTGCGATGAGATGGCGACTTGTCCAGGGTGTATCCCGCCTTCCGCCCAATTGTAGCTGAGATAGGCGCCAGCGCCCCCCGCGACCCCAAAAGGGAATAAGCGGTAGAAAATGGATGGATATATATATATATATATATATATGTATATATATATATATATATATATATATATATATATATATATATATATATATATATATATATATATATATAAATATATATATGTCTTGATTGGATTATCCAGAGAATAGTGCTCAATACCGTGGTAGAGCGCAATATGTAGGTGTGGGAAAAATCACAAGACTACTTCATCTCTACAGAACTGTTTAATGAGGGGTTCCCTCAATCATCAGGAGATTTTAAAAATCTCCTGATGATTGAGGGAACCCCTCATGAAACAGATTTTAAAAATCTCCTGATGATTGAGGGAACCCCTCATGAAACAGTTCTGTAGAGATGAAGTAGTCTTGTGATTTTTCCCACACCTACATACATATATATATAATGATATATATATATATATATATATATATATATATATTTTTTTTTTTTTATTTTTTTATTGTATTTATAATTTTTTTATTTATTTATTTATTTTTATTTTTTTTGAAACTGTTGAGTTCCCCAAAAGATGGTCAGAGAGACTCAGTTGGTTATGTTGTATTTTTTCCTCTTTGCACTGTTATTCTAGTTAATGTTCTTTCCAGTCAGAGTCAAAATCGCCATAATAAGTTTTACCATTAGCCGGCAAGATTGCGTGGACCACAATTACACTAAATAATGATAATAAGTAAAGGGACACAAAAAATGGGCAGCTGGCTGCAATGTTGAGGCCCCCAGTCTGGGTAATACACTATTTTGACAAAAGTATTTGGGTACCTGCCTTGACTCACATATGAACTTGAAGTGCCATCCCATGGAATTGTTCAAAAAGTTTTGCTATCCTGGAGCATTCAAAGTTCCTTTCCCTCGAACTAGGGGGGGCAAGCCCAATTCCTGAAAAACCAACCCCACACCATAATTCCTCCTCCACCAAATTTCACACTTGGCACAATGCAGTCCGAAATGTAGCGTTCTCCTGGCAACCTCCAAACCCAGACTCGTGCATCAGATTGCCAGATGGAAAAGTATAATTCCTCAGTCCGGAGAAGGCGTATTCACTGCTCTAGAGTGCAGTGGTGACGTGCTTTACACCACTGCATCCCATGCTTTGCATTGGACTTGGTGATGTATAACTTGCATTGGACTTGGTGATGTATACCTTAGATGCAGCTGCTCGGCCATGGAAACCCATTCCATGAAGCTCTCTGCGTACTGTATGTGGGCTAATTGGAAGGTCACGTGAGGGTTGAAGTTCTGTAGCAACTGACTGTGCAGAAAGTCTTAGCACTATGCGCTTCAGCATCCCCTGAACCCTCTCTGTCAGTTCACGTGGCCTACCACTTGGTGGCTGACTTGCTGTTGTTCCCAAACTCTTCCATTTTCTTATAATAAAGTTGACTTTGGAATATTTAGGAGCGAGCAAATGTCACGACTGAATTTGTTGCACAGGTGGAAATCAGCGAGAGAGGCCCATTCTTTCACAAATGTTTTTAGAAACAGTCTTCATGCTTAAGTGGTTAACTTTATACACCGAGCCAAGTGATAAGAACACCCGATTCTCATCATTTGGATGGGTAGCTAAATATTTTCGGCAATATAGTGTATGTAATAATACGTTTTTGTGTCAATTCTGCTCCACAGTGACATTTTTAAACACATTTTCCAGTATACCTCATTTTGTAGGACTATCTTTTTAGATGCAAGTCAACCCCTTTACTCCCTATGTGTTGAAGACAAAAATCGATTTATTTTTTTCCCAAACACGGTCGAAAAATAAACTTTTCTTGCATGTTTCACACGTTTGAAAGGGAACTGCATTTTTTGGGGGGGGGGGGGAATTTGCCTATCTTTCACAATCACTACGAGAAACAAAAATTTATTTTTTTTCTTCTGCGTTCTAACATGTAAAAATCAGCTTGCTCTTGGTGGCTAGCAATGAAGCAAATGGGAGCAATCAATTCTACCTCGAAATCACTTTAAAATTACATTCAGAAACTGTGGTGTATTAAAAGAAAAATGATACAATTAATTATTTTTTCAAACTTGAGACTCACAGACTTTGGCTCATTTTCTGTGAAGAACATATCAGAATACATATGAAGTGGCGACTTATCCAGGGAGTACCCTGCCTACCGCCCGAAGCAGCTGAGATAGGCTCCAGGGACACCCCGTGACCGCAAAAAGGGACAAATGGTAGAAAATGGATGGATGGATGGATATTTAATGACCACACACCATACAGAAAGAGAGGAAAATCTGGGCTTCCGTGCTTAGGCTGCTGCCCACGCTACCCGACCTCGGATAAGCGGAAGAAGATGGATGGATGGATGGATTGAAAATCGCAACATTACCCAGTGGCAGTTTGGCTGAGTCTTTTCTCAGTGCTGCTCGAATAATCGCCAGGCACCGAAGTACGAATAAACGGGCGAGTCGACAACCGGGCGTGACGTCACACGCAGCCCAGGCAAAATGCAGATTATGATATTGGGGTTAGGGCGAATAGATACATTCTAATATTTGTCTACTGTAATTCTCCATTATGGCCCTCAAATTGATCATAATTGTGTCTTGCAGAGCCGAAAGCTTCTCTGAGATGTTGTCCAGTTTGCCGTTTAGTTCTGAAATCGCCACGGTCTCAGTGTCAACCGCCCTGCCTATCCCATCAGTCGTGACGGGCAGCTTCCGTGTGCCTTAATTGGCTGCCCGCATTTTCTGAATTTGTCGATATACCAGAGCAACGCTCAATCCAATCAACGGATGCCCTATTATCATAGTTCCGAACAGGCAGGTGATAACAATGTCTTCAACAGAAAGAGTTACTAGATACATGACCCTCCACTCCCCCCTTTGGTCCATTGTATATACAGCAGCAAATGTTGCATCAGGAGCTTCTTCTTGAGAAAATGTTGTCAATCGCTTTATACAAAATAAACCATTAGGACTCTGAGACTCTGAGTTTTTAATCATAACTTCATCATTATGGATGATTTCCTATGAGAATGGTATTCATTCACTAGGAAATTATCATTACTATTTTTTTTTTTTTTTTTTTTTAATTGAAGTATAATCATCTTCCTGGAACAATTCGCATCTTCGCGTTTCCACTTAAGAAAAATGGTTCGACATTTTGTAACACGGTGGTACCTCAACTTACGAATTTGAGTGTTGAGAGTTAAGGGTGTTTTGAGACAAGAGCTGTCCCTCGGCTAATTATGCGACAAGTTGCAGGCAAAAATTTAAGATTACAAGCAAGCATCTTTGCCATTAGTTGGCGTATTGATCTTACTCATTAGTATTAGCCTTTGCTAGAAATTGACATAACTTTGTTTTCCAACCATGGGAAGGAAGAAAGTGTGCGTGAAGGACAGGTGATATTCATTGAGTCAAAGGAATACATAATCAAAAACATGACAGACCAAAGCAAATTAAAGCTGTATGCAGCGTTGGTCGGGCCCGCCTTTGGCTGCTGCCCCCATGACCTAAGCCCTGGTCTAAGTCAGACCAACATAGATGTTTTTGTTTCATGTCTCTCTGACATTCCTAACAGAAGTTACAAGCGGTTTTGTCTGTGTTTTTTCCTAGGGGGCGCTAGAGCGAAATTCAGATTTATGGGGTTTGTTTTTTTATTAGATGGCAATTTTTGCCAGTCCTGATGTGTGAGTAAAATTTGGTGAGTTTTGAAGCATGTTAAGGGGGTCAAATTGCAGCTCAGCGTTTCTGGATGTTGTTGATAAATGGCTTTCGCTTTGCATAGTAGAGCTTTAACTTGCACTTTGAAGCATTTTAAGGGGGTCAAATTACAGCTCAAAGAGGCAAAAATGTAATTTTTTAGGTAACTTTGCGCAGGGGTTGTTTGAAGGCGCAGTAATCAAAACTCTGTGAATATCTTTTAATCAGAAGGGTTCAATCTCTCTCCTGTGCGAGGTTGAAGCCGACACGACAAACGCGCTCAGAGGAGATAATGTTTGAAAAAAGGTGACAGGTTTTTACAAAACTTTTATTTTGAAGGGGTAATTTTTAACTTCCTGTTGATTTTTGCTGAATGATGTCAAATATTAAAATGTAGGTCTATGTGAGACCTACATAGAGGTTTTTGTTTCATGTCTTTCCGGCATTCCTATTGGAAGTTACAAGCAATTTTGTCAGTGTTTTCTTCTTAGGAGCAGTTTTTGCTGTGTTTTATTAAAAAATTGTGCTAGAGCGCAATTTTCAGTTTTGGGCTTTGTTTTTTTCATTAGATCGCAATTTTCGCCAGTCCTGATGTGTGTGCCAAGTTTGGTGAGTTTTGAAGCATTTTAAGGGGGTCAAATTACAGCTCAAAGAGGCAAAAATAGCATTTTTTGCAAAAATGTTGCTTTGATTTTTTTGGGTTGATTTTTGCCCTAGAAAGTAAAATTATGAAATCTAGGTCTAAGTCAGCCCTACATAATGGCTTTTGTTTCATGTCTCTACGACATTGCTAACGGATGTTACAAGCAGTCTGTTTTTTTTTTCCTAGGGGGCGCTAGCGTGCAATTTTGTTTTTTGGGGTTTGGTTGCTTGATAAGTTGGGCTGCCGCACCATACCAATGTGTGTGTAAAATTTGGTGAGTTTTGAAGCATGTTGAGGGGGTCAAATTACAGCGCGACGGTGCGGAATAATAATTATAAAGAAAGAAAGAATAAAACCTTACAGATTCAATAGGGTCCTTTTGGCCCTTTGTAAAAGGACTCCTTTGGGAGTCCTTTTACAATGGGCCTGGCGGAGCCTAATTAAGCAAATCACTAACAGTCCTCACCATACTGAGGCAGATTGAGTCCAATACAAGCCATAGCTAACGTCATGTTAAAATAATATATAGATGGCGGTCAATTAAAACATGGATGAGCTCCAGATGGTGTGTTTGACTGCGGTACCGATACAGGTGAACTCTCCAAGAACAATCATGTACATTATTTTTGTATTACCTTAGAAAACTACTGTCATTGCTTGAAGTAGATTCTATCATATTGTTTTTTTTATGAGATATTTTCGAAACGTGTTTTCCATATTGGAAGGCATGTTAAAATGGGGCTGTTTTTGGGGGGGTTGGGAACCTTTTTGGCCTAAAGAGCCATAAAAGCCAAATATTTTCAAATGTATTTCTGTGAGAGCCATATAATATTTTTTTAACACTGAATACAATTAAATGCATGCATTTTTAAGTAAGACCAACATTTTTAGAGTATAATAAGTCTCTTATTCTTTTTAATAACATTGTTATTATGAAGTTAACCAATACTAAATAAAATACTTCTTACCATTTATACGACTTTTTGAACAGATGCAGTAGAAAAACGGTTGGATGGATGGAAATGCATGAGAATGTTTTATATTGTAAACGTTATTTTTAACACTGTGATTACCAATGTCAACTAAGATTTATGTGAGAACCAGATGCAGTCATCAAAAGAGCCACATTTGGCTCGAGAGCCATAGGTTCCCTACCCCTGGGATGAACTGATATTAATTAATTTCAATAGAGATTTCAATTTGTTTGTTTTTTTGTTTTTGTTTTGTATTAATCAGTCCAACAAAACAATACACGACAATACCATAATAACGCAATTCAAATTCCAAAACCAAAACCCGGCCCAGCAACATTCAGAATAGCAATCAACAGAGCAATTGAGAGGACACACAATCATGACACAAAACAATCCAAAAGCAGTCAAACAAAAATGGCTTATCAACGACAGTATCGACATTAATAACAATTCCAACATAGCAGTGACTAGAAATCCCTCAGTGACATTATCATTACAATAAAAACATTTAAAAATTGCATCGCAACACATTGTGTCCAATATTTTCCACAAACATAAAATAAGTCATATTTTTGGTTCTGGGGAAGTCGCTTCCTATCCGTTCCACTATTATACACGGCACAGGAGCCAAGCTTGCAGTGTTTTAGCAATGCTTTAAATGTCCATAGAATTTCTCATAAATTTTTCTCCAGCAGGACGTGACTTTTCAGCCACCTCCGTATTCTATCCCCCTCCTGCTCTCGGCCGCTTACTGTTAAAGACAACAGATGTTTAGATTAACACGTACCACCTGTGAAATTTAATCACCTGCCAGCTGTGTTTCGCCGTCAGCACGTGCCCCGCTCCTATCCGGCGGTGCTCGTCCTCAGCACCATAGACAGAGTCGGTGACATTTGCTCCTGCAAGCGCGCTGGCCACGCCTCCCTCCACAGGTTAATTTAATGGTTATAAATTATTTAAATAATTAATCCCATATACCAGTGGTTCTCAAATAGGGGTACGCGTACCCCTGGGGGTACTTGAAGGTATGCCAAGGGGTACGTGAGATTTTTTAAAAATATTCTAAAAATAGCAACAATTCAAAAATCCTTTATAAATATATTTATTGAATAATAATTTGACAAAATATGAATGTAAGTTCATAAACTGTGAAAAGAAATGCAACAATGCCATATTCAGTGTTGACAGCTAGATTTTTGTGGATAGGTTCCATAAATATTGATGTCAAAGATTTGTTTTTTTGTGAAGAAATGTTTAGAATTAAGTTCATGAATCCAGATGGATCTCTATTACAATCCCCAAAGAGGGCACTTTAAGTTGATGATTACTTCTATGTGCAGAAATCTTTATTTATAATTGAATCACTTGTTTATTTTTCAACAAATTTTTAGTTATTTTTATATCTTTTTTTCCAAGAAAGACCACTAAAATGAGCAATATTTTGCACTTTTATACAATTAAATGACTCAGAAACTGATGACATAGTGCTGTATTTTACTTCTTTATCTCTTTTTTTCAACCAAAAATGCTTTGCTCTGATTAGGGGGTACTTGAATAAAAAAATGTTCACAGGGGGTACATCACTGAAAAAAGGTTGAAAACCACTGCCATACAACAATATATGACTCATTACTATCTAAATTAAATGCAGTTTTTTCAACTGATATCATCTCCATAGCTTGTGCATGGGAACGGGCTGCTCTGAAGAAAATCTCCCGAGGCCTCCTCAAAGATAGACACTTTTGACCTTCCTTTTTGTCAACAACACCTGTAGCTGAACTTTATCGGCCTCAGACAAAAACATTCATCATCTCTCCCAAAGTTATTTGGGTATATATGCACGCACATGACCCCAACCCTTGAAATCAACGCCTTCACCACCGCTTAATTCCTCTGGGGCTGTGGATGGCTGAGCAGCACTGTACAGCGGCAGCGAGTCTCCTCAAACCCAAAACCTCCCTCTGTTGCAATTGGTGCGATATACGTGCAATGTCTAAATGTGTGCCATGCTATGTAAGGTTTTTTTCCTTGGACTTAGTCTGGACCCCTCCTGAGGGTCTAGCGTTAGACTGATATTTTTTTACTCCCCTTCCTCTCACCCCATGTTACCCTTTTCTCACCTTTTTAAGGAGCGCCGTAAAAATGGCTGATCCGTTGGCGGTCCCGTCTTGTCTCCCTGTAACGTATGTCTGCTCTTAGTGGGACTTTGCCGAAAATGTAATTTTTAGTTCTTATGTGTTTTGTGCATGTTAAAGGGGAACATTATCAACAAACCTATGCAAGCGTCAATATATACCTTGATGTTGCAGAAAAAAGACCATGTATTTTTTTAACCGATTTCCGAACTCTAAATGGGTGAATTTTGGCAAATTAAACGCCTTTCTGTTTATAGGTCTTTTAGCGATGACGTCACCGAGGTAACACACCCGCCATATTCATTTTCACATTACAAACACCGGGTCTCAGCTCTGTTATTTTCCGTTTTTTCGACTATTTTTTGGAACCTTGGAGACATCATGCCTCGTCGGTGTGTTGTCGGAGGGTGTAACAACACTAACAGGGAGGGATTCAAGTTGCACCACTGGCAAGAAATCTGCCGCCAAACCCCCATTGAATGTACCAGAGTGTCTGCACATTTTACCGGCGATGCCAAGACAGACATGGCACAGAGATGTATGGATAACCTGCAGATGCTTTTGCAACGATTAAGTCAACGAAATCACAAAGGTGAGTTTTGTTGATGTTGTTGACTTATGTGCTAATCAGACATATTTGGTCACGGCATGACTGCCAGCTAATCGATGCTAACTTGCTATGCTAATCGATGCTAACATGCTATTTATGCTAGCTGTATGTACATTTGAAACTAGATACCCACATTTAATGCGAAACAAACACCAATCGACGGATTTAAGTTGCTCCAGTGTCACAAGATGCGAAAGTCCTGATCGTTTGGTCCGCACATTTTACCGGCGATGCTAATAAGGCAGCCATGCTATGGGACACTTTATTAGGTACACCTATGCTATGGCCGAATAGCGTCAATAGCTATTCGCTCAATATCTTCAATTTCTTCTTCAATTTCGTTTTTGCTATCTGCCTCCATACTCCGACCATCTGTTTCAATACATGCTTAAATCCGAGTCTGAATCCGAGCTAATGTCGCTATATCTTGCTGTGGTAACCGCCATGTTGTTTGTATTGGCAGCCCTGTATGACGTCACAGGGAAATGGATAGTGGTTTCGAAGATAGCGAAAATAAGGCACTTTAAAGCTTTATTTAGGGATATTCCGGGACTGGTAAAATTTGGAAAAAAACTTCAAAAAATACAACAAGCCACTGGAAACTGATTTTTATTGTTTTTAACCCTTTTGAAATTGTTATAATGTTCCCCTTTAAGAATTGACAATAAATAATCTGAATCTGACTATCAGTATCTATCCTTTTTTTTTTGGATTACCCTTTTTGTTATGTAAATATTGAAAGATACCAGTTTTGATTAAAGAGCTTTGTCACCGAACCAATTAAGCTTATAATTTGAGGCACCACTGTAATACAAAATAACATATTTATAATCATTTTGTTTTCTAAATTCTGTACCTGGATTTGCATGGTCTGTAGTTTATCACGCTTGCAGAAATATTTTAAATTCATGTCAGTGGTCTATTTTTAGTCAACTATAAGCTCACAAGCTCTGCTGTAGACGAGTCGGCGTATGCAACCCACTGACCTGCAAAAAGAGCTCTCTTCTCCTGAGAGGTTTGGATGCCGACTCCAACAAGCTGCTTGCGCCTTTGGGATACTAAAAAAACAAACAGAAAAACAGAAAAAGATGACTACAACTCGTTTTTTTTATACCACTCAGCGGGCTGCATGACCTTGAAAAACTGCTCATTTCCAGCCCAACGCCGTATTTTGGACAATCATCACTAAAAGACGACTTTAGAATACAAACAACGAAAGGATAGGGAAAATCTTACAAATATCGACTTGATGTTGCACACACACAAAAAAAAAAAAGTTATTGAATATTTCCTCATTCTTTGTGTGCTCTTTTCACAGCACTTACCAGCCAGCAGATGGCTGATATTCTATTGAGGAAAAACGTAATTTATTTTTGATGGAAAATATTTCTCTCGCTCGTGAATAAAACATGGCTGCACAAGGGCTGATATGAAACGCCGTGTAACATGCGCGAAGGCAGGATGACAGTGACAGTGAAATTATTTATTTACGATTCACAGATCGGGCTCTGTGGTCTTGAGTGTGTGTGTGAGAATGTGTGTGTTAAGTCCAGTGTTTGTGACGCTTGTGTGGCATTGTAATGCCGGATTGGTTCTTCCGGGGATGCGTCGAAGCGATGAACACAACAAGGTAAGTTATAAATGGATTTATTAAATAATAAAAGGCTAGGAACAAAAACACTGCTGTAAAGAGAAAGCAAACCAAAAACAGAAAAACAGTTCCTCAGCATGTGAGCTGGAATCAACAAATGGCTTAGCGTAAAAGCTAGCGAGAATATACATACAAAGATGCAGGTCGAGAGTCGTCACTGTTGCGCGTGGGCAAATTAGGATCCGAGACTGAACAAAGAAAAGAGGAAAGCTTATATAGGGAGAAATCAAGGAGAACCAGGTGTGTAGAAAACGAGGAGCAGGTGAAATCAATGTGTAACCATGGTAACGGACTAAACAGGAAGTAAGTGGGTCAGAAGAGAATGAAACAAAGATGGAAAAATAAACATGTGAAGATCTGAGTCACAGATCGCAACAGTATTCCCCCCCCCAAAAAGACAGATTCCAGATGTCTCAAAGAGAACAAAAACAAAAACTTGAACCCCCTCCCCAAAACCAGAAAGTCCACAAACGAAGGGAGGGCGGAGGGAGGCCACGGTGGAGGGTCGCCAGATCGCATGTCCCCGAATCCACCGAGGACACATCATGTGGCGGCGGCGGGTGGAACGCTGCTGCCGAACAAGTTTTGGCGGGCGACCTCGAAAAGGCCACATTAGTGGCCGCCTCGCAGGATGAGGTGCCCGGCGAGGCGGACGACCCGGGCACGGCCACATCCGTGGCCGACATGGAGGAGGGAGTGTCTGGCGAGGAGGATGACCTCGCAGAGGCCACGCCCGTGGTCGACGTGGTGGACGACGCCTCAGCACCGAAATCCCAGCAGGCTTGGAAGCAGCAGACGAGGGTGCGGGGACTGCAGCCAAAGAAGGCCCGAGTGCAGCTGGCGAGGATGATGCGGGTGCTGCAGCCGCAGGAGTCGTCGGAGGCGGCCTGGGAGCCGCAGGAGTCGTCGGAGGCGGCCTGGGAGCCGCAGGAGTCGTCGGAGGCGGCCTGGGAGCCGCAGGAGTCGTCGGAGGCGGCCTGGGAGCCGCAGGAGTCGTCGGAGGCGGCCTGGGAGCCGCAGGAGTCGTCGGAGGCGGCCTGGGAGCCGCAGGAGTCGTGACTGGTGTGAGCTCCAGCCTCATCGTCGGCGCCGGTGTGGGCTCCAGCTTCTTCGTCGGCAGTGCTTGGCGGCGTGGAGCTGGTACCGGCGCTTGTCGAGGAGCTGGCACTGGAGTGGGCTCCAGCCCTGTCGACACAGGTGAAGGTTCCAGCCCCGTCGTCGACGCTGGTGTGGGCTCCAGCCCCGTCGTCGACGCTGGTGTGGGCTCCAGCCCCGTCGTCGGCGGTGCTTGGCGGCGCGGAGCTGGTACCGGCGCTTGGCGGCGTGGAGCTGGTACCGGCGCTTGGCGGCGTGGAGCTGGTACTGGAGTGGGCTCCAGGCTAAAGTCTGTAACTGGTATGAGAACCAGTTCTGGGTCGGAGGCTGGTGTGAGAACCAGGTGGGAGTCTAGTGCTGGCTTGAGAACCAGGCTAGCAACATTTTCTGGTGTGAAAACCAGGCGAGAGTCTAATTCTGGCTTGAAAACCAGGCGAGAGTCATGTGCTGGTGTGAGAACCAGACTGGGAGCAGTGCAGAACACCGGTGGTGGAGGACGTGCTGGAGGTAATGACCTCGCGAGTCCGAACACCGGTGGAGGAGGTCTACAAGGCCGTTGAGACTTGGCCGGGGGAAAAACAGGTGGAGGAGGTCTACAAGGCCGTTGAGATTTGGCCGGGGGAAAATCAGGTAGAGGAGGTCTACAAGGCCGTTGAGACTTGGCCGGGGGAAAAACAGGTGGAGGAGGTCTACAAGGCCGTTGAGACTTGGCCAGGGGAAAAACAGGTGGAGGAGGTCTACAAGGCCGTTGAGATTTGGCCGGGGGAAAAACAGGTGGAGGAGGTCTACATGGTGGCTGTGGTTTAGAGGGTAGTATCTGTGCTACCTCCGTAGCACAGCTATAGGTCATAGCCCCTTCCTCCAGACGGGGATCCCAGACCCGTTCCCTATGGTCAGGGACTGACCTTAAGGGAGGGTGGTGGGAGGCTTGGAGGCGGGCCGACTCCTCCCCTTTAATTTGTCCAGAATTTCCTTTAGAAAAGGGAGGAAACACCTTGGACTTGGCCGGAGAATGAGGTTTTAAAGGAGGTGTAGGAGAAAAACTAGGTGACTGAGGTTGACTAGAATAATAAGAAAAAATATCCTGATAATTCTGTATCTTGTCATGAATGTTATTGATATTCAAAAAAGGTTGGGAATGAGAATTACTGTCCACAATATAAAAATCTTCTGAAAAAATGTCATCAACAGAGGCCGGTGTTGCGTCACCGGTGGGCGTTCCCCAATTGACGTCATCGCTTGTGTCAGAAAAAGTGTCATGGCAGCTTAAGGAATGATTTGAAAAAAAACAAGCAGGATTACCGGTAATGACGGGTGAATCCTGGACGGGGTGAAACTTGCTGTGTCCATGGGGAGGAATAAGTGGTGCTGGAACATTACTGCCGTGCGGGGGGCCTCTCCACTGGACCCCCCGCCTCTTCGGGGCAGCGCGAACGGCTTCGGAGGGGACTTCAGGCCCACAGTCAAGTCTTTCCTGCTCCCAAGCCACGAGCTCCAACCACAAACCCAAGTCGAAGGGTTCCTCCCGTGGTTTCGACGCGGAAAAACATTTTGATGCTCGGATCCTACTGTGACGCTTGTGTGGCATTGTAATGCCGGATTGGTTCTTCCGGGGATGCGTCGAAGCGATGAACACAACAAGGTAAGTTATAAATGGATTTATTAAATAATAAAAGGCTAGGAACAAAAACACTGCTGTAAAGAGAAAGCAAACCAAAAACAGAAAAACAGTTCCTCAGCATGTGAGCTGGAATCAACAAATGGCTTAGCGTAAAAGCTAGCGAGAATATACATACAAAGATGCAGGTCGAGAGTCGTCACTGTTGCGCGTGGGCAAATTAGGATCCGAGACTGAACAAAGAAAAGAGGAAAGCTTATATAGGGAGAAATCAAGGAGAACCAGGTGTGTAGAAAACGAGGAGCAGGTGAAATCAATGTGTAACCATGGTAACGGACTAAACAGGAAGTAAGTGGGTCAGAAGAGAATGAAACAAAGATGGAAAAATAAACATGTGAAGATCTGAGTCACAGATCGCAACAGTGTTGGTCCAATGAAAAACATCTGTCTCCGCAATGGTTATGAGTTTTTCGGCTACAGTTCCGAAGATTCTAAAAGAACAAGCAAAAAAAAAAATCCAGCCTAGATACCAGCATCAACATTTATTTTTTTCCTTACATTACACCTCTTTGCTCTTTTAATTCCAGTTATTTTAGTAATAGTATTTGTAGAATGTGCCATGGGCTGTTTAAAATTATTTTAAAAAGCCGCACTTTGAACTGACCATTTTTTTTTAATGTATGTATAAATCTGCTTGGTCAAATACATTTTTGTTAAAGACATTGTGTAAACCAGGGGTCGGAAACCTTTTTGGCTGAGAGAGCCATGAAAGCCAAATATTTAAAAATGTATTTCCGTGAGAGCCATATAATATTTTTTAACACTGAATACAACGAAATGTGTTTATATTTAAGTAAGACCAACATGTTTAGAGTATAATAAATCCCTCATTCGTTTTAATAACATTCTTATTCTGAAGTTAAGCAATAATAAATCAAATACTTCTTACCATTAATGCGACTTCTTGAACAAGTCTGGTAGAAAACGGATGGATGGATAAAATGCATGAGAATGTTTCGTATTTTGAACGTTATTTTTAGTTCTGTGCTTACTAGCGGAACTATTCATAATTATCGTGATAAGCCAGGGGTGTCCAAACTTTTTCCACTGAGGGCCACACACTGAAAAATCAGAGCAAGCGGGGGCCATTTTCATAATTTTGATTTTAAAAACCAATACAATATATGTATAGAAAATATACATTTAGGCCTCCACTCAGTTATGATCCCGGGGACCCCAAAGGGTTTTGGTCAAAAAAAATATTAAAAATGTGTCAATATTCAGTAATATAATTTTTATTATTATGCAAGTTTTAAATCTCTAGATCAACATTAGAAAAAAAAATGGAAAAAACACAAAATATGCAATATTTTCACCCAATAACTTTTTTAGGTGGGATATTTGAGATTATATAATAAATGGAGCCTTAATTTTGGATGTTGATTCATTATTATTTTTTGAGCAATGACACTTAAAAACAAATCACACAAAAATAATTGGGGATCCAAAAGTGTCCTACTTATTAAAGTGTTGAAAAATAAATTATAATTTTTTTTTACTGTTTACTTTTAGCACAATAATCTCGAGATCAACTTCAGATATATCCGTCAATTTTAAGTTTTATTGTTGTTTATGTTTTGTTTTTTTGTTTTAGGCCCTTCTTTAAAAAAAAAAAAACAGCTCAGTTTTTTATATGGTAAAACACAAAATATGCAACATTTTCCCCCAAAAATATCTCAATGTGGAATATTTAATGTGACGTAATCGAAGCCTTGAATAGGTCAATAATTCAAAATGACATTGATTTTGATTCATTATTCTTTCTTAACGAAAGAAACTGCCTGCATGGCAGCTTTGTGTTATAAGAGTAAGCATTGCAACAATTTCTTGTTACATTTCACCTTTTTGCTCTTTTATACCTCTTTTTATGTTTTTAATTTTTTTAAATTGTATTCTTAAAATGTGCCGTGGGGCCGTTAAAAAATGACAGGCGTGCCGCACTTTGGACAGCCCTGTGTTAAGCAATGTCAGCTAAGATTTATCTGAGAGCCAGATGAAGTCATCAAAAGAGCCACATCTGGCTCTAGAGCCATAGGTTCCCCACCCCTGCTGTAAACCGTAAATAAAAACAAAATACAATGAATTGCAAATCCTTTTCAACCTACATTCAATTGAAAAGACTGCAAAGACAAGATACTTATCGTTCGAACTGGAAAACTGTTATTTTTTTCCAAATATTAGCTCATTTGGAATTTGATGCCTGCAATATGTTTCAAAAAAGTTGGCACAAACGGCAAAAAAGACTCAGAACGTTGAGGAATGCTCATCAAACACTTATTTGGACAGGACAATTGGGAACAGGTGGGTGCCATGATTGGGTATAAAAGCAGCTTTAATGAAATGCTCAGTCGTTCACAAACAAGGATGGGGCGAGGGTCACCACTTTCTGAACAAATGCATGAGCAAATTGTTGAACAGTTTAAGAACAACATTTCTCAACGAGCTATTACAAAGAATTCAGGGATATCACCATCTACGGTCCTTAATATCATTCAAAGGATCAGACACTCTGGAGAAATTACTCCATGTAAACGAAGATATTAAGGACCTTGGATCCCTCAGGCGGTACTGCATCAAAAAGCGACATCAGTGTGTAACGGATTTCATCACATGGCCTCAAGAACACTTCAAAAACCACTGTCAGTAACTACAGTTTGTCACTACATCTGTAAGTGCAAGGTCAAAGTTATTTATCAACAACACCCAGAAAAGCTGCTGGCATCGCTGGGCTCGATCTCATCTAAGATGGACTGATGCAAAGTGGAAAATTGTTTTATGGTCTGACGAGTCCACTTTTTAAGTTGTTTTTGGAAACTCCTCCGGAACACAGAGGAAACGAACCATCCGAATTTTTATAGGCGCAAAGTTTAATAACCAGCATCTGTGATGGTATGGGGGTGTATTGGTGCCCAAGGCAAGGGTAACTTGGGTAAGGAAAGGTATATACAGGTTTTGGAGCAACATATGTTGCCATCCAAACAACGTTATTATGGATGCCCCTGCTTATTTCAGCAAAACAATGCCAAGCCATGTGTTACAACAGTGTGGCTTCACAGTAAACGAGTGCGGGTACTAGACTGGCCTGCCTGTAGTCCAGACCTGTCTCCCATTGAAAATGTGTGACACAATATGAAGCCTAAAATACCACAACGGAGACCCCGGACTCTTGAACAACTTAAGCTGTACATCAAGCAAGAATGGGAAAGTGTTTCACCTGAAAAGCTTCAAAAATTGGTCTCCTCAGTTCCCAAACGTTTACTGAGTGTTGTTAAAAGGAAAGGCCATGTAACACAGTGGTAAAAAGGCCCCTGTGCCAACTTTTTTGTAATGTGTTGCTGCCATTAAATTCTAAGTTGATGATTATTTGCAAAAAAAAAAAAAACAAGTTTCCCAGTTCGGACATTAAATATCTTGTCTTTGTAGTCTATTCAATTGCATATAAGTTGAAAAGGATTTGCAAATCATTGTATTCTGTTTTTATTTATGAATTACACAACGTGCCAACTTCACTGGTTTTGGGTTTTGTATACAAAATGAATTAACTTTAAAAAAAAGTAAACTGCACACCACACTGATCACACCAAAAATCGAACCCCTGCCTGCTAAACATGAAATAAAAAAATATCCTGCAAAAAAAACAGCTTTGAACTTTTTCCCTTTACATCAATCCTGTTTATTACATTTATTAGTTTTTAATTTTAAATGTTTTCGTAATGGTACCTGCCAAGGCCCACAAGCCACTCTTTGGATAGATGGTTTAAAAAGTGTTATTTTTGTTAGGATCTCTTTGGTTGAATGGATGTACGTATATTATATTAATTGCCTTAAAAAGGGAAACCGCAAAACAAACGATCCATCCATCCATCCATTTACCACCGCTTGTCCCTTTTGGGGTCGCGGGGTGTGCCGAAGCCTATCTCAGCTGCATTTAAACCAAGGGTCTCAAACACACAGCCCGCGGGCCAATTGCGGCCCGCACCTTAATATGAATATTTAATGTTAGTGCGGCCCGCAAGTTTTACATGACTGGCGCTTTACAGTGTCATACTTTTAGACCCTCGATTTTTCCAGGATTCTCCCCATGTTAGAGCCACTCCAGGGATAATGTTCTCTTAAATTTCACCTTAACAAAAATATTAGGAGGGCACCGTCATTAGCGTCCTCTTCATCCTGTACAGACAAGTCCTAGGCCAGCCACATATTGTAGTCAGTATGGATAGATACAATGAGCGACTGCAAGTCATAGTTGATCAACAGCCTTACAAGTCACACTGAGGGTGGCTATATAAACAACTTTAACAGTGTTACAAATATGCTTCACACCAAACAAGAATGAAAAACACATTTTGGGAGAACATCTGCATTGTAACACAACATAAACACAACAGAACAAATACCCAGAATCCCATGCAGCCCTGACTCTTCCGGGCTACGATGTACTCCCCCACCCCAAACACCACCCCTTATTGTAACCCGGAAGAGTTAGGGCTGTATTTGATCCTGGGTATTTGTTCTTTTGTGTTTTGGATGTTCTCCCAAATTGTGTTTGTCAAACTTGTTTGGTGTGGGTTCACAGTGTGGCGCATATTTGTAACAGTGATAAAGTTGTTTATACGGCCACCCTCAGTGTGACCTGTATGGCTGTTGAATAAGTATGTCTTGCAGTCGCTTCAGTGAGTGTGCAGAAGCCTCATACAATATGTAACTGGGTCTGCACACTGTTTGTATGGCGGGAAAGCGGACGAGACGGCAAGTCGAAAAGAACGCTAAAGACATTGCCATCACTACACATCCTTACTATTGTTGTCCTGGTGAAAACCGGGAGAATGATTTCCCTGGGGAATGGACGGGAGGGGCACTGATAATCGGGCGTTTCCCGGTAGAATCGCTAGAGTCGACAAGTATGTTACTAGGGCGGGAAAGTCATTCAAAGAAGGTGAAATCATCAAAATGCGCACGTTATATTTTTTACAAGAAAACTTTGAGACCCAAGATTTAAACTTATCACACCAAAAATCAAACCTATCCATGCCATCTGTCATGAAATAAAACAATAAAATAAACAATCAATCAATCAATCAATCAATGTTTATTTATATAGCCCCAAATCACAAATGTCTCAAAGGACTGCACAAATCATTACGACTACAACATCCTCGGAAGAACCCACAAAAGGGCAAGGAAAACTCACACCCAGTGGGCAGGGAGAATTCACATCCAGTGGGACGCCAGTGACAATGCTGACTATGAGAAACCTTGGAGAGGACCTCAGATGTGGGCAACCCCCCCCCCCCCCCCTCTAGGGGACCGAAAGCAATGGATGTCGAGCGGGTCTAACATGATACTGTGAAAGTTCAATCCATAGTGGCTCCAAGACAGCAGCGAGAGTCCCGTCCACAGGAAACCATCTCAAGCGGATCAGCAGCGTAGAGATGTCCCCAACCGATACAGGTGAGCGGTCCATCCTGGGTCCCGACGAGCGGTCCATCCTGGGTCTCGACTCTGGACAGCCAGTACTTCATCCATGGTCATCGGACCGGACCCCCTCCACAAAGGAGGGGGGGACATAGGAGAAAGAAAAGAAGCGGCAGATCAACTGGTCTAAAAAGGAGGTCTAATTAAAGGCTAGAGTATACAGATGAGTTTTAAGGTGAGACTGAAATGCTTCTATTGAGGTAGCATCTCGAACTGTTACCGGGAGGGCATTCCTGAGTACTGGAGCCCGAACGGAAAACGCTCTATAGCCCGCAGACTTTTTTTGAGCTCTAGGAATCACTAATAAGCCGGAGTCTTTTGAACGCAGATTACAACTAAACAATAACAGCAATACTTGTCCGAAAATCAATGTTAGAACTGTTTTCTGCATGATTCCAATCAATTTCAAGCATTTCTTGGGGTAAAAAAATAAAGATCACTGAATTTGCACATATAAGGGCAAAAAACCAAAGCGAGTTGACACCTAGAATATGCAACCTCTCACAAAATGGTCGACTTGCCGATGACTTTTTGTTTTTCAGTATGTCGCTGCAATAAAAAGTTTGCAGGAATACTTTTTGTCATGCCCTTCTACAGCCGGTGTAATGTGACGTGTGTGACATCTATAATCTCGCTGATTGGAACTGTAAAACTGAACAGAATAACCATAAAGAGACCTAAATCTGACTCCTTACCATCCATCCATCTGTTTTCTGCCACCTGTCCGTTTCGGGGTTGCGGGGGGTGCTGGAGCCTATCCCAGCTGCATTCGGGCGGAAGGCGGTGTACACCCTGGACAAGTTGCCACCTCATCACAGGGCCAACACAGACAGACAACATTCACACTCACATTCACACACTAAGGCCAATTAGTAGCAGGCCTAGGTATTCATTAAAAACAAGGCAGAGGTTGGTACATCTTTAGTCCCTGGAGTTTTTTCAAAGATGGAAAAAAAGATGGGGGGGGATATTTGTAGGAGAACAGAAAATGACACAAACCTTCCTATTTGTTAGAAAGCCCATTGTTTAATACGTTACTCTTTATGCGTCACTCATGAGAGTATTTGTCCTACTAATTTTGGCGGTCCTTGAACCCACCGTTGTTTGTTCACATGTACAACTTTCTCCGACGCTGCCACAGAAAGACGTTTTTTGGTTTTTTTGCCATTCTCTCTTTGTCTCATTTTGTCCACCAAATGTTTTATGCTGTGCGCAAATGCACAAAGGGGATCTTTGTTGATGTTATTGACTTGTGTGGAGTGCTAATAATCCATGCTAACATGCAATTTAGGCTAGCTGTGTGTACATAGTGCATCATTATGGCTCGTTTGTAGCAAGATTTGAGTTGATTTAATTTCCTTTACTTATTTTGCCTCTGTATTTAATTCATATTTACATGTCTCATGACACAATATATGTATGTAGTATTGGCTGCATTTATGTGTCATGTTGTTCCAGACCACAGCAAACATTACCCGGCTGGAAAAAGATTGTAATTAATCCAATAGAAGACAGCCTGCCGTTTCCTTTAACTTGGGCACACACATCTATAACTTTGGCCGTTTTACGCCAGTCATTTCTAGGAATTATCTCACCCTCTGAGACACTTACTTAATGTGTTGCCTTCATTATAACACTTACATAAGGCATTTAAAGTAGTTTTGATAGTAGGCTAATATTACTAGTATAGACACTTACATCATGTGTTGTCTTCATTCTAACACTTATATAAGACTTTTAAAGTCATTTTGATAGTAGGCTAATACAACTAATATGTACACTTACATCATGTGTTGCCTCATTATAACATTTATATAAGACTTTTAAAGTCATTGTGATAGTAGGCTAATAGAACTAATACAGACACTTACTTAAGGTGTTGTCTTCATTAGATCACTTATATAAGACTTTTAAAGTAATTTTGATAGTAGGCTAAAACAGCTAATATATAGACACTTAGTTAATGTGTTGTCTTCATTATAACACTTATATAAGACTTTTAAAGTAATTTTGATAGTAAGCTAATACAGCTAAAACAGACACTCAAGGTGTTGTCTTCATTAGATCACTTATATAAGACTTTTAAAGTCATTTTAATGGTAAGCTAATAAAAATAATACAGACACTTACTTAAGGTGTTGTCTTCATTAGATCACTTATATAAGACTTTTAAAGTAATGTTGATAGTAAGCTAATATAGTTAATATAGACACTTAATGTGTGCCTTCGTTCTAACACTTATAAGACTTTTAAAGTAATTTTTAGAGTAGGCTAAGACAACTAATATGGATACTTACATCATGTTTTGCCTTCATTATAACACTTATATAAGACTTTTAGAGTCATTTTAATAGTAAGCTAATATAATACAAACACTTACATCATGTGTTGTCTTCATTATAACACTCATACGATACGTTTAAGGTAATGTTGATAGTAGGCTAATATAGCTAATATAGGCACTTAATGTGTTGTCTTCAGTACAACACTTATATACAACTTTTAAAGTCATTTTGATAGTAGGCTAATACAGCTAATAAAGACACTTACATCATGTGTTGTCTTCATTATAATACTTATATAAGACTTTTAAAGTCATTTTGAAAGTAGGCTAATATAGTTAATATAGACACTTAATGTGTGCCTTCATTCTAACACTTCAATACTTTTAAAGTCATTTTGATAGTAGGCTAATACAACTAATATGGACACTTACATCATGTGTTGCCTTCATTATAACATTTATATAAGACTTTTAAAGTCATTTTGATAGTTGGCTAATATAATACAAACACTTACACAATGTGTTGTCTTCATTATAACACTTATATAATACTTTTAAAGTAATTTTGATGGTAGGCAAATAAACTAATAAAGACACTTTCATCACGTGTTGCCTTCATTGTAAGACTTATACGACTTTTAAAGTAATTTTGATAGTAGGCTAATACAACTAAAATAAACACTTCATTAATGTGTTGCCTTCGTTAGAACACTAGGCTTTTAACTTTTTGCGACTCCAGACAGATTAGTTTTTTTTGTATTTTGGGGCCAACATGGCTCTTTCAACATGTCGGGTTGCCGACCCCCGCACTCAGAAAAATAATCACTTTAGCTAACAAAGGAATTTGTTGTGGCTTTCATTCCAGACTGGTCTGAGACACAAACTCCGGATGCTTCCAGGGAAAATGGTCAACACTGTCTACAGTGATGAGGAGAAGGGAATCCAAGACAGGGAAAGCAAAGAGGAGACCATCTTGGCCATGTTGGGCATCATTGGGACCATTCTCAACCTGCTAGTCATCATCTTTGTCTACATCTACACCACGTTGTAGAGCGCTCTGCTTTTGCAGCGCTGGACCGCCAAGCTGCGGCCATGTGGACCAATGAGGAGACAGGCAGAGGAGCGCGTTGGCGGACAGAAGCCAAGCCATACAAACATCCAGTTAGTTGGGACTTGTACATAATGCATGAAGACTGCGGGCCGATCAGGCTTTAAGGAGCAGCTTTTCTCCACTCATGGACATCAAAAGATGGCAAATACTTCTTTTTTAATGAATATTATTAAGTCAAATAAAGCTGTAACGTGTGCTTTTAATTCAACATGCGGGTTTTGGGGCTTTTTCTAAAAATATTTTCTCAATAAAACCTGTGTCTTTTTGACCAGACGTGTGTAAAAGATCAGATATGATCATACAGTTGACTTTTAAAATGTGGTCGTTTTTGTGCTATATTCTTGAGGAGAAAAAAAAAGTGTGTAAATTTGTGTAAAACTTTGTTAAAAAGAGATTTCATGGAATTTTATGGATATATCACTAAATATATTTCATTTCATATTTCAAGAACAAGGGAGAATTTGAACTCGTTTATATAAGAAACATTTTTTGACTACATTTCACATTACTAACATTTTATTTGTGAGTAAATCAACAGCGCCTCTGCTGGTCCCAGCCCTGTACTGCAATCAGTTTTGAGTGCAGTACATGGCTGGCACCAGCAGAGGCGCTGTTGATTTAGACAATTTTTTATTAAAGGCCTACTGAAATTAGATTTTCTTATTTAAACGGGGATAGCAGGTCCATTCTATGAGTCATACTCGATCATTTTGCGATATTGCCATATTTTTGCTGAAATGATTTAGTAGAGAACATCGACGATAAAGTTCGCAACTTTTGGTCGCTAATAAAAAGCTTTGCCTTCACGGGAAGTATGTGCACGGGACGTCACCGGTGTGAGGGCTCCTCACATTCTCACATTGTTTATAATGTGAGCCACCAGCAGTAAGAGCAATTCGGACAATTTCCCCATTAATTTGAGCGAGGATGAAAGATTTGTGGATGAGGATATTGATAGTGAAGGACTAGAAAAAAATAAAATAAAATAAAAAGCGACGGCTCCGGGCGGCGGCAGTGTGAGCGTTTCAGATGAAATTAGACACATTTACTAGGATAATTCTGGAAGATCCCTTATCTGCTTATTGTGTTACTAGCATTTTAGTGAGATTGTAAAGACATACCTGATAGTCATATGGCTGCGGTGAACACGCCAGTGTCTCAGAGAGAAGCCGAGGAGCTAAGCTCACAGCTGTCTTTTATGACAGCTACTGCAGGAGGACGAATAATCCACTGTCTCCGGTAAGATATATATCACAATTTTCCCATCCAAAAACATGCTGGATGACGTAGACAAACATGTTGGTTTGACCGCTCTGTGTTAAAGCTTCACAACAAACAAAGAAACATCGGCTGTGTCTCGGTGCTAAAGGCAGCTGCCAACAGCATTGGTCTTTATAGTCTGCATTATTAATTGAACAAATTGCAAAAGATTCAGCAACACAAACGTCCAAATTACTGTGTAATTATGTGATGAAAAGAGACGACTTTTAGCCGTAAGTGGTGCTGAGCTAGTATGTCCCCTCCAACCAATAACGTCACAAACATACGCGTCATCATTCCGCGACGTTTTCAACCAGAAACTCCGTGGGAAATTTAATTTAGTAAACTAAACGGGCCGTATTGGCATCTGTTGCAATGTTAAAATTTCATCATTGATATATAAACTATCAGACTGCGTGGTCGGTAGTAGTGGGTTTCAGTAGGCCTTTATAAGAAAAATCATACAATTAATTAATTTTTCAAACTGAGACTCACTGGCCGTAGCTCATTTTCTGTGAAGAACATATATCAGAATACATATTTAATGACCACACACCATACAAAAATAAACCTACTCAGTGGCCTACTGGATAGAGTGTCCTGAGATCGGTAGGTCATGAGTTCAAAACCCGGCCGAGTCATACCAAATACTAAAAAAATGGGACTCATTAGCTCTCTGCTTGGCACTAAGCATCAAGGGCTGGAATTGGGGGTTAAATCACCAAAATGATTTCCGGGCACGGCCACCGCTGTTGCTCACTGCTCCCCTCACCTCCCAGTGGGTTGAGGGCGATGGATCAAATGCAGAGGATAATCTCACCATACCTAGTGTGTGTGACAATCATTGGTACTTTAACTTTTTTTTTTTTTTTAATCATCACTAAAACGACTTGGTGGTAGTTTATCATCTATGTTTAGCAACATTTAGTAACACAATTCTAAAATTGACCTGTGTTCGAAAAACAAACACTCCTATTCAAGACTTGTTTTTGGAAAAATGTTTCAGGGTTGTTTACAGTAAAAAATCAAATTTGCTTGCATGTGTGAGTGTTAGGTAGAAAAGCGGTGACTTTCTTGGAGAACACTCATTTGATTTGCAAAATAAAAAAAAGTCAGTTAGTTCTCGCAAAAAAACAAATCCTGTCTTTTACTTGAGTCAATAAGGTATATGTTTTTTATATTCATGTAAAAGTCATTGAATTACTTTACAGATGCTACTGATGTGATCCCATTCCGGATCACATCTTGAGTTTATGTTTAAGTCCCTTTTTGTGTTTTGCTTATTTCTGGACTCCGCCGATCCCTTTGTTTTCATTTGTCACCATGGCGACTTAATTTTCTCCTCCTGCACACACCTGTTTGTGATTATTGTTTGAGTATTTAAGCCCGCCTGCTACCTTAGTTCGTTCTGGATGTTTTGTTTGCTCTATGCAACAGTTGCGTTGGTTCTTGCTTTTTGTATTAACCTTGCTAAGTCCTAGCTTAGCTTCCGCGCACTTTTGTGGACTGTGAACTCGACTCTTGCTAAACTTTAGCATTTAGCTCTCCGTGCTTTGGCACGCCTTTGTTTTACCTTTTGTCAAGTGTTATTTTGTATTTTGTATATTAAACAAGCTCCTACCTGCAATCCTGCCGGCTCCTAGTCCTGTAGCATCCGGGGGTGACAACTCACGCGCACCACAATGCGTCCAAGACGCAACAGCTACGATGTACACGTACAATTGAGTTCTAGGTTATTTTATATTCATGTAAATGTCATTGAATTACTTGACAAATGCTACGTTGTACACAAACAACCGAGTTCTAGGTCATTTGGTAGTTTGGATGGATCTGTGGTACAAATGTAGAGTTTTTCTGCATGTTGACTGTGCGCCTTAAACATGTTCAATTATCAGGTTTTTATTATCTCGTGAAATACTTCACTTGTCATGTACAGTATATGTACAGTTCAGTACCAATGTCCCATTTTTAATAATGCTGACTTAATGGTCAATTTTATAAACGTTTTGTTTCTTAAAATGTATGAAATCGAAAAATGATTTCCTATACCTGATCCGTGGTGACACAATGCAGCTCTGATGAACCCTGACTTTGTGTTGATACCCAATTTTTCTTGGTTAATATTTTTTTGTTTAAATTGTTTGAGGAAAGATATAATCCACAATTAAATGCATGGAGGTACTGTTTGTACAAATTGTTCAGTTCTGAGTCGCCATATTGGTGTACAGTCCAATGCAGGGGTGTCCCAAAAGAGTGAGTTTTCGGTCCGGCAGCCGCTTTGACGTATTCTATCAATTTAATTAAATCATTAAGGATTTATGCCAAAAGGTTACAAGGAAAAACTGCATCATGTTGTTTGCCAGTCCCCGACATCACGACTTCAGAAAGTGCCTGAGACCTGCCTGTCTCCATACTCACAGAAACGACACAACAGTGACTTTATCGAACTCGGTCAAAACTTTACCAGACCGCCAGGAAGAAGCCGTACCTGCGAGTACAAGCTGCGTTCTGGATCCGCTCTGCGGCCACTGCGGGACCGAACTCCTACCAGGTGGATCGAGAAAGTCTGCTTTAAGCTGAAATCATGAGGAAAAACCGCCTTGTAAGCACACAGAAAAATATACTGAATGTATTTGTGATTCTTGTAAACATTATTCCTGAACTCCAACAGCTATACTGGTGTTACATTCATGCAGATGATTAAACTCATTGAATCCTGAGAAGCAAAAGCAATGGTTTTGTTTTTTTTCTCTCCAAAAAGTTTGTTCCGGTAATAGAAAATATCCAATTAATAACGTAGCGCCAATAGAGCCGGGCTATTCAACCGTATCGTTCTGGGGACACATTTTTTACATTGCAAAGGACACAAGTCAAAAAGTGCATTACAACTGAAACAGATGTGTATGACTGACCTTCAAGTGGTGCTTGTGGCTCGAAAATAGGTTAAGCCAGTGTTTTTCAACCACTGTGGGATACAGTCTGATGTGCCGTGGGAAATTATCTGATTTCACCTATTTGGGTTAAAAATATTTTTTGCAAACCAGTAAATATAGTCTGCAAATGATGTGATGTTGTTGAGTGTCGGTGCTGCCTAGAGCTCGGCAGAGTAACTGTATAATACTCTTTTATATCAGTATGCGGCAACCGGTAGCTAATTGCTTTGTAGATGTCGGAAACAGCGGAAGGCAGCATTCAGGTAAAAAAGGGGTGAAATGCTTTAACGTAAAATAAACAAAAAGTTGAGTGCCCCCAAGAAAAGGCATTAAAGCTCGGGGAAGGCTATGCAGAACAAAACTAAAACTGATCTGGCTACAAAGTAAACAAAAACAGAATGCTGGACGACTGCAAAGACTTACTGTGGAGCAAAGACAATGTACAGCCGAACATGACATGACAATCAACAATGTCCCCACAATGAAGGATAAAAACAACTGAAATAGTCTTGATTGCTAAAACAAACTAGAAGCGGGAAATATCGCTCAAAGGAAGACATGAAACTGCTATAGGAAAACACCAAAAAGAGAGCAAAAGCCACCAAAATAGGAGCGCAAAACATGAACTAAAACACAGCGCACACATGAATGCGCACTGAGGCGACAGAAGGTTTGTGTCATGTTTGTCCTCAAACAAAAAAAACATATTTAAAAAAAAGTTATTTTCCCCCCATCTTTTTTTATTTTTAATCTTTTTTAAAATAATGCTCCAGGGAGCCACTCGGGCAGCGCTAAAGAGCCGTATGCGGGTTGCTTACCCCCTGGGTACCTTCTCAAGAAGTGACAAATGTGTCACAAAGTGGTGGTGACAAACCCCAAGATGCAGAGATGACAGGCTTGGAAAATGAAAACATGGTTTTAATGTCAAAAAAAAAAGGCAAGGAAAACAAAAACCAGAAACCAGGAAATAGCAAACAGGGACAGGAGTCAAGATCCAGGAAATAGCTCTCAGCTTCCAAAAAAAAAAAAAGGCAGTCCAATACTCCAGCCCTCACTGGAGGGCAAGGCAGGTTTAAATAATGCCTCTGATTAGTGCTCAGGCAGCACTAATCAGAAGGAGGTGGAAATAATAAGTAACCATGGTAACTAAAACAAACAAGGGTGCACAAAAAACAGGAACCTAAGGAGTCTTAGATTGAAAATAAAAAAGCATAATCCAGACCACAGATCATGACAAAATGACAAAACTTCCCAAAACAGCAATGATAAACATAGAGTAGCCTACTGTAACCTCCTCGGCCTTCTTTTTTTTTTTTACAGAACATACAGAGCAGATTGTGTTGAATTGCTGATTGATGCTTGAGCTCAGCAGATTTTCCATGCAAGACGTTCAATCTCGCTGAGCTGACAACTTGAAGAAAAGCTGCGCGGGCGATTAATTCATCCGCCACATGCGCCACACCAAATCAACAAGACGTGCTAATGACTAACAATAGCCGACGCTTTCTATTGTCATTCAAGACCAGGTTTCAGCGATGGCAGAAAAATACAGTAAAATTGAATATGAGCGGAAAAATAAACACTGTACCCTAATAGTGGCATTTGTATGCTGGGAGGAAAAAAAAATATTTAGTCAGCCACCGATTGTGCAAGTTCTCCCACTTAAAATAATGACAGAGGTCTGTAATTTTCATCATAGGTACACTTCAACTGTGAGGGACAGAAATGTGGGGAAAAAATCCAGGAATTCACATTGTAGGAATTTTAAAGAATTTATTATTGTGGAAAATAAGTATTTGGTCAATCATTCAAAGCTCTCACTGATGGAAGGAGGTTTTGGCTCAAAATCTCACGATACATGGCCCCATTCATTCTTTCATTAACACAAATCAATGATCCTGTCCCCTTAGCAGAAAAACAGCCCCAAAGCAAGAGGTTTCACCCCCATGCTTCACAGTAGGTGTGGTGTTCTTGGGATGCAACTCAGAATTCTTCTTCCTCCAAACACGACGAGTTGAGTTTATACCAAAAAGTTCTATTTTGGTTTCCTCTGACCACATGACATTCTCCCAATCCTCTGCCGTATCATCCATGTATCCATTTTGGTATAAACTCAACTCGTCGTGTTTGGAGGAAGAAGAATACTGAGTTATTGACTTGTGTGGAGTGCTAATAATCCATGCTAACATGCTATTTAGGCTGGCTGTGTTTACATAGTGCATCATTATGCCTTGTTTGTAGGGAGATTTGAGCTTATTTAATTTCCTTTACTTATTTCGCCTGTGTATTTCATTTACATTTACATCTCTCATGACACATTATCTGTAAGTAATATTGGCTGCATTTCTGTGCCATGTTGTTCCAGGCCACAGCAAACATTACCCAGCTTGCAAAGATTGTAATTAATCCATTAGAAGACAGCCTGCCATTTCCTTTAACTTGGACACACACATCTCTACCTTTAGCAGTTTTACGCCAGTCATTTCCAGGAATTATCTCACCTTCTGAGACACTTACTTAATGTGTTGCCTTCATTATAACATTTACATAAGGCATTTCACGTCATTTTGATAGTAGGCTAATATTACTAGTATAGACACTTACATCATGTGTGGCCTTCATTCTAACACTTATATAAGACTTTTAAAGTCATTTTGACAATAGGCCAATACAACTAATATGGACACTTACATCATGTGTTGTCTTCATTATAACACTTATATAAGTGTTATAATGAGTTGCATCCCAAGAACACCATATGTACTGTAAAGCAAGGGGGTGGAAACATCATGCTTTGGGGCTGTTTTTCTGCTAAGGGGACAGGACGATTGATCCGTGTTAAGGAAAGAATGAATGGGGCCATGTATCGTGAGATTTTGAGCCAAAACCTCCTTCCATCAATGAGAGCTTTGAATGGTTGACCAAATACTTATTTTCCACAATAATTTACAAATAAATTCTTAAAAATTCCTACAATGTGAATTCCAGGATTTTTTTTTCACATTCTGTCTCTCACAGTTGAAGTGTACCTATGGTGAAAATTACAGACCTCTGTCATCATTTTAAGTGGGAGAACTTGCACAATCGGTGGCTGACTAAATACTTTTTTGCCCCACTGTATGCTTGGAGGGAAAAATAATAATTATGATATAAACAGCCGAAATGTATAATCGCATTCCTGTAATTAAATCGAAGCGGTGAGAAAAATGGTCTTTTTCCATGAGGCTAACAAGCAGGAGCAAACGTGCTTCAGTATGTGATGCAATTTCATAGCTGCAGGCGTGCACAATAGGCTGTGGGGGCCGATGTCCACATGCACTTCTCAGATGGATTACACCATCTTTTTTCATCTGTAGGATGAAAAGTACACTGAAGAATTCATGTTAAAAACAAGCACAGCTTTTCTGCACTGATCTTGTTGGGGTAAAACAGCTGCAATGTTAATACCGTATTTTCCGGAACATAGGGTGCACTGCCGATGAATTGAATTGTTCAGGATGTACACCGCCTTCCGCTGAGATAGGCTCCAGAACCCCCGCAACCCCGAAAGGGACAAGCGGTAGAAAATGGATCTTCGAGCTGCTTTCTGACAGTCGAATCAGGATGTGGGCCGTCTTATTTACATTGCTCACCTTTGGCAGTGTCATCTAAACCCCGTCATCGTGTAGCGTGCAAGGACGGGAGTGGAAGAAGTGTCAAAAGATGGAGCTAACTGTTTTAACGACATTCAGACTTTACTTGAATCAATACCGGAGCAGCATTAAACAACCACACCGGAAATGTGTCCTGTGAAAGAACGTCCGACCAGAACTTTGATAACTAAAGTTCCTTGGGTGAATAATGTAGACTCACTACGCCGGTATGTTTCAGCGCTTTCAGACAGCTATAAGTAAGAACTTTACACTACTTTGTATTAGAAATGGCAACAGTGGAGGATTGTCCGCTCTGAGATTGGTAGGTCATGAGTTCAAACCCCGGCCAAGTCATACCAAAGACTATAAAAATGGCACCCATTACCTCCCTGCTTGACACTCAGCATCAAGGGTTGGAGTTGGGGGTTAAATCACCAAAAATGATTCCAGGGCGCGGCCACCGCTGCTGCTCACTGCTCCCCTCACCTCCCAGGTGGTATGCAAGGGTGACGGGTCAAATGCAGAGAATTATTGTGCCACACCTAGTGTGTGTGTGACAATCATTGGTACTTAACGTCCCATAACAAGAAGATGGAGAAAAAGAAGAAGCTTGATGACTACGGTGTCGTCACAGACTACAATGGCGGACGCGTGTAATTTTTTAGGATGTATGCAGATCACCAATACAGATCAGCAGGTCCAGACTACAAAGGCGGACGCGCACAATTTTTTTGGATTTATGGGGATCTCAAATACAGATCAGCAGCTTCCACAAGGTAAGAAAAGTAGATTTTGCATACTTTTGCGAAAGAAAACGTCTGATAATATGTCTTACCTTTTACACACACTATAATAATACGTTTGTACTTGTATGTTTAACGCGCCAACAATCCATCAAGCGGTGCGGCTTCATAGCTTGCCAAAGTCGTACTAAATTACGTTGATAGATTTTGTGTAATGTCCTTATTTTTCAAAGGAACATTTAAAATGTTGGTGTTGTTTACTTGATACATATTGCCATCATACTGCAGTTTACATTTATCTCTTATGTTTGACTGCCATCTGGTCACACTTATCAGTACACCGTGTATCATATAAAAAAGCTTTGAGGTGGGTTTGATCGATTGATTGATTGAAACTTTTATTAGTAGATTGCACAGTTCAGTACATATTCCGTACAATTCTTGGCAATCTCAACCAAACTTATTCCTTACATCAAGCATACCGGGTTAAAAGGCGCAATGTCGAGTTTTGAGGGGAAAAAAGTACTTTAAGTGCACCTTATATTCCGGAAAATACGATAGTTAAATGGCCATTTCTGTGCATTTTACAGTGGAAACGTTTAAATCCGTTGGCCATTGGCGGGCGGTATCATAGTTGTTTTTTTGTTTTTCTTTATTCCAGTGGTTCTCAAAATGTTTTCACCAAGAACAACCTCAGAAAACACTTGGCTCTTCAAGTACCATACTAATGACCAACATTAAATTATAGCTGCATAGTAGCCCTAAATATTCATTAAAAGAAGGCAGATGTTACCTCTAAAGCAGTGGTCCCCAACCACCGGGCTCGATTGGTACCGGGCTGCAGAAAAAAATGTTTTTATAATTTTTTTATATTTTTATTTTTATTTTTTATTTAATATTTTTTTGATTAAATCAACATAAAAACACAAGATACACTAACAATTAGTGCAACAACCCAAAAAAACACCCTTTTTCATGACAAAAACCTCCCATTTTCATGACAAATTATCAAGCGCAGCTACAAAAAAGGTTGGGGACCACTGCTCTAAAGGCTTAGTGGCCACATGCGTGGACCTTTTAGCTCTTATTTCCAAAATTGTGTACACTACTGAATTGGGGTCTTATGGCCACTTATGTGGACACTTAAACTGCCATCTGGTGGTGTCAGAAGAGTATAACATACAATGGAATTTGGGGAAAAAAAGTGTAATAACAAGAATTTAGCATGTCACTAAATATGAAGTACACGTTTGTGCACTTATGGACCAAGTACATCATATCAAAAGATGATTCTTAGTTTTTATTCTAACTAGGGTCCAATAAGCCCAAAGAGTAAAGAGAAATTATATTTAAGAAAAAACATGTCAACAAACAGCTTGGGCCTTAAAAGGTTAATTATTTATTTAATTCAATATTTTACACACAGTTTGAACAGTAACACCGTGTTTGAATATTTAAGTGATTTTTTTTTTCATCACTAGTGATACACGTAGCACAGTTTGAGAATATTTAGTCTATTCTGTCATTTATAATAGTGAAAATGTCACCAAGACAAAATAACAGGGATATTTTGGGGAAAATTTGGAAATTAATAGCTCAGTGAGCATTTAAATGCCTTAAAATGTCGACATGTTGTCGTTCCTGCAGACTACCAGTAAAATATTTCCCATCCTAATCTTCTCCTTCTTCTCTTTGACACTTTCGTCTGTCGAGTGTAACGTTCATATCGGGCTTTTTCATGCCTTCGATTTTTAAAACCATAGGATTTATTCCTCCGCATGAGTTACTGTGACAAAAGGGAGCTCGCCATGCGTGCCCCTTTGTGACGGCAAATCTACTTAGAGCAACATCTGCTGGAAAAAAATCTTCACATCTTTTAATTGAGGCAGGACATTAATGACAGACGGAGGGGCGGGCGGACGTCACGTCATTGACACTCCAGAGAAAACCATGACTTGCTTGACTTTTATCTGAACCTAAATAATTGCTACTGATGCAAACATTATAGCAGTCGGAAAGTGCGAAGAGAAGATGAAAAAACACCAGGCTTGGTTTAAATGTAGCTTAAGGGGTGTCAAACTGATTTTAGATGGGGGGGGCCACATGAAGAAAAGTCCACTCCCAAGTGGGCCGGACTGGTAAAATAAAGACAACTTCTGATTGTTTTCTTTGTTTAAAAATTGAACAAGAAATTGTACAAATCCTAATGCTGTTGGGGTTTTTCTACACTTACATGTTGCGGTTAATAGTATTCTATCTTTATTTTTCCTTTTTTTTATTTTGTGAATAAATGATGTGATAATGTTAATCAGTCAACTCATTGGTGTTAATTTTCAATCTATCAAGATTTAAAAATGATATCAAAATTGTGACGTTTGGTGGGCATAGCGATGCCGGATTTGTTCTTCCAAGGATGTGTCGGGCAAGAACACAGGGTACGGTAAGAAATAAAGGATTTATTTAACTGATAAAAGGCTAAGAAAAAAAATACTGGTGCTAGGCAGAAAAGGCAAACAAAAAGCGCTAGCATGGAAGCTAGGGAAACAACCAGATACACTAACACTTGGCACAAAGGCACAAAAAGGAAAAACAAAACAACTAGCATGAGAGCTAGGAATAAATAAAGCGTAGCGTGAAAGCTAGCGAGTAAGAGCTTGGAAAACAGTCGTCACTTATTGCAAGAGAGCAAATTAGGAACCGAGGACGAAATAACAAAAGGGGCAGGCTTAAATAAGGCAGTATTCAAGAGGAACAGGTGTGCGTCGAAAACAAGGGGCAGGTGAAAACTAATGAGCAACCATGGTAACAGACTAAACAAGGAACTAAGGCAAACATTGGCAGACTATGATACAAAAATGGAACAATACATGAATATGGAATGATCTGAGCAGCGGATCATAACAAAAAGGTAATTACAGTATGTTGTTTATGTAGTTTGATCATTTTCTTCGACTGCTGCATACGGAGCCCCTTAAGGGAAATGGGGGGAACTATTTTGAACAGGTTTTATCCGGCCTGCGGGATGAGTTTACTCAGTATGAAAATGTACCTGAAATTTTTGAATGAAAGAAACTGCTGTTCTAGTTTCTCGTGCATACAAGAAACATATAGGGGTAAGGGGCAAATATCTTTTTAGATACGTTTTTTGTGCTCAGGGGAAAACATCTCGTGCGCACAAGATACATATCTAAAAAAAAGGTTTCCCCCATGTCCCTTTAGGGACTCCATATATTTTCTAAAATCCTGTGGTTTATTTTTTTTTTTGTACATACGTAGCATCATCTACAAAGATACAAAGAATTGTTATTGCGACATCCAGTGGACACATTTAGAACAGCAGTTTCTTTCATTCAAAAATTTCAGGTTAATTTTTATACTTAGCAAACTCATCTCGCAGGCTGGATAACAACGGCTCCGTGTATTTACTAACATCATGTGGTTTATTTATTTTTTGTACATACGTAGCATCATCTACAAAGATACAAAGAATTGCTATTGCGACATCCAGTGGACACATTTAGAACAGCAGTTTCTTTCATTCAAAAATTTCAGGTTAATTTTTATACTTAGCAAACTCATCCCGTCAGACGGATAAAACCTGTTCAAGGGCCTGATCCGGCCCTAGATAATGGGTTTCATAATGTAAAACGCTTTAAGTCACGAGAGAAAAGCGATATATAATTCACATTATTAACAGCACACGATTTAATCTTGACAATAAAGCAAATCACATGAAAATCGACCGAGAAATAGGCAAATTATGATTCTTTTTTAATATACATGCATTTCCTTAAATGGGGCCTTGCGATGAGGTGGCGACTTGTCCAGGGTGTACACCGCCTTCCACCCGATCGTAGCTGCGATAGGCACCAGCTCCCCCCACAACCCCAAAAAGGAATAAGCGGTAGAAAACGAATGGATGGATGCCTTAAATGGGGAACTTGGCTGAAATCGTAGGTCCACTATATTGCCAAAAGTATTTGTCCACCTGCCTTGACTCACATATGAACTTGAAGTGTCATCTCATGGAATTTTCCAAAATGTTTTGGTATCCTGGAGCATTCAAAGTTCCTTTCACTGGAAGAAAGGGGCCAAGCCCAACTCCTGAAAAAACAACCCCACACCATAATCCCTCCTCCACCAAATGTCACACTCAGCACAATACAGTCCGAAATGTAGCGTTCTCCTGGCAACCTCCAAACCCAAACTGGTCCATCAGATTGCCAGTGATTCATCACTCCAGAGAAGGCGTCTCCACTGCTTTAGAGTCCAGTGGAAACGTGCTTTACATCAGTGTTTCCCAACCACCGGGCTCGATTGGTACCAGGCCGCAGAAGAATTTTCTATCTTTTTCTTTTTTTATTTTTCTTTTTTTTTTATTAAATCAACATAAAAAACACAAGATACACATACAATTAGTGTACCAACCCAAAAAACCTCTCCTTTTCATGACAAAAACCTCCCTTTTTCATGACAAAGAAAAAGAATAAAAAAGACAAAAAATTATTCTGCGGCCCGGTACCAATCGAGCCCGGTGGTTGGGAAACACAGCGACTAAAAAGCCACCCTGGGAGGCTAACATACGTACTCTTAAAGTACTAGCAGAGTGGAAAAACAATTTTCCTCTACATTGAATCTCTTACCATATATATCCGATTTATGACACCAAAAAGACTTCCGAAGTTTGCGGATTAATAGGTTTGATTAAAATAGTATCAATTTGACAGAGATTCCTGAGCCGTTTCGAGATACAACGAGGAAGCCAGCAGAGGTGGGTAGTAACGCGCTACATTTACTCCGTTACATCTACTTGAGTAACTTTTGGGATAAATTGTACTTCTAAGAGTAGTTTTTATGCAACATACTTTTACTTTTACTTGAGTATATTTATAGAGAAGGAACGATACTTTTACTCCGCTCCATTTATCTGCAATCAGGTCGCTACTCGCTACTTTTTTTTTATCGATCTCTTAATGCACGCTTTGTTTGTTTTGATTTTGTCAGACACGCATTCAAAGTAGGAACTACGCATGCCTGCGTTTCACCAATCAAATGCAGTCACTGGTGACGTTAGACCAATTAAACAGAGCCAGGTGGTCACGTGACCGTCACACGTAGAACCCGACATGTTGAAAAACTTATTGGGGTGTTACCATTTAGTAGTCAATTGTACGGAATATGTACTGTACTGTGCAATCTACTAATAAAAGTTTCAATCAATCAACCAATCAATCAAAAGTGTAAAGGAAAAAAGACACTTTTTATTTCAACCGTACTTCCCGTCAAAAGCCTAAAGACTGATCGCACAGTTCCTGTCTTCACAATAAAAGTGCTGCTCCATCGCGCCTGCGTTAACAAAATAAGAGTCTCCGAAAGCCAGCGCAAACAAGCGAGCAAGCTACGGAGTTTGCCGCCAATGTATTTCTTGTAAAGTGTATAAAAACGAATATGGAAGCTGGACAAATAAGATGCCAAAAACCAACGACTTTCATGTGGTATTAGACAGGAAGGAGGAACTTTTTTTCTCCTCCATTTGAAAACCGGGACGTTATCAGCACTATACTGTCTGATTCCAATCAATGCAAGTCATCAAAATCAGGTAATACACCAACTTTTATTCTTGTCTTCATTAAAGATAGGAACCTATATGTTAAACATGCATGTATATTCATTAAAACACCTTTAACATGTCAACAAAAAATGCAAAATAAATAAATATAAATTATATACTGTATATATATAAAGGTATGTATATAAATATATATCTATATATATATATATATATATATATATATATATATAAATATATATATATATATATATATATATATATATATATATATATGATATGTGTGTATGTATATGTATATATGAGGTAGATGACCTCGACTTGGTCATTTATTAAGTAATTGATAAACGTTGAAAAACTATTATTGGGGTGTTACCATTTAGTGGTCAATTGTACAGAATATGTACTGTACTGTGCAATCTACTAATACAAGTTTCAATCAATCAATGCCTACTGAGCCTATGGTGCTGTTAAGTTATTGTGGCTCAATTTGCCTTAATTTTTTTTTATTTTAATGTATTATTATTTAATATATAATATTGTTTTAGTTGCTTAAGAGATATTCCTGGCTCTGAATTTGCTTGTTGCTATTTTTATGTTTGTGTGCATTATTTGTTGCTGGAATCATTAAACAAACAGGTTACTCATTAGTTACTCAGTACTTGAGTAGTTTTTTCGCAACATATTTTTTACTTTTACTCAAGTAAATATTTGGGTGACTACTCCTTACTTTTACTTGAGTAATAAATCTCTAAAGTAACAGTACTCTTACTTGAGTACAATTTCTGGCTACTCTACCCACCTCTGGAAGCCAGCCACGTGATTGCTTGATGTCGCGTGAGGTACCACAGAGCCCCTCCCCATCAACGACAATGCTAATCAAACAGACTTTGTGAGCGCCAACAACAATTACTTTTGTAGAAATAATTAAAGTTAAAGTACCAATGACTGCCACACACACACTAGGTGTAGTGAAATTTGACCTCTGCATTTGACCCATCCCCTTGTTCACCCCCTGGGAGGTGAGGGGAGCAGTGGGCGGCAGCGGTGCCGCGCCCGGGAATCATTTATGGTGAATTAACCCCCAATTCCAACCCTTGATGCTGAGTACCAAGCAGGGGGGTTTGAACGCACAACCTACCGATCTCAGGGCGGACACTCTAACCACTAGGCCACTGAGTAGGTGAGGTATAATGAACCAGGACCTCATATTGTTGAGCCCAAACACAAAGAGAATGAGCAATAAATTTTAGAAACCGAGTGAATGGATGCAGTTTTATTGTGGCGCTATAGCGTCCGCAGCATTGCTAGGTGCTAATCAATCAATCAATCAATCAATGTTTACTTATATAGCCCTAAATCACTAGTGTCTCAAAGGGCTGCACAAACCACTACGACATCCTCGGTAGGCCCACATAAGGGCAAGGAAAACTCACACCCAGTGGGACATCGGTGACAATGATGACTATGAGAACCTTGGAGAGGAGGAAAGCAATGGATGTCGAGCGGGTCTAACATGATACTGTGAAAGTTCAATCCATAATGGATCCAACACAGTCGCGAGAGTCCAGTCCAAAGCGGATCCAACACAGCAGCGAGAGTCCCGTTCACAGCGGAGCCAGCAGGAAAACATCCCAAGCGGAGGCGGATCAGCAGCGCAGAGATGTCCCCAGCCGATACACAGGCGAGCAGTACATGGCCACCGGATCGGACCGGACCCCCTCCACAAGGGAGAGTGGGACATAGGAGAAAAAGAAAAGAAACGGCAGATCAACTGGTCTAAAAAGGGATTTTATTTAAAGGCTAGAGTAAACACAAACTAACCATTCATCCATCCATCTATCCATTTTCTACTGCTTGTCCCATCCGGGGTCGCGGGGTGTGCTGGATCCTACCCCAGCTACATTCGGGCGGAAGGCGGTGTACACCCTGGACAAGTCCTCACCTCATCGCAGGGCCAACACAGATAGACAGACAACATTCACACTCACTCATTAGCCATCCATCCATTTTCTTTCCGATGTTGTGTATTTCCAGTATGACTGTTCTGATAAAACGGTCAGTGTGCAGAAGCGTTACTCCAGTGACATAGAGTCTACTGAAATTATCAACTATATTTGGAGCAAAATATTTAAAATTGCTGACTCAATATGTGGCGTTTTGTGATGTTTAAGCAATGCTTTCACATATCTTTTTGGTTGTAAATACAATCGGGTATGGCTTGATGCGGGGGTCGGCAATGCACAGCTTTCGAGCCACAAGCGGCTCTTTAGCGCCACCCTAGTGGCTCCCTGGAGCTATTTAAAATAGACTGACCATACGTCCTCTTTTCCCCGGACATGTCCTCTTATACGGGCCTGTCCGGGCTGTACGGGTGGGGTTTCTTAAATGCCTCAAATGTCCGGCATTTTGAGTCAGGGTTGCGTGTATTTTCAATGTAAGTAAAGGGTTAAGAAGGGGTTGAAGAAAACTAAACAAATTGTGAAGGCGTGCACGTGCAGCAGAATTAGTGAAGGAGGGGTAGAGAGAGTGGGAGTGTGGATTGGTTGATAATCAAGACATATTTGTTCAATAGCCATACAGGTCACACTGAGGGTGGCCTTATAAATAACTTTAACACTGTTACAAATATGCGCCACACTGTGAATCCACACTGAACAGGAATGACAAACACATTTTGGGAGAACATCCGCACCGTAACACAACATAAACGCAACAGAACAAATACCCAGAATCCTTTGCAGCACTAACTCTTCCAGGCTCTACACTATACACTATAACAGGACAATGCATACGTTTATCATTTGTTTTCAAAACGCTTACAAAAAAGTGGGACCCCCAAAAAGTATTGTGGGACCCCATTATTATGACTTGATGGGGTCCATCGGACCAACACTGCTGTCAAGTGGAGAAAAAATGCTTTAATTAAATAAATAGAGGCCACGGAGAAGACCCAGGATACGTTGGGAAGACTATGTCTCCCGGCTGGCCTAGGAACGCCTCGGGATCCCCTGGGAGGAGCTAGACGAAGTGGATGGGGAGAGGGAAGTCTGGGTTTCCCTGCTTAGGCTGCTGCCCCCGCGACCCGACCTCGGATAAGCGGAAGATGATGGATGGATGGATGGATTTATAAAGCAAGTTCAAGTATCATTGGCAAATTTTCCCCTTGTCCCGGCCTTGGAGTGCTGCTCACCTTAACACGCATACATGTGTCCTCTCTTTGGGATTTTAGATGAGAAAAAAAACACATATTTTGTTTTGATATGGTTTCTTTAGGAGAACAAACATGACACAAACTTTACGAAATTGTTAGAAATCCCACTGTTTATACTAAACATGCTTCACTGATGAGAGTATTTGGCAAGCGCCATTTGGTCCTACTAATTTCGGAAGTCCTTGAACTCACCATAGTTTGTTTACATGTACAACTTTCCTTGATACTTCCGTAGAAAGACGTGTTTTATTCCACTCCTTTTTTGTCTCTATTTGTCCATCCAATTTTTTATGCTGTGCGGGAATCCACAAAGGTGAGCTTTGTTGTGTGGCGTGCCAATCAGGCATCTTTGGTCACTGCATGACTGCAAGCTAAGCGATGCTAACATGCTATTCAGGCTAGCTGTATGTACATATTGCATCATTATGCCTCCTATTTTCGGTGTATTTGAGCTCATTTTATTTGTAATTTCCATTTCCTTCAACTTGGACGCACACATCTTTACCTTTGGCCATCTAAGCCAGTAATTTCCAGGAGTTATCTCGCCCTCTGAAAAGCCTCCGTTTTAGTAATGTTTTACAATGTTGTAAAAAATGCGTATGTGGAGAGGCGGAGCCGACGGTCCGACAGAGCGGCAGGGCACGCTGGAGCCCGGCCCAAGATGGCGGCGAGGAGGCAGAGAATGCGAGCGAGCGGCGAGGCGGGGCGTGCCGGGAGCGACGCCACAAGCGAGATCAGGTGCGTGGATCGCGCACCTGGCACAATTAATGTATCTCCTCTCGATGTATAAAAGAGGAGAAGGAGGAGAGAACGGGGCAGAAGGAGGAGAGGGCCGAGAGACACCACAAGCAGCAGCGTGTGCAAGACGGAAGAGAGCGACAGCGAGAGGCAGACGCAAGTGACGTGGATGGCTGAAAAGCGACACAGAGGAGCGAGCAGTTTGAGCACGGACGGCTGAAAAGCAACCTGCAAAAGACTGTTCTTATTTGGAAAAATAAAGAAGTCTACACCTGTGAGCAATGTCCTTCCTTGGTGGTCCATGGAACCCGCACGACGGCATGAATCTGTCACAGCGTAGAATAAATATTACATTTCAACATATCTGTCCACAAAGATTTGCATCAGCCTGCGACACATAGTCATTTTGATAGTAGGCTAGACACTTACATCATGTGCTGCCTTCATTTTAACATTTATATAAATCTTTACCTTTTTTTGCGGCTCCAGACAGATATTTTCTGGGGTATTTTTGGTCCAATATGGCTCTTTTAACACTTTGGGTTGCCGACCCCTGGTTTAATGGATAAAAGCTCCCCCACTCCCCGTTTTTATTTTGTCTTTTTGGACAAAAGACAGCTACCTTGACCACCCCCGAACTGTGAACCATCACTGTAGACACTTTTGACCTGTGATCACTAAAGACACTTTAACTGCTGCTGTGACCCAAGGTCACCTCCATATTTATACTGTTGACTGATAATCAGAATGTGCAATAATGTTATGTTACTTACTGTGCCTTGTAGATCCAATTTTATTTAGATTTTTTGATTTTATGTTTATTTTTAGCTAAGTACCGTGTGACTTGTTGAAGGGTGGACTAGCAAAGTAAGATTTTCATTGTACGGAAAACTCTGTTTAGCTGTGCATATGACAATAGACAATCATGAGCCTTGAATCCTGAAAATGAAACACAAATAAGCATCTGAAGTCAACTTGTTTTTTCCACTCTACTGCTACTTTATTTATTTGTTCATCCAGGGATGAAAACGGACCGTTCCGGACAGGACTTGCAGGTAGGAACATGATTTAATTCTCCAAAAAATCAAAGCACCACCAAGAACAAAAAACAAGTCGAAAAAAACATGTGCCAATCGCACTTGAAGCTAAACTTAGTATAAGCTAGGAGACAAGCAAAATTTACGTGACGAGAGCATGAAGCAAACAAAGAAGCTAGGATGCGTGTGGCGTGAGAGGTGAATAAATAGCTCTCTGATTAGTGGTCGACTGCAGGTGAGCGTGCCGGCCATTAACCAGAGGCAGGTGAACCAAATTAATCCCCATAGAAAACAAAACAAACCCAGAGGTGCACAAAACAGGCACTAAGGGAGTCTAAAACTAACAGAACATAACAAAAACATGATCTGGGCTTCAGATCATGACAAATAGCAAGGACTGGCTACAAAACAATGCATACTAAGAGCAATACAACAATAACAATAGACTAAAATGGCTAACCATTACTAACAGAGACTTAAAGGTGACTAAAGAAGCTTTCCTGTAACAAATACGATATATTATAGCAGGGGTCACCAACGCGGCGGGCACCAGGTAGCCTGCAAAGACCAGTTGAGTAGTCTGCTGGGCTGTTCTAAAAATAGCTCAAATAGCAGCACTTACCAGTGAGCTGCCTCTATTTTTTAAATGTTATTTATTTACCAGCAAGCTGGTCTCGCTTTGCTCGACATTTATAATTCTTTGAGAGACAAAACTCAAATAGAATTTGAAAATCCAAGAAAATATTTTAAAAACTTGGTCTTCACTTGTTTAAATAAATTCATTTATTTTTACTTTGCTTCTTATAACTTCCAGAAAGACAATTTTAGAGAAAAAATACTACCTTAAAAATGATTTTAGGATTTTTAAACACATATACCTTTTTACCTTTTAAATTCCTTCCTCTTTTTTCCTGACAATTTAAATCAATGTTTAAGTAAATTCCATCCATTCATTTTCTACCGCTTATTCCCTTTTTTGGGGTTGCGGGGGCGCTGGTGCCTGTCTCAGCTACAATCTGGCAGAAGGCGGTGTACACCCTGGACAAGTCGCCCCCTCATCGGAGGGCCAACACAGATAGACAGACAACATTCGTTCAAGTAAATACATTTTTTTTATAGTAAAGAATAATAAATACATCTTGATTTAATTTTTCATTTTAGCTTCTGTTTTTTCGACGAAGAATATTTGTGAAATGTTTCTTTAAACTTATTATGATTAAAATTCAAAATAATTATTCTGGAAAATCTAGAAAATCTTTAGAATCAAATTTAAATCTTATTTCTAAGTGTTTTGAATTTCTTTTAAAGTTTTTGTTCTGGAAAATCTAGAAGAAATAATGATTTGTCTTTGTTAGAAATAAAGCTTGGTCCAATTTGTTATATATTCTAACAAAGTGCAGATTGGATTTTAACCTATTTAAAACATGTCATCAAAATTCTAAAATTAATCTTAATCAGGAAAAATTACTAATGATGTTCCATAAATTATTTTTTTAATTTTTTCAAAAAGATTCGAATTAGCTAGTTTTTCTCATTTTTTTCGTTTGAATTTCAGATTTTAAAGAGTCGAAATTGAAGATAAACTATGTTTCAAAATTTAGTTTGAATTTTTTTCGTTTTTTCTCCTCTTTTAAACCGTTCAATTAAGTGTTTTTTTCCATCATTTATTCTCTCCCCAAAAAATTCCTTAAAAGGAAAAAAAATGTACGACGGAATGACAGACAGAAATACCCATTTATATATATATATATATATATATATATATATATATATATATATATATATATATATATATATATATATATATATATATATATATATATATATATATATATATATATATATATATATATATATAGATGTATTTATTAAAGGTAAATTGAGCAAAATGGCTATTTCTGGCAATTTATTTAAGTGTGTATCAAACTGGGAGCCCTTCGCATTAATCAATACCCAAGAAGTAGCTCTTGGTTTTAAAAAAGGTTGGTGACCCCTGTATTAGAGGAATAAGAATGAAATGTGCGATTTTATTTTGTTTTATACCTGAAATGTGCTGGGAGTAATCAATTAGGTTAATATTTATTCAGAGCCGTGAGTCAACTGTCAACTTTTATTTTTCTTAATCCGGGCTGATTTCCCTCAGTATTGTGCCTGCTGACTGGAAAGTCTTAGCATACATTTGGAGATTTATGGATAAGTCTGAGCCTTACTGAGCATACTGTACTGCATGTGTGTACTCCTTACACACAATGCATCCGGAAAGTGTTAACAGCGATTACATTTTTCCACATTTTACAGCCTTATTCCAAAATGGGATACGTTCATTTTCGTCACCAAAATTCTACAGACAATACCACATCATGGCAGTGCAAAAAGTTTGGTTTTGTTCTTCAATTTTGCAAATTTATTGAAAATGAAAAACTACAAAAAAAAGAAATCATGTGTATATTAGTATTCACAGCCTTTTTTTTCCCCTTTTTCTTTTTTTTTTGCTGCAGCTGTTACATATACTGTAATATTGTACGTGGTATTTGGAATTTGTTATATATTATATGAAAATATAATATAAAATACTATATCAGTTTCTACTGTTTATATAGCCCGTAAGGACCAGATGAGTCGTCCGCTGGCCTGTTCTAAAAATAGCTCAAATAGCAGCACTTACCAGTGAGCTGCCTCTATTTTATTTTTGTTTTATTTATTTACTAGCAAACTGGTCTCGCTTTGCTCGACAATTTTAATTCTAAGAGAGGCAAAACTCAAATAAAATTTAAAAATCCAAGAAAATATTTTAAAGACTTAGTCTTCACTTGTTTAAATAAATTCATTTATTTTTTTACTTTGCTTCTTGTAACTTTCAGAAAGACCATTTTAGAGAAAAAATACAACCTTAAAAATTATTTTAGGATTTTCAAACACATATACCTTTTTACCTTTTAAATTCCTTCCTCTTCTTTCCTAAAAATTTAAATCAATGTTCAGGTATTTTTTTTTTATTGTAAAGAATAATAAATACATTTTAATTTAATTCTTCATTTTAGCTTCTGTTTTTTCGACGAAGAATATTTGTGAAATATTTCTTCAAACTTATTATGATTAACATTCCAAAAAATTATTCTGGCAAATCTAGATTCAAATATAAATCTTATTTCAAAGTCTTTTGAATTTGTCTTTGTTAAAAATATAGCTTGGTTCAATTTGTTATATATTCTACCAAAGTGCAGATTGGATTTTAACCTATTTAAAACATGTCATCAAAATTGTAAAATTAATCTTAATCAGGAAAAATTACTAATGATGTTCCATAAATTCTTTTTTAAATTTTTTCAAAAAGATTTGAATTAGCTAGTTTTTCTCTTCTTTTTTTTCAGTTGAATTTGGAATTTTAAAGAGTCGAAATTGAAGATAAACTATGTTTCAAATTTAAATTTTCGTATTTTTTCCTGTTTTCACCTCTTTTAAACCGTTCAATTAAGGTTTTTTTTTTATCATTTATTCTCTACAAAAAACCTTCCGTAAAACAAAAAAAATGTACGACAGAATGACAGACAAATACCCATGTTTTTATATATATAGTTTTATTTATTAAAGGTAAATTGAACAATTTAGCTATTTCTGGCAATTTATTTAAGTGTATCAAACTGGTAGCCCTTTGCATTAATCAGTACCCAAGAAGTAGCTCTTGGTTTCAAAAAGGTTGGTGACCCCTGCTCTACTGTATATACTTTGTATGGCTCTATATCGCTCTATTCTGTAAAGTTCAAATTTGAATGACAATAAAATGAAGTCTAAGTTGAAGTCGAAGTCTATGGTACATTTTAGTCTACTTACTCTCTGCATTACCCTTTTCATCCTTAGAAACTGAGCTACTGCGTGGAACCTGTGACGTGCGGTGAGGTTCATGGCTGGTGAGGCACTGACTTCATCACAGTCAGATTTATAAACATATGAACCCTAAAGAGGATCTTATTCACCATTTGATTGGCAGCAGTTAAGGGATTATGTTTAAAAGCTCATACCAGCATTCTTTACACATACAAACTGAAGCACACAAAAAAAGCACATTTAATTAAAAAAAAAAAAAAAACGTTATTATGGTCTTACCTTTACTTATAAATGAAATCCATGCTCCGCTCTTTCTGAACAAAAGCATCGATAACTTGTTTATAGAAGTATTCCTTATCTTTTTCGGTTTTAAAAGTCTCTCTGTTTTGATGGATCACTGTCTGAAGCAAGCCTTTTATCTCCCGGGTTGGTCTTCTTTTAATTATTACCTCCGGCTTCGATTGAAAGTCCAGTTTAGAAAACGGTTTTATTTTAGATATGTTAAAAGAGTACAAAATAAACAATCGCTGCAGCTGCACTTGACTTGCTAACTGTAGCTTGTTGTCACTTCTTCTGCAGCCTAGTATTCGCAAGAATGATCCCTGGGATCATTAGCGCCCTCTACCACCAGGAGGCGAACAGGTGCCTCACACAGTGCTTCTTTGCGGCCGTTTTATGATTGCCCAGCACAAGAAATACGTTACACACATATACAGTTGTTGACAAAATACACTGTACATTATATACCTCAGCTCATTAAACTATGGAAACGTATAATATCATTCATATAGCAATACGGTCTCACTGCACAGCAGCCAGCAGTTAGCCGAGTCATTGCGCAATCCATGGGGAGGCGCAACTGGCTGCTGACTCACTGCAAGTCTCTTCTCAGTATTTGTAAAGGCAAATGTAAAAATTCAGTGATTTTGAATAAAAATGATCTAAAACTGGTGAAGTTAAATGGAAAATAACTTTATAAAGTATACATATAACAATTTAATTGGGTACGGCGTGGCGCAGTGGGGAGAGTGGCCGTGCGCAACCCGAGGGTCCCTGGTTCAATCCCCACCTAGTACCAACCTCATCTCGTCCGTTGTGTCCTTGAGCAAGACACTTCAACCTTGCTCCTGATGGGTGCTGGTTAGCGCCTTGCATGGCAGCTCCCGCCATCAGTGTGTGAATGTGTGTGTGAATGGGTGAATGTGGAAGTAGTGTCAAAGCGCTTTGAGTACCTTAAAGGTAGAAAAGCGCGATACAAGTACAACACATTTATTTCTTTATTTAAATTTTTTTTTTCTTTTTACATTTTTTGTCTTTCCATGAGGGCCTCACCTGCCTCCCCTGACTGCACGTCACTGCGTGGAACCATTTCCCTACTCAGTGTTATAGTGGTTAGAGTTGTTCGCCCTGAGATCGGTAGGTTTCGAGTCCAAATGGGACCCATTACATCCCTGCTTGGCAATCAGCATCAAAGGGTGAAATTGGGGGTTAAATCAGCAAAAATTATTCCCGGGCGCGTTGCTGCTGCTGCCCACTGCTCCCCTAACTTCCCAGGGGGTGAACAAGGGGATGGGTCAAATGAATTGCAGAGGACACATTTCACCACACCTAGTGTGTGTATGACAATCATCGGTACTTTACTTTAAAGGGGAACATTATCACAATTTCAAAAGGGTTAAAAACAATAAAAATCAGTTCCCAGTGGCTTGTTGTGTTTTTTGAAGTTTTTTTCAAAATTTTACCGGTCCCCGAATATCCCTAAAAAAATCTTTAAAGTGCTTGATTTTCGCTATTTGCGATGCGACTATCCATTTCACTGTGACAGCATACAGTGCTGCCAATGTAAACAAACATGGCGAATAGCACAGCAAGATATAGCGACATTAGCTCGGATTCAGACTCGGATCTCAGTGGCTTAAACGATTCAACAGATTACGCATGTATTGAAACGGATGGTTGGAGTATGAAAGTATTGAAGAAGAAACTGAAACTATTGAGCGAATAGCTATTGACGCTATTCATAGCCATAGCATGGCCGAATACCTGCGTTAGCATCGCTGGTAAAATGCGCGGACCAAACGATCAGGACTTTCGCATCTTGTGACACTGGAGCAACTTAAATCCTTCGATTGGTAAGTGTTTTTTTCGCATTAAATGTGGGTGGAAGGAAACGTAATATAGTTGCAAATGCATCTGCAGGTTATCCATACATCTCTGTGCCATGTCTGCTTTAGCACCGCCGGTAAATAGCATGTTAGCATCGATTAGCGTAGCATGTTAGCATCGATTAGCTGGGAGTCACGCCGCAACCAAATATGTCTGATTAGCACATAAGTCAACATCAACAAAACTCACTTTTGTGATATAGTTGAATTTATCGTTGCAAATGCATCTGCAAGTTATCCATACATCTCTGTGCCATGTCTGTCATCGCCGGTAAAATGTTGAGACACTTTGGTACACTTTGGGGGTCTGCTGGCAGACACTTTCGCATCTTCGGGCCAGTGGTGCAACTTGAATCCCTCACTGTTAGTGTTGTTACACCCTCCGCCAACACACCGACGAGGCATGATGTCTCCAAGGTTCCAAAAAATAGTCGAAAAAACAGAAAATAACAGAGCTGAGACCCGGTTTTTGTAACGTGTTGAAAATTAAAATGGCGGCTGTATTACCTCGGAGACGTCACGCTCTGACGTCATCGCAAAAAAGAGAGATAAACAGAAAGGCGTTTAATTCGCCAAAATTCACCCATTTAGAGTTCGGAAATCGGTTAAAAAAATATATGGTCTTTTTTCTGCACCATCAAGGTATATATTGACGCTTACATAGGTCTGGTGATAATGTTCCCCTTTAACTTTAACTTGTGGATCAATAAACTTTGTTTAAGTCCAAATCTAAGTTTGCTTATTACTTTGTTGATGCACCATCTTTTTGAATATGATGCCACAAGCTTGCCACACCTGTCTTTGGCCAGTTTCACCCATTTCTCTTTGCAGCACCTCTCAAGCTCCATCAGATAGGACGAAAACTGTCGGTTTTTATAAAGAAATGATAAATGGGTTGTACTTGTATAGCGCTTTTCTACCTTCAAGGTACTCAAAGCGCTTTGACACTACTTCCCCATTTACCCATTCACACACACATTCACACACTGATGGAGGGAGCTGCCATGCAAGGCGCTAACCAGCACCCATCAGGAGCAAGGGTGAAGTGTCTTACTCAGGACACAATGGACTTGACGAAGTTGGTACTAGGTGGGATTTGAACCAGGGACCCTCGGGTTGCGCACGGCCACTCTCCCACTGTGCCACGCCGTCCCAGATGTCTGTTGATGATCCAAGATGTCTGTGTACATTACTGCATTCATCTTAGTCTAGTCAGGGAGCTGACCAAGAACCCCATGGTCACTCTGTCAGAGCTACAGCATTCCTCTGTGGAGAGAGGAGAACTTTCCAGAAGGTCAACCATCTCTGGCGCAAAACCACCAATAAAGCGTGTATGGTATAGGGGCGAGATGAAAGCAAACCTTTTAGTAAAAATGTTCCAAAAATGCACCTGAAAAACGCTCAAACTATGAGAAAACTAAATTCCCTGGTTTGGTGAGACAAAGCTGGAAGTCTTTGGCGTGAATGCCAGGTGCCATGTTTGGAGAAGACCAGGCACCACTCATGACCAGGCAAATACCATCCCTACAGTGAAGCATGGTGGTGGCAACGTCATGCTATGGGGAAGTTTTAATCGGCAGGAATTGGGAGACTCGTCAGGATAGAGGGAACTATGAATGCAGCAATGTACAGAGACATCCTGTATGAAAACCAATGCTTCCCACCCAACCTTATGCTGCAAAGAGGATGCTGCCCGAAAATTGTCACGTGTGGGTCGCATTTTACTGCGGGATCGTTCCTCCAGTGCAAAAATGAACACTCCGGACAACAACGAAAAGGTAAGATGATTTAACAACAAAAACACTTGTACAAAAACAGACGAAATACACAAAAGAAACGCGTGCCGAACGCACGGAACTAATGCTAACAGTAGCACAGGTTCAGGAAACAAGAATAGCATACGTGATTGTTGCTTACCGAAAACAAGGGACCAAGACCAACTGACGAGAACAGGCAGGCCTAAATAGGAAAGTAATCAACAAAAACATGTGTGCGGCTGGAACCCGCAGCAGGTGAAATTAATACGTTACCATGGTGACCAAACAACAAAGGGAGTCCAAACTAACAGACAATAACTAAACTAAACACGATCCAGACCACGGATCTTGACAAAAATAGGTCTGCCAAGCTTGTGGCATCGTATTCTGGAGGCTCTAATTGCTGCCAAACTATTGGGAAAAGGCTGTGAATACTTATTTTCATATGATTTTTGCAGATGTTTTACTTTAATTAAATTAGCAAAATGGTATTGTATCTAGTCTTCACTGGCTTCCAGTAAATTCTGCATTGATTTTAAGATTTTAGTCCTGACATTCCATGCGTTGCAGGGGTGGGGACCCTCAGTACATCACTGACTTGCTATGTCCCTACCCTTCAGGGCGCAGCCTCCGGTCTTCAGGCCAGAGTCTTCTAAAGATCTCCAAAACTTGTTTTAAAACCCGTGTAGACCTGGCACTCCAGGCCATAGCTCCCGGACTCTGGAACAATTTGCACCAGTCCCTCCGTAATCTTGACTGTGATGAAACGTTTAAGAAACATTTGAAAACTTCTTTTTTTTAGTAAAGCTTTTAGTTAATGACTTTTTAATTATCAGTTTTAATCCATTTTGTATCAGAGCTTGGTCCGCATTGCCGGCAGTAACTCGGACACGTTTCCAGTGAGGGTTGGACTCCGCCAAGGCTGCCCTTTGTCACCGATTCTGTTCATAACTTTTATGGACAGAATTTCTAGACGCAGTCAAGGCGTTGAGAGTATCTGGTTTGGTGGCAGCAGGATTAGGTCTTTGCTATTTGCAAATGATGTGGTCCTGATGGTTTCATCTGGCCGAGATCTTCAGCTCTCATTGGATCGGTTCACAGCCGAGTTTGAAGCGACCTCCAAGTCCGTGTCCATGGTTCTCGCCCGAAAGAAGGGTGGAGTGCCATCTCCGGGTTGGGGAGGAGATATTTCCCCAAGTGGAGGAGTTCAAGTACCTCGGAGTCTTGTTCACGAGTGAGGGAAGAGTGGATCGTGAGATCGACAGACAGATCTGTGCGGCCTTTTCAGTAACGCGGACGCTGTATCGATCCGTTGTGGTGAAGAAGGAGCTGAGCCGGAAGGCAAAGCTTTCAATTTACCGATCGGTCTACGTTCCCATCCTCACCTATGGTCATGAGCTTTGGGTCATGACCGAAAGAACAAGATCACGGGTACAAGCGGCCAAAATGAGTTTCATCCGCCGTGTGGCGGGGCTCTCCCTTCGAGATAGGGTGAGAAGCTCTGCCATCCGGGAGGTACTCAAATTAAAGCCGCTGCTCCTCCACATCGAAAGGAGCCAGATGATGTGGTTCGGGCATCTGGTCAGGATGCCACCCGAACGCCTCCCTAGGAAGATGTTTCGGGCATGTCCGACCGGTAGGAGGACACGGGGAAGACCCAGGACACTTTGGGAAGACTATCTCTCCCGGCTGGGATCCCTTTGGAGGAGCTGGACGAAAAGGGTGGGGAAAGGGAAGTCTGGGCTTAACTGCTTAGGCTGCTGCCCCCGCGACCTGACCTCGGATAAGCGGAAGAAGATGGATGGATGGATGGATGGATCCTTTTTGTGATGTTGCCCCTGTTTTAGTTGAATTGTTGTTTTACTTCACGTATGTTTTGTACAGCGCTTTGTGATTTTATCTGTGAAAATCGCTTGATAAATAAAACTTACTTACTTACTTGTTCCATTTTTTAATAAGGCTGTGACATAACAAATTGTGGAAAAAGGGAACCGCTGTGAATACTTTCTGGATGCACTGCATAGCTCTGGTTCATGTGTGCATGCTGATTAACGGATTCTTTGACTTATTTTGACGGTTTTCTGTAAAGCAGAACGTTGGCAGAAAGGCGGGAAAGCACAGATAACAGCAAGGTGCCACTTTTAATGGGCAGTGAAGGATGACAGAGTGATGCCTCAAGCTGAGGTCAGACGGCTCGTTGTGTTCTGAACAAAGACTGCTGAACTGATGGAAGGTTCTGCAGACCACTTCAGAAAAACTGACTATGCAGACTATTTCTGAGCATCTTGTGCAAGGAAAAAAACTTACTCTTTAGCATTAAAGCATTAGACGCCAAACAGTGCCGGTCGTAAAGTGCAAGCTAGATTTGATCAGGTGTGAAATGAATGCTTGGCTAACTACCTACGCGGTCGCAGAAAAAGCTCAGCAGAATGAGTTTTGCTCTTACAGCGCCCTTCTCCTTGTGAATTTCTGATATTTGATTTGCACCCAGAGGAGAGCTATGGCCGGCTCCCTGGCCGGATGATTAAGGGCCAGGTAGAGTCCAGAGTTTAAGCAGGCTGACCAGCAGGCAGGTCGTATTATTCAAGGGCTGAAACACCTCAATGCACTTCAATCAGTTCAGGCCGTGGAGGTTCATGCCAGCTGAGTGTGCATTCCTCATATCTGCTACAAGAACACAGCATTTAAGTCTTTGAGGAAGTTGTACTTTTTAATAATGGACTATCGTCCTTTACCAATGTCAACCTAGCCAAGTTATATTTCATAAAGTAATCCTCAACGTAAATCCACGTCAATATAAGTTTATTGATATAAATTATTTCAGCTGAGTTGTGAAGGATATACTGTATTGTATTGGAGTAGAGCAGTGCTTCTCAATTGTTCTCTGTTATGTCCCCCCATGAAGGAGAAAGCAGTCCGTGCCTCCACCCCCCTACTACCTGCCCTGACTATAAATCGTACCATTTGTTTAGAAAATTGTTATAAGTACACCTCTGCATAACATTGTATCCTTATTAACATTAAAATAAACAAAAATATATATATCAACTACAACAGATAATACTGTACATTCATTAATATTGTTTTTAGTCTGTAACATAAAATATTGAAAGTGTATCAATTTTCCTGAAATATATATATATATATATATATATATATATATATATATATATATATATATATATATATATATATATATATTAGGGGTGGGCAAATTAATGCGTTAATTACGAGTTAACTCATCAATCTATTAACGCCGACAATTATTTTATCGTGCATTTGCATATGTTGTTTACATGCTTTTATTTTGTTAACGCCTTTACTTATAAAGATGGACGGGCTTCGGCGTTGAGGGGCTCTTGATAAAGATGGAACATTTGGCAAAAATACCGGACAATTCTGCAAATTTCATGGCTGGCTTACAGCGTGGTCACTCCGGGATCACTTACGACCGCCAGACAATTCTGAATGTGGATGGATCGGGCCGTTTTGGACTGAATGGCGCGTGTTTGCTAGACCGGCTAGCTAGCATGGGAATACTTTGCCGGCTACATCCAGCGGCCTGTGAAGCAGCGGAGTATATGTGTTGTCTGTCTATTTATCAATAATGCAGACGAGGAGTGTTGGCTGAGTTCTTAACGTTTGCTTTCAGAGCGTGCACATCACAACATACAAGATGCCGTCATGGCGACACACAACCTATACCAGGCTACCGCGCATGCTCGTCACTCCTGTTGCATGCTGGGTAGGGTAGTTCTTTTTTTTCCTGGCTCATAACATCACAATACAGTACCATTTATATGATGCGTACAGTTTATCAAAGCACCAAGCAAACAATCGGAAAATTCCCATCACATCAATTCCTAGATATGGTCATAATTATTTTAAGTGCACTACGCATAATAAACACAACATTACTAATATTGCTACTACGGATAATTTGATCAAAAATTCCCTAAAACAGCCCACTACCTGTAATATAGGTTTTTTAAACATAAGATCCCTGATAAAAAAATGTTCCTGCTGTTACCTCAGAAATTGCCTGTTCGGATGTTATGATTGTGGCTCAGAGATTTGTATGTAGATTATATTTATTTTCCATAACAAACAGGATAACTTAAATACCCTGGCAGTGGAAATAAGTTTAAATGTTTGTATTTACATTTTTTGAGTTGATTTTCATAAAATATGCTATTTAACTGCTACTGTTTAACAAGGACTGATTTAAATTGTGTTTGCACAACAAATGTTTTGGCACTTTTGTTCATGTGGGGGAATATTCCAATAAAGGTGCACTACACACTACTTTTGAATTAATTATTGGGCTTTGCGTATACAATGCAGTTAATCGCGATTAATCGGAGAAAAATTGCGATTAACTTTGATTAAAATTTTTAATCGTTGCCCAGCCCTAATATATATATATTATTGGCACTATAAAGATTTTTTCAGTGATAGATCAATTCGATATTCTTTTTTTTTTTATAAACTCAATGCAACATTAAATCAGGAGCGCAATAGTACGAAGGGGATTCAAATGGCCCATTTTGTTGCGGTTAGCCTGACACATTAACGCGATGAATTTGGGATGTGCGCTATCCACTTTAGCCGCCCGAGGGCAGTAGAGTGTTGAATATCTCCAAATACGTTTTGTGGCAATTCCAACTTTCACCACAGCGCCCAGTTGTTATGTAGAGTGCCACTTTCCATAATTTTCAGCAGACTGCATTGCAAAATGATTACCGCCCCCCCCCCTTTTGAATCCACCCAGGAATGGGGTAACATGAATCCTTCCCTACTGCCCCAATATACTGCCCCCCCCCCCCCATTTTTTTATAAATAAATATGAGGAAGCCAAAATTAATGGCTACAATGAGCATGTTTTAATAATAACAATAATAATGGATTTTATTTGTAAAAGCCCTTTACAATTCCCACCTCCGGAAGAACTTTGAACATGTCATGAGGGAGGCGCTGGACATTGAGTCCGAGTGGACCATGTTCCGCACCTCTATTGTCGAGGCAGCTGATTGGAGCTGTGGCCGCAAGGTAGTTGGTGCCTGTCGGGGCGGTAATCCTAGAACCCGTTGGTGGACACCGGCGGTGAGGGATGCCGTCAAGCTGAAGAAAGAGTCCTATCAGGTTCTTTTGGCTCATAGAACTCTGGAGGTAGTGGACAGGTACCGACAAGCCAAACGGCATGCGGCTTCAGCAGTTGCGCCGCCTCAGGAAGGGGAAGCAGCGCACTATCAACACCGTGTATGGTGCGGATGGTGTTCTGCTGACTTCAACTGCGGACGTTGTGGATCGGTGGAGGGACTACTTTTAAGATGTCCTCAATCGCACCAACACGTCTTCCTATGAGGAAGCGGTGCCTGAGGAATCTGCGGTGGGCTCTCCTATTTCTGGGGCTGAGGTTGCTGAGGTAGTTAAAATGCTCCTCGGTATGTGCGGGAGCCAATGTATGTCCCCAGCCACCCAGAGAGCCCAACCCAAAACAGCAGGTGTGGTGCCCAGGGAACAAGGGACCATTTTCCCCGAGCAGTCAGGCCAGCCAGCAACAGGACCCCCGCTACAGAGCCCACCGTGTCGCCCGAGAGGCTATAGACAGGTGCGCCCAGCAGCGGACAAGCCATTGAAGAAGTAGGGGACAGCCACCCCATAAGCCAAATAGAGACCACACCCTATGGGGGCAGAAAGACGAGTCCCTCCCAGGAGAGCCCAGTGGGGTCGGCCACAATGAAACCGCCCCACCTGTAGGGACCCCAATGATGGAGATGGAACATTCAGAAATTGCCCTGGTGGATCCTCCCCTAAGGAAAGAGGAAGAGACCCCACCGTCCACCAAGAACCAGCCAATCCATTCCACCCCTCCCACAGGCCTGGCTACGGCCGCCCCTACCTGAGGGTCCCCCATTACCTCCCCAACAGAGATGGAACCCACCTAACTGCTCCCGGCTGTGATCTTAACCAGACACAAGACTCCGCCCATAGACAGAGCATGCCTCACCCTGCACGGGATTGGCAGGCTACCAGTCCCTGGAGCCTGTGCCAGTCGAGGAGGCAATGAGGGGCTCGTCGCACCACCGAACCCTAAACCCACTCGTGCATTTGATGTGGGAGTGTATAAGGCCCCACCAGAATTTCTACTGTCCGCGACCCCAAGAGGGAATAAGCGGTAGAAAATGGATGGATGGATAGTTAAAATGAGTTGGAATTAGGAGGTCAGCCATCACAGTCGACCTCCTATTTATGTGTGTGCTGTGGCATGAGGGAGATATGTATTCGGGTGGGGACTAATGATGCCATTAAAATTGGGGGACATCAGGGTCATGGTGGGGTCTCTACCATGCCGAGCCCCCCAAATCCTACGTGTCTAACATGCAGTTAAAACTGAGGGACGGGTTGAGGAATAATCTCCCTTTTATTTATTAAATTATTATTATAATTTCTTATTTTTTAATATTTATTCATTTTTATTAGGGTTTTTTGTATTTATTTATTTTTATTTTTTGCTCTCTCTTTTTCTCCCTTTCTCTCTCCTTTCAGTCTCTATCTGTCTCTGGCCTCGTATGGTTGTGTGTGTGAATGTGTCTGTTTTTGTCGTCTTACTTGTTGTTTGCCTGTGCCATGTGTCCCTAGTTGGTTTGACCTGAGTGGGTGGTTTAGGTTTTAGAGGAAAGGGTGTGAGAAATTCACAGAATTTAAAATTGTACTGTTTCGACTTGCACTTTTTTCTGTTTATTTGAAAAAGTCAATAGAAAGAGTTGGATTAAAACTGAGGGACGGGCGAAGCAGGGGACAAATCAGGAGGACTGGAGCCCCATAGAGGCATCCTCTATCAACGGCCAGCCCAGGACCCCGCAGGCGCCTCGAGGCCAGCAGAATCCCTCATCCAAACAAAAATCACAACCAAAAGTAACAAAAGAGTCCCAGTCCCCTGGCATGGGAACCCCAGATAAACACAAAGTCAAAGTAATCGCGAACGAACAGTCACCGCCATCATCATCATCACCGTGGTAAAGAGTCATAACTGAAAAAAAGAAAAAAAGGTGTAATCATTGGATGGCAATGTTCTATAGTTCTGCAAAGCTCTACAATAGGAAAGGTTCATATTGTAGTTTCTGATGCCTTCATAGCAGTTTATTCAATACGTTGTTAAAGGGGGGTTTCTTTCCAGTGTGGCAGGCCATATTTGTTGTGATTAATGGCTAAGTAAATTAATCAAAATGAAACCAATAAGCCAATAGCAATTACCTCGAACTAACAAATTGTTGGACCAGAACCTTTTACGTGAGAAAACAAAAGGCTGATCATCTGAGGATTGCCTTCATCCTAAAACTCAGAACAATGGAAGCTAAATAACACAATAAACGAGGCCTATTTTTGGACTTGTAAAGCAGTACAGGGTATCATTTTTGGCGCGCTATCATGCGTTTAAATGCTTGTTAAAAGGGGACAAGATCTTTAACCAGTAATACTTGAGCGGCTCTCAAGAAGGGGGAAAAAAAAAAAGCATGGCAGATTTTTTTTGTGCAGGGCTGGAGCACCTTCATCCGGCTGGAAGCAGGAGCTACAGCGTGTGTGCGGGACAAAAACAAACAAAGCAGTGGAGGATGGAGGAGATGGTTTCATTGCAAGCACTTGAGATTCTTTAATAGCCTAGAGCAGCGGTTCTCAAATGGGGGTTAGCGTACCCCTCGGGGTACTTGAAGGTATGCCAAGGGGTACATGAGATTTAAAAAAAAAAAATTCTAAAAATAGCAACAATTCAAAAATCCTTTATAAATATATTTATTGAATAATACTTCAACAAAATACGAATGTAAGTTCATAAACTGTGAAAAATATACAACACTTATCGGTCCATTGGCAGCGAAACAGGCCCAGAGCTCGACGGTAGGAATGGTGTTCCTGGGATTAAAGGCCTGGCTGTCAATCTAGTGTTGACAGCTAGATTTTTTTGTGGACATGTTCCATAAATATTGATGTTAAAGATTTCTTTTTTTGGGAAGAAATGTTTAGAATTAAGTTCATGAATCCAGATTTATCTCTATAACAATCTCCAAAGAGGGCACTTTAAGTTGATGATTACTTCCATGTGCAACCGGTGATCTTTTCCTCTGCGTTGTGTGTTGTTTATGGAAGACGACCGACACCATGTGTTTCTCCACTGCACTTTACTGATAACACAGAATACAATTGTCATCAAATACTTTGTGCCATCGTCAAACCCCTCTCCCGTTATCGTAGACAAAAAGGGCAGCGTAGTTACATACAAAGTAAAATAAAAACATACCTGATAATACAGAATACAACTGTCATCAAATACTTTCTGCCATCGTCGAGGCCCTACATAAATATAATAATGAACAAGACATTAATTAAAGTTCTTAACAAGACAAAATATTTTCTGTCTACCTCTCCCGTTATCGTAGACAAAAAGGGAAGTTGGAGGGCGTCTCTAACGCATATAAAAAGACAGGTGTCACAGTAATTATTGCAGTAGGAGGGACAACGAGACAATGGTTCCACATTGACAAAACATCAAACAATATTCAGGCATTTACATGTAACTTACTTATTTTGTGTAATTATAACAATAATAAAACAATAGAAAATACATTATTTACAGGGCGTAATTGACCCTGTTACATATGTGTAGAAATCTTTATTTGGAATTGAATCACTTGTTTATTTTTCAACAAGTTTTTAGTTATTTTTATATATTTTTTTATCCAAATAGTTCAAGAAAGACCACTAAAAATTAGCAATATTTTGCCCTGTTATACAATTTAATAAATCATAAACTGATGACATAGTGCTGTATTTTACTTCTTTATTTCTTTTTTTCAACCGAAAAAGTTTTGTTCTGATTAGGGGGTACTTGAATTTAAAAAAATGTTCACAGGGGGTACTTCACTGAAAAAAGGTTGAGAACCACTGGCCTAGAGGACATATATTGCCATATAGTTTTTGTAAGAGATTTTCTCAACTGAAATTTGAATAATTCAGTTGAAATGACAATTAACGATTTCCTTACATTTCTACATCCAAGCTCAAGTACTTTAAGGAACTGGACAAACAAATGTGTGCGGGATCTTTTCAATATGTGCCATTTTTGTCAGCTACTGACATCTAGCTGGCACATAAAGCAACAACACATCATATCTCAACACTAACCACTCAAGTAATCGTCTCCACAAACTGATGGAATCCCTCGTTTCAGTCTAATACCTTTATTTCCCCACTCTACTGTAATTCAGGAGAGAGTTCTCAGTGTGCATGTTGGCCCCTGGAGCCAAAACACATGTACAGTCGTGGTAAAGTTTACATACACATGTAAAGAACAAAATGGCATGGCTGTCTTGAGCTTGCATTAATTTCTGCAACTGTTATTTTTTTGTGATAGAGTAATGGGAGCACATACTTGTTTGTCATGAAGTTTGGTTCTTTTATGACTTCATTATGGGTCTACTGAAAATATGACCAAATCTGCTTGGTTACATGTCTTTTGGCAAGTTTCACTGAAATAAGGAGCTTTTAGTCACAGTTATTTGTTGATGAACCCCAAGATGTAGAGATGAAGGCCGGCATAGAATATGAAAACATGATTGAATTAAAACTCAACAAGAACAAACAAAAAGCACGCACGTGGGCGGAATAACAAACCAAGGGAGCTAGCACTGGAAGCTAGAAAACAAAAAGGAACTTTAGAATGGAAGCTAGTGGATAGCAAACAGAAAAACTGGAAATAACTAATGCTAACAGAAACAGCTTACCGCTACGACGACCAGGACAAAATGTAGCACGACGGGTAGTAGCTGTAACAAAACGACACGACAGGTAGCAAGAGAAGAGTGACATGTGGCAACGACAATACAATGATCCAGCAACTGACACAAGACAGAGCAGGTACAAATAGGAGCGGGCTGATTGGCAACAGGTGTGGCCAGGTGCCAATCAGCCGCAGCTGAAGAGGAACACAGCACTCAGGGAACAAGACAGGAAGCTGACAAAATGAGAGCACTAGACAGGAACTAAAGACAGGAGATACTAAACACAGAGGAAATGCAGAGGAAAACTAAAACATAGACAAACTGACAGAGGAAAGCCTGACAAATAATATTATTTGATATTTTACGGTAATGTGTTAATAATTTTACACATAAGTCGCTCCGGAGTATATGTGACTTATAGTTAAAAAAAATATGGTACACCAAAATGTTGGTATCGGGACAAGACTAGAACAGAGGAGCAGGCTGATTGGCAAAGGGTGTGGCCAGGTGCCAATCAGCCGCAGCTGAAGAGGAACACAGCTCTCAGGGAACAAGACAGGAAGCTGACAAAATAAGAGCACTAAACAGGAACTAAAGACAGGAGATACTAAACATAGAGGAAACAGACAAATGCAGAGGAAAAAACTAAAACATAGACAAACTGTCAGGGGAAAGCCTGACACTTTTGTAAGTCATCCACAAGCCTCTGGCAAGCTTCTGGTTGAATTTTTGACCACTCCTCTTAAATCATACTTGCCAACCCTCTCGGATTTTCCGGGAGACTTCCGAAATTCAGCGCCTCTCCCGAAAACCTCCCGGAAGAAATGTTCTCCCGAAAATCTCTCGAAATTCAGTCGGAGCTGGAGGCCACGCCCCCTCCAGCTCCATGCGGACCTGAGTGGGGACAGCCTGTTTTCACGTCCGCTTTCCCACTATATAAACAGCTTACCTGCCCAATCATGTTACAACATCTACGGATTTGAATAAAAAACCGCACACATAAGGAGAGGAAGCCGAGAACGAGGAAGTTACAGCCATGGTGACGCCGTCTGTAATAGACTGAGTCTATGTTGTCTGTTGCCATCTCCTGGTGAATGTTTGCTATAGCGTTATGGGATTGCTTTTTGATTGGCCAATGATTTACGTGGTGTTGGGCCCCTGACGGCAAGTGAGGGGCAAGTATGGGTGTAGCCCACAGTAAAGAGACGTAACTTGATCACCTCGCCTGGTTATTGACTACAACCCAATATATTACACCGTCGACGAGCAAAATGAAGAAATAAATGGCAGAACAAAGATTACTCAAATAGTGAAAGGTAAGTGTTGTTGTTGTTTTTTTAGTAACCAGCAAACACAGTACAGTTAGTAGAACAACTGTGTTTTTATAACTGTGTATTTGATAGGTGCCGTCTGAAATTAAACTTGTTTCTTTTCAATCAGTCAATCAATGTTCATTTATATACCCCTATATATATAATAAAATACATATATATAGCTAAAATATATATATATATATATATTGAATACTCGAGTGAGTGAATTGTAGATGTAATTATACTCCTCCCTTCTTAACCATCCACTCCCCCCCCCCGCCCCAACCATGCACCCAACCACGCCTTCGCCCCACCCCTGACCAAGTCCCCCGACCCCACACCCACCACCTCCCGAGGTCTAAAGGTTGGCAAGTATGTCTTAAATTGTGAATGGATTATACTTATATAGTGCTTTTCTATCTTCAAGGTACTCAAGTGCTTTGACACTATTTCCACATTCACCCATTCACAAACACATTTACACACTGATGGTGAGAGCTGCCATGCAAGGCCCTAACCATGACCCATCAGGAGCAAGGGTGAAGTGTCTTGCTCAAGGACACAACGGACGTGACATGGTTGGTGGAAGGTGGGGATTGAACCAGGAACCCTCGGGTTGCTGGCACGGCTACTCTCCCAACCGTGCCACACCGTCCCTCTGGATAAAATTGGGGCCGGTCAGCGAAATTTTTGTTGGTTTTCTGACATGGACTTGTTTCTTCAGCATTGTCCACACGTCAGGACTTCGGGAAGGCCATTCCAAAACCTTAAGTTTTAGCCTAATTTAGCCATTCCTTTACCACTTTTGACATGTGTTTGGGGTCATTGTCCTGTTGGAACACCCAACTGCACCCAAGACCCAAATTCCGGGTAGCTGATTTTAGGTTGTCCTGAAGAATTTGGAGATTATCCTCCTTTTTCATTGTCCCATTTACTCACTGTAAAGCACCAGTTCCATTGGCAAAGAAACAGGCCATGAGCATAATGCTACCACCACCATGCTCGACAATAGGATTGGTGTTCCTGGGATTAAAGGCCTCACCTTTTCTCCTCCAAACATATTGCCGGGTATCGTGGCCAAACAGCTCCATTTTTGTTTCATCTGACCACAGAACTTTCGTCCAGAATGTCTTTTCTTTGTCCATGTGATGTCATATGAATGTTTTATGTGACAAATAGGTATGTATCACTGTGACAGGTTTCCAGCTGTCATCGTGCGGGTTGCATGGACCATCTATACAAGACGCATCGTAGCAGGTTTGACACCCGTTTATTATTTCAATAAACTTTGTTTGGTCCCAGTCAGTCGTGCCAATTTCTAGCGCGCCCTCCTTTGCTGCTCGTCTCAGCTCGCCTTTCGGTGGCCGGTGACTGCGTCTTCCTCGCGGGCTCAACTTCCTTCTGGTCGCTCTTGTCGTCTTTTGCTTTTAATTCTCCTCCGTCTTCTGCCCCGATCGCTCCTCCTTCTCCCCCTTTAAACTGCAGGAGAAGATGCAGGGATTGAGAGCAGGAGTGTGGTTTACGCACCTGACTCGGATTGCTGCAGCGTCGCTTTAAGCGCGCCCCGCCTCTCCGCTCCGCCTCCTGGCCACCATCTTGAGTAGGACCGCTAACCCGCTGTCGGCCCGTCGGCTCCGTCTCTCCACAATCACTCTATCAAATTATTGGAGACATTATGTTCTTTACAAGTGTACAGAACTTTCCTCCAGAATGTCTTTTCTTTGTCCATGTGATGTTCATGATTGTTTTTTGTGACGAATAAGTATGTATCACTGTGACAGGTTTCCAGCTGTCATCGTGCGGGTTGCATGGACCATCTATACAAGACGCATCGTAGCAGATTTGACACTCCATTATTATTTCAATAAACCTTGTTTGGTCCCAGTCGGTCGCGCCAATTTCTAGCGCGCCCTCCTTTGCTGCTCGTCTCAGCTCGCCTTTCGGTGGCCGGTGACTGCGTCTTCCTCGCGGGCTCATCTTCCTTCTGGTTGCTCTCGTCGTTTTTTGCTTTTAATTCTCCTATGTCTTCTGCCCCGATCGCTCCTCCTTCTCCCCCTTTAAACTGCAGGAGAAGATGCAGGGATTGAGAGCAGGTGTGTGGTTTACGCACCTGACTCGGATTGCTGCACACTCCGCCTCCTGGCCGCCATCTTTAGCAGGACCACTACCCTGCTCTCGGCCCGTCGGCCCCGCCTCTCCACAATCACTATCAAATTATTGGAGACATTATGTTCTTTACAAGTGTACATCCTAGTTCATCAACAAGCGTAGCACGCAGATATTCACTTTGTCAGGCTATTTTATTAGACGTGCAGCTACGTTTAACTTTTAAACAGGCCGCAGACCAACCCACACATGTCCAAACATCATTAAAAAGTCTGTTCCTCCAAGTTATTAGCGAGGTGAAATGAGAATACGCACCGTCACGTATTAATGAACTCAAGTATAATTGAGATTTAGTGCAAACAATCTACGTGGCATCGGTCTGGCAGCGGCAGGAGAGCGATTCTTTAATGAGCGCGACCTCGCAGTCACCTCATTTTTACTCTTTGAGCATCTGGTTGAGTAAGAGCGGGAAATGAAATACAACCTTTGGAGGGGGTAATTTTCACGTGTCTGCTCGTTTGGCGCTATTGACGAGATTAGAGGGGACGATTATTCCATTAACTTATGTGTCATGTCCTGAGGATGAACGGTTAATGTTCTACGCCCTCTTGTATACATGAATAACTCATCTCCATTAATTGCAACCGCTGCACGACTGTACCAAATGACACAGATCTTTTAAAAAGATGAATAGATTAAAATACAATCACTTCAGTAGAACCAGAGGAAGACAAAAATTACAGTTAGGAGTTCAACCAAAATATTGTGGAAAACTATGCCTCAAAAGTTTGGTGATTAAATGGGAACTGCACATTTTTGGGAATTTTGCCTATAATTGACAAACCCTATGTAAGAAAAAAACATTTTTTTATGCATTCTAATTTGTAAAATACGACAAATACTAGATGGCTAACAATGCAGCCAATGGGAGAACACCATTTCGCCCACAAAACCCTTTAAAACATGGGTGTCAAACTCTGGCCCGCCGTGTAATTTCACTTGGACCTTGAGGCCAAGTGAAATTAACATTAGAGCTGGCCCGCCGCTGTAACACCGCATTCACCGCTTACACTCTTACTTGCCAACCCTCTCGATTTTCCCAGGAGACTCCCGAAGTTCAGTGCCCTTCCCGAATTTCATCCTGGACAACAATATTTGGGGTGGGCTTTAAAGGCACTGCCTTTGGCGTTCTCTACAACCTTCCTCTATACAAACAGTGTGCCGGCCCAGTCACATAATATATGCGGCTTATACACACACACAAGTGAATGCAAGACATACTTGGTCAACGGCCATACAGGTCACACTGAGGGTGGCCGTATAAATAACTTTAGCACTGTTACAAATTCGCCCCACACTGTGAACCCACACCAAACAAGAATGACACATTTCGGGAGAACATCCGCACCGTAACACAACATAAACACAACAGAACAAATGCCCAGAACGCCTTGCAGCGCTAACTCCTCCGGGACGCTACAATATAAACCCACCGCTATCACCAAACCCCGTCCACCTCAAACCCACCGCCGAAAAGAGGCATTCAATTTTATTTACATTTTGCACCTTTTTATTTTTATTTTTTTTCTTTGTCATGAAAAAGGGACGTTTTTGTCATGAAAAAAATTGTTTTTTCTGGTTGCTGCACTAATTGTAAGTGTATGTTGTGTTTTTTATGTCGATTTAATTAAAATATATATATATATTTTTTTAAAATAAAAATTAATAAAAAAATCTTCTGCGGCCCGGTGGTTGGGAACCACTGAACTATATGATTTGCCTGAGTAGCTTGACAGGACAACAAAGAAAAAAAAGAAAATAAAGCCCACTTTTTTGGGTATATTTTATCAAAAAATACATATTTTATATGTACCGTATTGTAAAAAATGTCAGTTTAATAATAATGTTGTATAATATAAACAATATAATACATTTGCATGAAGCGCATACAATTTATTTAAAATCTATTTATTTATTTTACCTATGTTATTACTTACTAGGTAACTATTTTCACCCTTATATGACAACTATTATATTGTAGTGAAATTAGACGTCAACACAAATTCAAGTTGTGCTTGCTGTTCTGCTTGTGTGCATTTACTGTAATGTACACGTGTATTCCCTGTGTGCGTGCTTGCAAACGGACGGGGGTTGATGCCCTTTTCAGAGAGCTATCTTTTAACGAACACTGACAACCTCTTAGAGACCACTTACCGTTTTTTATCTGGCCCGTAAGATGAAGTCATTCAGTCAAACAACAAGTGATTGATTCATCGTCCCGAGACACATCCTAAAAAAAGCACACAAAATCAATATTTCACGAGTGAAGACGGACATTTTTGGAATTCTGCTTTGAAAAATGCACAATTAGGGGGGCTCTAATGTTCTTTTTTGAACATTGACGAAAGAGTGTGTAGCACCACTAAAATGTTATGCCAGTAATTCTCTATGAAGTATAATAAACCTTTGTAAAGAGCTTTCAATAGATGACGGAGGACTTTACTGAAACAGAAAAACTAATAGTATACTAAATAAAACACCAGGTTTACCAAACATTTATTAACTCCATGTGATCAGCAGCAAACTTTAGACAAGCCTTAAAGTGTAAGGGCTTCCTTCTTGCATGGTAGTCTCAGTCACCTGTGTTCCAGCAGCTTCCAATTCATTGCAGACCTTCATTTTGGTGGTTCTCGGGTGACTCTTGATCATCCTGACCAATTTTTTCTCTGCAGCAGGTTATAGCTTGCATTTTCTTCCTGATCGTGGCAGTGACAAAACTGTGCCATGCACTTTATACACCGACACCTGTGTTCCATCAGCTTCCAATTCATTGCAGACCTGCTTTTTGGTGGTTCTCGGGTGACTCTTGATCATCCTGACCAATTTTCTCTCTGCAGCAGGTGATAGCTTGCGTTTTCTTCCTGATCGTGGCAGTGACAAAACTTTGCCATGCACTTTATATACTGACACCTGTGTTCCAGCAGCTTCCAATTCATTGCAGACCTGCTTTTTGGTGGTTCACGGTTGACTCTTGATCATCCTGACCAATGTTTTCACTGCAGCAGGTTATAGCTTGCGTTTTCTTCCTGATCGTGGCAGTGACAAACCTTTGCCATGCACTTTATATACTGACACCTGTGTTCCAGTAGCTTCCAATTCATTGCAGACCTGCTTTTTGGTGGTTCACGGTTGACTCTTGATCATCCTGACCAATTTTTTCTCTGCAGCAGGTTATAGCTTGCGTTTTCTTCCTGATCGTGGCAGTGACAAAACTGTGCCATGCACTTTATACACCGACACCTGTGTTCCATCAGCTTCCAATTCATTGCAGACCTGCTTTTTGGTGGTTCTCGGGTTACTCTTGATCATCCTGACCAATTTTCTCCCTGCAGCAGGTTATAGCTTGTGTTTTCTTCCTGATCGTGGCAGTGACAAAACTGTGCCATGCACTTTATACACTGACACCTGTGTTCCATCATCTTCCAATTCATTGCAGACCTGCTTTTTGGTGGTTCTCGGGTGACTATTGATCATCCTGACCAATTTTCTCTCTGCAGCAGGTGATAGCTTGCGTTTTCTTCCTGATCGTGGCAGTGACAAAACTGTGCCATGCACTTTATACACTGACACCTGTGTTCCATCATCTTCCAATTCATTGCAGACCTGCTTTTTGGTGGTTCTCGGGTTACTCTTGATCATCCTGACCAATGTTCTCTCTGCAGCAGGTGATAGCTTGCGTTTTCTTCCTTATCATGGCAGTGACAAAACTGTGCCATGCACTTTTTACTTACACTTAATTTGTCTGCACAGTTGCTCTAGGGATCTTAAACTGTTTTGAAATGGGTCCAAGTGACTTTCCTGACTTGTTGATGAATTGTTTTTTCAGATCTGTGCTGAGTTCCTTTGACTTTCCGATTGTCGCATTTGTAACCAGTTCTAATGACTGCATCTTTAAATGGGCTCACAGAAGTCAATCATAATCACATCTTTAAATGGGCTCAGAGAAGTCAACATGTATCGTCAATCATAATCACTCACATGAAGTTAAGAGGCCATGCCACGAAGCTAATTTGATTTGATTGTAACTTTTCAAAAACACCAAGATTGATAATGTATGTTGCTGTATTTATACTTTTGACCCAGCAGATTTGGTCACATTTTCAGTAGACCCATAATAAATTCATAAAAGAACCAAACTTCATGAATGTTTGTTGTGACAAACAAGTATGTGCTCCAATTACTCTATCACAAAAAATTAAGAGTTGTAGAAATTATTGGAAACTCAAGCCACCATGACATTATGTTCTTCACAAGTGTATGTAAACTTTGGACCACGACTGTAACTAAAAGCATGGATACTGCTTTAGTTTTTGGCTGAGACCAGGGATCTTGGGCTTGAAAAGGTTTGTCACCAATGATCTACTGGTACATCAAAAAATCATTTAATTAAAGTCTAGTATTTTACTTTTCAATATTCAAACATAGTTTTACTCTTCAAACTGTGTGTAATGTTACAGTGGCCAAACATATTAAGTATACTTGTTAATTAAAACCTCTGCCTGGTTTTTAATGAATACAATGACCTATTACGCTACTGTATTTTAAAGTTGGTCGTTATGGTGGCATTTGGAGAGCCAAGTTTTTTTTCTCAGGTGGTAATTGGTGAAAATATTTTGAGAACCACTGTCCCAAACAAATAAAAATATAACCACTGAACCCTAAAACTAAAGTAAAAAAATAATACTAAGTGAAAGTACCTGCCCTTTGAAGACACTTGACACAAAACTAGGAGTACCTTTCCCATTTGATTCGAGCAGGTCCTAATACCTAATAATAAACAAACACATTTTAAGGATTTCTGTGTGTGTTCCTGTGGTAATAAATGTATGTTTGGTCAATCATAAAATCAAATTTTTTGATTTAACATTTAACAGTAAGCAGGAATGGCTGTCCAGTTGTTATATATTGTTTTCTTTACACTTCTGTGTCTCATTTACAAATATTATAAAATAGATTCTTGTATTCGGAGCTGCACCCAAACGTGACCTCATGTGCAACTAAGGTATCGAAATATGGCACCGTTTGATTTTACATAGCTTGGTACCATGAGTACAGACAAACTTCAGTCGGTACTTGAACTCGGTACCCGTAGTATGTTTTTGTACAGGGTGGGAACGATGCCTTCATTTCAATTAAAATGAATGGGGATTTTGAGTCGCCATGAAAATACCACCAATCCACTCCCACTAAACACTCATATATATATATATATATATATATATATATATATATATATATATATATATATATATATATATATATATATATATATATATCAGTGGTTCTCAACCTGGGTTCGATCGAACCATAGGGGTTCGGTGAGTCAGCCTCAAGGGTACGGCGGAGGTCAAAACACACCCGACTCATCGTGTAAATACAAACTTCTCCCTATTGGCGTATTACGGATACGGTAAAGGCTGACCGATTTGCAGGTGTGTAATTTGTTGTGAGTTTATCCACTGTGTTGGCTTTGTTGTTCGAACCAGGTGATGTTCATGCACGGTTCAATTTGTGCACCAGCTTACTGCGAGGTTTGTTCTCCCGGGATGCAAACGGACTTTTCCGGACAAGGCTTGCAGGTAGGAACACATTTATTAACTTGATAGATCTTGGCAGGGCATGAAGTAAACAAACAAACTATGGCGGGGAACAAACACAAAACTGTGGCATGAAACAAACAAACAAACTATGGTTTCGAACAAACACGAAACTGTGGCAAGAAATAAACAAGACTTTCGTGGCCACGGCATGAATCAAGGAACATGAACTGTGGTATCGCATGAAAACAAGCAATGACGCCAGGCCGACTGACTGGCAAAGACAGGCTTAAATATGAGAACTTGATTAGAAACAGTTGCATGGTCCGAACACCAGAAGTAGGTAACCAAACAAAAACAAGGGAGCGCAAAAAGGAACTAAAAGAGTCCAAAAACGAACAAAAAGATAACAAAAACATGATCCAGACCACAGATCATGACAAAATTAAGTCTTTGTTACTTAGAATATGTTCCCTATACTAAAGTGTTACCAAAAACATATAACTTTGTCTTGAATTTGAACATTTTATTTTTTAACAAATGAAGGGTTCAGTGAATGCGCCTATGAAACTGGTGGGGTTCGGTACCTCCAATAAGGTTAAGAACCACTAATATATATATATATATATATATATATATATATATATATATATATATATATATATATGTATATGTATATATATATATATATATATATATATATATAGGGCTTCACGGTGGCAGAGGGGTTGGTGCGTCTGCCTCACAATACGAAGGTACAGAGTAGCCGTGGGTTCAATCCCGGGCTTAGGATCTTTCTGTGTGGAGTTTGCATGTTCTCCCCGTGAATGCGTGGGTTCCCTCCGGGTATTCCGGCTTCTTCCCACTTCCAAAGACATGCACCTGGGGATAGGTTGATTGGCAACACTAAATTGGCCCTAGTGTGTGAATGTGAGTGTGAATGTTGTCTGTCTATCTGTGTTGGCCCTGTGATGAGGTGGCGACTTGTCCAGGGTGTACCCCGCCTTCCGCCCGATTGTAGCTGAGATAGGCGCCAGCGCCCCCCGCGACCCCGGAATATATATATATATATATATATATATATATATATATATATATATATATATATATATATATATATATATATATATATATATATATATATATATATAGATATATATATACAAATAGATAAATGGGTTGTACTTGTATAGCGCTTTTCTACCTTCAAGGTACTCAAAGCGCTTTGACACTACATCCACATTTACCCATTCACACACTGATGGAGGGAGCTGCCATGCAAGGCGCCAACCAGCACCCATCAGGAGCAAGGGTGAAGTGTCTTGCTCAGGACACAACGGACGTGACGAGGTTGGTACTAGGTGGGAATTGAACCAGGGACGCTCGGGTTGCGCACGGCCACTCTTCCACTGCGCCACGCCGTATGTATATATATATATATATACGTATATGTATATATATATATATATATATATATATATTTATATATATATATATATATATATATATATATATATATATATTTATATATATATATATATATATATATATATATATATATATATATATATATATATATATATATATATATATATATATATATATGCACATAGGTGGAAACATAGACACCGAGAGAGACGGGTGAAACGTTTCATGCACGGCAGAAGTGAATACGAGAAGTGGGGGCACGTAATCCGTGCATTTTTTGTTGTCCGGGCTGCGTGTTTGTCGTATAAAAAAATGGAGGGATTACAGCTTGTCCCAACGCCACACGGCTTCTAAAGTTCTTATTGTAAATATTGTTTTGTTTTTTGCGTGCAATGAGAGAGGGACGTATTCCTCTCCTCAAAAGACACGTTGATAGCGAGTCAAGCTGCAAATTGACGACGCTTCATTCGGATTAATAAATTAGAGCGACTGACTTGTACCGGAATACATTTACATTTTAATGAGATTACGGGCCTGACACACACAAGCTCATTACTAGCTTCCTTTCCCAGACGTCATGAGACGCAGTAACGGGGAGAACAATACGTACACCACCTGGCTGATTGATGTGATGAATCCCAGGCTGCGCATTACGAGTGCTGGGATTTAGAAGCTATGCATTAGGCGCTAATGTACGTCGTCCAAGCTGTCAGTGCTGGAGGGATCGGGAGTGTTTACCGACACCTGTAATCACAGGGAACCTGTCATGAAAAAGAAAGAATGGCCACACAACGTTTTATTGCACAACTTCCTCAAAGAAATCACCAGTTGCTGCGAGGACTCTTCTTCGGCATGGTGGTTCTTCCAAGGATGCGTCGAAGCGATGAACACAACAAGGTAAGATATAAATGGATTTATTAAAGTAATAAAAGGCTAGGAACAAAAAACACAGGAGCTAAGGAAAAAGGCAAACAAAAGAAAGCTAGGATAAACCATTAGGAAAACAAAACTGGCACGTAGGCACAAAAGTGAACACGAAACAACTAGCGTGAAAGCTAGGAATAAAATAAACGTAGCGTGAGAGCTAGCGATAGAGAGCATGAACAAGCAAGACATCAGTGTTGCAAGAGGGTAAATCAGGATCAGAGAATGAATAACGAAAAGGGCCGAGTTTTACCCTTCTATTATGTTAAGGGTCAATTTGATCCATTTCAGTTTTTGTGTTGATCAAAGTACTGGTTATCCTGTCTTTTCCTTGCTGAAATTTGGTGACATTTTCCTCATCTAGGGTCATGTACTGGTGTGCAAAATCTGGACACATTGATGTGTAGTGGAATGTCTTGCAGTGTTTGCATACACATATTATGTTGCGGGTCATTTTGACCCAGATACTTTAATGTGGGTAAATAGCTGTTCAGATCCAAAATAAACATGTCTCTTTGATGTACGATTGTTTGTATTTTGATTGCCTCTGAGACCCAGAGCCAGGTGTGTGAAGAGAGGGAACTTTCTCACACTTGTCCTCATTTTTGGTGAGTTTGTCAAAGAGATGACATGAGAACAGTGACAAGGACAAGTGTCAGAAAGTTCCCTCTCTTCACACACCTGGCTCTGGGTCTCAAGAGATAATCAAAATACAAACAATTGTACATGAAAGTAAAAAGTACATCAAAGAGACATGTTTATTTTTTAGATCTGAACAGCTATTTACCGACATTAAAGTGCCTGGGTCAAAATGACTCGCAACATCATCTTTGTATACAAACTCTGCAAGACATTCCACTACACATTAAAATGTCCAGATTGTACACACCAGTTCATGACCCTAGTTGAGGAAAAGTCACCAAATTTCAGCAAGAAAAATAAAGGATAACCAGTACTTTGATCAAAACAAAAACTGAACTGGGTCAAATTGACCCTTAACATAATACAATTGGAATTAAAAATGTATTGTGTGTCACTTTTCTAAATGTTTATACAACCTAAAATAAAGTTGTTATTGGTTTAACCTGTTTTCTTGACTGTTTTGAGTGCATTTACACAGTGCGGGTCAAAATGACCCGCAACATAATCAATGTCATTTTTGTTCAACATAATACAAGGGTTAAATAAGGGAGGTGATTAGAAGAAACAGGTGTGCGTGGATAAGGGGCAGGCGAATTAATGAGCTACCATGGTGACAGACTAAACAAGAAATAAAGACGTTAAACAACAGGGTGATACAAAAATGGAACAATAAACCAGGGCTTCACGGTGGCAGAGGGGTTAGTGCGTCTGCCTCACAATACGAAGTTCCTGCAGTCCTGGGTTCAAATCCAGGCTCGGGAACTTTCTGTGTGGAGTTTGCATGTTCTCCCCGTGAATGCGTGGGTTCCCTCCAGGTACTCCGGCTTCCTCCCACTTCCAAAGACATGCACCTGGGGATAGGTTGATTGGCAACACAAAATTGGCCCTAGTGTGTGAATGTGAGTGTGAATGTTGTCTTTCTATCTGTGTTGGGCCTGCGATGAGGTGGCGACTTGTCCAGGGTGTACCCCGCCTTCCGCCCGATTGTAGCTGAGATAGGCGCCAGCGGCCCCCAAAAAAGGGAATAAGCGGTAGAAAATGGATGGATGGATAAACCAGAATATGTACAGATCCGAGCAGCGGATCGCAACAGTTGCATCACTAGTACTCAGTCAGTGTCAGATTAATGATGAGGCAAACGACTGCATGCAAATTGAGTAGCACTTGACTCTGGTCAAGTACACACTTCTTTGTCATATTATTATATTTTCTTAAAGTAATTTTTGAAAAAGGTCTTGTTAAATGCTACTTTCTATTCATTCCTTCCCAGTGAGCCTCAAACTACATACAGGATGAGCTAGAAATCTCAGAACTGTCTGAATCCGGAGGATATGAAAGCAATATCAGTGTGTGTGTGTGTGTGTGTGTGTGTGTGTGTGTGTGTGTGTGCGTTTGTCAAAGTGACATATGGGGACATTTTTATGAAATTTCACCTTACATATGAGGACCTGTTGAAATATGGGGACATTTTCCATGTCCCCATATTTCCCGCAATGCTATCGTGTTCTAGACCCTCCCAGCATGTTCCCAGACCAAAAATCTCTGAAGTCTTCATTTGTCAAATTTTCAGAAAAAGTGTGTGAAAGTGTGTTTAATTTTTTTGCTCACCTTCGATTTTGCCCCTAGTGGCCATCTTTGCTATTATGACACACACACACACACACACTTGTCCTCATATGTCATATGTCCTCATATGTCATGTGGGTCAGAAACTCACACACTCCAACATTTTGAAAAACATCTAACCATTACAGCAATAAACATACTCTTGAATTCTGAATCAAATAACAACACATTTTCAACTGATCTGATGATCTCATCCTTTTTAGTGTTAGTTTTATCTATTAATTTGGTTTATCTGGAGAGGATTTGGGCTAGACAATTAGTAATAAAGGGATTATGGTGATGATTTAATTTGTTCGATTCAGTATTTTGCTGTATTGGACTTTTTGCTATTCTGTTGACTAAAATACAATGCCGCACAATAATTGCTTTAAATGTGCCTGAAATGTAGGTTTTTGCATAAAAAAAAACAACCTTCAACCTTGATTGAGACAAAGGCAATAATTCAAATGCAATTCAAACTACACACAGTATTTAATGTTTTCAAATGGTTACAATAGCACATTATTTGGGTATTTTTATCTTTGGGGCAAATTTAGGATTAATATGGGGATTGTTTTTGGAGGTATTCACTTTACATGGTGTTCAAGATGGTTACTTCCGCCCACTCTGAAGAGTCTCGGCGTCTGATTGGTCCAATTTTCAGTTAGGCGCCGCCTGATTGGCCGCTGGACGATGTCTGCTCCTAACAGAGGGCTAAATCACTAGTGAACTATTTTCATCATGGAAGTTATACAGCTCATGTATCACACTTAATATTGAATATATTTATAAAAAGGGTTTTCCAAAAGGACCATTTATAATCGAAATACACAACTTCACACACGATTTTGAGCACAACAGAGCGCTCAGTGAACAGCACTTCCGGGACCTGCATCACCAGAGGGGGACATCTATCTTGGCCACAAACCATCTTTGACAGTCTTCAGCAGCATGGTTGAATCAGGTGAGCATAAAATGGAGTTTAACGTAATTAAATAGACCAATGTTTTTTAACATAGGAAAATAGTTCATTATAATCAACAGTTAAATGTTGTTGTTATTAATTGCAATCAGATTTGATTTTATGAGGTTAAATTAAGCATTTCAGTTCTGGGCCAAGGCCAAGGCATTTAACTTTTTTTTTTTAAAGTTGCATGGAAGATTATAAGTAGCAGTGATTGTCACACACACTAGGTGTGGTGAAATTATTCTCTGCATTTGACCCATCACCCTTGATCACTATGCTAGTAAACCTTTTCTTAATTTTAAACAAGACAGACTAGAGTTCTTCAAATTGTTTATACTTTTTCTCAAATACAAATATTTCAAGCTGATAAGCACTATGGAGTTGGCATGTTACTGATATTGTTACATTACTACTTTGTTTGAGAAGCTTCATGTCTGCATTGAGCCTAAATTTAACAGTTTTTGAAGGGTTTAGTTCTTTGTTTTATTTCTGTGTCACTGACTTTTTTCATTTTTATGTGTGGATTTGTTAGGCGCATCAACACATGATATAGACATCGTGCCCAAAAGAAGAGCGAGACGTAATCCTGAGGCTGAAGCCACCGAGTTTATTTGATCTGGATGTGACAAGTCTTGTTTTAAGGCCCAGTGGATCAATGATTGGAAAGGTATGTCTTGTTATGTATCATATCAATGGTAACTGTATCAACATCTCATTTGGATCATTTCCTTACTGTCTAATAGAGGTTGTATTATATGGCTTTAATTAGAAGTGTTTGGAATAACAGCGTTCCACGTCCCAAGAGCTAGCTTCTGTAGCCGAGGATCGGACCGCCAAGTTCCCTGCCTTCGGCTGCCGCCCAGCTCACAATGCACCTGACCTCTATGGCCCCTCGGAGTCTTGTTCACGAGTGGGGGAAGAGTGGATCGTGAGATCGACAGGCGGATCGGTGTGGCGTCTTCGGTAATGCGGACGTTGTATCGATCCGTTGTGGTGAAGAAGGAGCTGAGCCGGAAGGCAAAGCTCTCAATTTACCGGTCGATCTACGTTCCCATCCTCACCTATGGTCATGAGCTTTGGGTCATGACCGAAAGGATAAGATCACGGGTACAAGCGGTCAAAATGAGTTTCCTCCGCCGTGTGGCGGGGCTCTCCCTTAGAGATAGGGGGAGAAGCTCTGCCATCCGAGAGGAACTCAAAGTAAAGCCGCTGCTCCTCCACATGGAGAGGAGCCAGATGAGGTGGTTCGGCCATCTGGTCAGGATGCCACCCGAACGCCTCCCTAGGGAGGTGTTTAGGGCACGTCCAACCGGTAGGAGGCCACGGGGAAGACCCAGGACACCTTGGGAAGATTATGTCTCCCGGCTGGCCTGGGAACGCCTCGGGATCCCCCGGGAAGAGCTAGACGAAGTGGCTGGGGAGAGGGAAGTCTGGGCTTCCCTGCTTAGGCTGCTGCCACCGCGACCCCACCTCGGAAAAGCGGAAAATGATGGATGGATGGATGGATGGTATAACAGCGGTATATGAAAACGATGTTACTAATGCTGTTACTTTTACCGGTAACGAGTAATCTAATAACTTTTATGTACGCTACAACGCTGTTACGATGCGTTTTATGTAATGTGGCATGCTACTTTTGATGTGATTGTATGTCAACAAGACAGCGTTAGAAGCACAAAAGGTTTAGTGCAGGTAATATCTTTTTACTAATGAAAGCAACCCCCGGAAGTAATTACGAACACAATATCAAATAGAAAGAGGCCTCATCCACACGCAAACAAAAACATTCAACAGAACTATCTTAACTGCCACTGCTAAGCTAAAAAATACAGCTGAACTATTTTGCTATGTCTAGGCGCTGACGTCCCACGTCACTTGGCAAAAGGCACAGCTTTTTAAAGGCACACACACACTCTGCTCTCATGAAATGTCTCTCAACTGCATATGCTAGATATTTAAAACTTTTCTTTTTCAAGTAACACATTAATTACAAACCCCGTTTCCATATGAGTTGGGAAATTGTGTTAGATGTAAATCCAAACGGAATAATTTTTTTTACAAATAATAATTAACTTAGAATTTCATGGCTGCAATACGTGCCAAAGTAGTTGGGAGAGGGCATGTTCACCACTGTGTTACATCACCTTTTCTTTCAACAACACTCAATAATCGTTTGAACTGAGGAAACTAATTGTTGAAGCTTGGAAGGTGGAATTCTTTCCCATTCTTGTTTTATGTAGAGCTTCAGTCGTTCAACAGTCCGGGGTCTCCTCTGTCGTATTTTACGCTTCATAATGCACCACACATTTTTGATAGGACTGCAGGCCGGCCAGGAAAGTACCTGCACTCTTTTTTATGAAGCTGAACACGTGCTGAATGTGGCTTGGCATTGTCTTGCTGAAATAAGCAGGGGCGCACATGAAAAAGTTGGCGCTTAAATGGCAGCAAATGTTGTTCCAAACAGATGGGTAACTTACAGATGTGTAAGTTACCCATGCCTTGGTCACTAATGCACCCCCATACCATCACAGATGCTGGCTTTTCAACTTTGCGTCGATAACAGTCTGGATGGTTCGCTTCCCCTTTGGTCCGGATGAAACGGTGTCGAATATTTCCCCCAAAAATTTGAAATGTGGGCTCATTAGACCACAGAACACCTTTCCACTTTGCATCAGTCCATCTTAGATGATCTCGGGCCCAGAGAAGCCGGCGGCGTTTCTGGATGTTGATAATTGGCTTTCGCTTTGCATAATAGAGCTTTAACTTGCACTTACAGATATAGCAACAAACTGTATTTATTGACAGTGGTTTTCTGAAGTGTTCCTGAACTCACGTGGTGATATCCTTTAGAGATTGATGTCGGTTTTTGATACAGTGCCGTCTGAGGGATCGAAGGTCACGGTTATTCAATGTTAGTTTCCAGACATGCCGGTTACGTGGAGTGATTTCTCCAGATTCTCTGAACCTTTTGATGATATCATGGAGCGTAGATGTTGAAATAAGTAAATTTCTTGCAATTGCACTTTGAGAAAGGTTGTTCTTAAACTGTTTGACTATTTGCTCACGCAGTTGTGGACAAAGGGGTGTACCTCGCCCCATCCTTTCTTGTGAAAGACTGAGCATTTTTTGGGAAGCTGTTTTTATACCCAATCATGGCACCCACCTGTTCCAAATTAGCCTTCACACCTGTGGGATGTCCCAAATAAGTGTTTGATGAGCATTTCTTAACTTTATCAGTATTTATTGCCACCTTTCCCAACTTGTTTGTTGCGTGTTGCTAGCATCAAATTCTAAAGTTAATGATTATTTGCACCAAAAAAATGTTTATCAGAGTGAACATCAAATATGTTGTCTTTGTAGCATATTCAACTGAATATGGCTTGAAAATGATTTGCAAATCATTGTATTCTATTTATATTTACATCTAACACCATTTCCCAACTCATATGGAAACGGGGTTTGTACTTAATTTAATAATTATTTACATTTATGAAAGAGTAATTCTGTTTGTAATTGAATTTTTAGTCAAGTAATGACTATTATTATTCCTTTTTAAAACAGATATTCCAAACATTGTTAATTGATAAACTGTTTTATCAGGATATGGTGTATTTGCTCTTGCATCAATTTAAAAAGGTTCTTTTGTGGTCGAGTACCGAGGGAAGTTCATCTCAAGACATGAGCGGGACAAGAGACAGAAACCCTCTATAAATATCTTTACTATTTATCTGGCATTATATGCTCATAATGTTAACAACAAAAAGTGCTGATAATGTTATAATTAATAAGTTCTAACATTATTTTTATGTGTTTTGTTGCAGACACCAACTGTTGATGTTCTATCTCAACATTCTCCAGATTCATGTGAGCGATAAACCGACTTCATCCCTCCAACAGGTTATTACTTGACTATTTTACTATCCATCCATCCATCCATTTTCTACTACCTGTCCCTTTTTTGGGTTGGCGGGGTGTGCTTGAGCCTATCTGAGCTGCATTCGGGCGGAAGGCGGAGTACACCCTGGACAAGTCGCCACCTCATTACACGGCCAACACAAATAGACACATTCACACACTAGGGCCAATTTAGTGTTGCCAATCAACCTATCCCCAGGTGCATGTCTTTGGAGGTATGATGAAGCCGGAGTACCCGGAGGGAACCCACGCAGTCACGGGGAGAACATGCAAACTCCACACAGAAAGATCACGAGCCCAGGATTTAACTCAGGACCTTCGATTTGTGACGCACATGCACTAACCCCTGGTCCACCGTGCTGCCCTATATCTGCTAAAAACTTGACACAACCTATACTTCAAAAGACATTTAATCCTTTTAACCTCTCACAGATCAGTTTATATGACAACATTTTTTAAGCGTACATCCATGTTAGTCTGTGGAATTTACAACTCATGTTTAGCAAAACAGGAGATGTTACAGGTCAGCAACATGAATTCTATATGTGATCACTTGTCTTGTACTCATATTGTTTGAACTAAAAAAGACTTCAGTGTGTTTCATATAAGGTCCTCATATTTTTCTGAACCACATTAGTGTGTGTTACAATGTTTAATTCAAAGCTTTAAAATGAGTGTTTCAATCCAGGTCCTCATATTTTCTGAACCACATTTTAGTGAATGTTACATTCTTAAATAATAGTCTAAGAGCTAAAACGCTATAATAATCTTTACTGTTTATGTAGAATTATATGCTCAGAATATTATCAACCAAAAGTGGTTGTTAATGTTATAATTAATTAGTTCTGACATTATATTTTTGTGTTTTGTTACAGACACCAACTGTTGGGGTTCTATCTCAACATTCTCCAGATTCAGATGTGAGCGATAAACCGACTTCATCCCTCCAACAGGTTATTACAAGTCTATTTTTACTATATCTGCTCTAAATGTGACCCAACCTATATTTTGAAAGACATTTATTAATTTTAATCTCTCACAGATCAGTTTATATGACAACTTTTTCGTAAGGGTACATCCATGTTAGTCAGTAAGGAGTTTGGAACTCATGTTTAGCAAAACAGGAGATGTTACAAGTCAACAACATACATTCTACATGTGACCACTCGTCATGTCCTTATATTGTTTGAACCAAGAAAGACTTAGGTGTGTTTCATATAAGGTCCTCATATTTTCTGAACCAGATTAGTGTGTGTTACAATGTTAATGTCCAAGCTTTAAAATGAGTGTCTCAATTCAGGTCCTCATATTTTCTGAACCCGATTTTAGTGTGTTTTATATTCTTAATTAATTGTCTAAGAGCTGAAACTCTGTAATAATCTTTACTATTTATCTGGCATTGTATGCTGAGAGTTTCATCAACAAAAAGTGCTGATAATGTTATAATTAATTAGTTCTGACATTATATTTTTGTGTTTTGTTGCAGAAACCAACTGTTGAGGTTCCATCTCAACATTCTCCAGATTCAGATGTGAGCCATTAACTGACTTCATCCCTCCAACAGGTTATTACATGTCTATTTTTACTATATCTGCTCTAAATTTGACCTAACCTATATTTTGAAAGACATTTATTTATTTTAATCTCTCACAGATCAGTTTATATGACAACTTTTTCGCAAGGGTACATCCATGTTAGTCAGTAGAAAGTTTAGAACTCATGTTTAGCAAAATAGGAGATGTTACAAGTCAACAACATAAATTCTACATGTGAGCACTCGTCATGTCCTTATATTGTTTGAAGCAAGAAAGACTTAGGTGTGTTTCATATAAGGTCCTCATATTTTCTGGACCAGAAAATGTGTGTTACAATGTTAATGTCAAAGCTTTAAAATGAGTGTCTCAATTCAGGTCCTCATATTTTCTGAACCAGATTTTTGTGTGTGTTACATTCCTAATGAATTGTCTAGGAGCTGAAACTCTGTAATAATCTTTACCCTTTATCTGGCATTGTATGCTCAGATTTTTATCAACAAAAAGTGGTGAGAATGTTATAATTAATTAGTTATGACATTATATTTTTGTGTTTTGTTGCAGAAACCAACTGTTTGAGGTTCTATCTCAACATTCTCTAGATTCAGATGACAGCCATAAACCGACTTCATCCCTCCAACAGGTTATTACATGTCTATTTTTACTATATCTGCTCTAAATTTGACCCAACCTATATTTTGAAAGACATTTATTAATTTTAATCTCTCACAGATCAGTTTACATGACAACATTTTCGTAAGGGTACATCCATGTTAGTCAGTAGGGAGTTTGGAACTCATGTTTAGCAAAACAGGAGATGTTACAAGTCAACAACATAAATTCTACATGTGAGCACTCGTCATGTCCTCATATTGTTTGAACCAAGAAAGACCTAGGTGTGTTTCATATAAGGTCCTCATATTTTCTGAATCAGATTAGTGTGTGTTAAAATGTTAATGTCAAAGCTTTAAAATGAGTGTTTCAATTCAGAAAATGCAGTGCCTCTTGTTTACAGCCGGTTTCTGCAGCGCTGTTTTCATTGATCAAAGTATTTTTTCGGTGGTCGTGTTTTTGGTACATAACTTGTAAATAGTGCGCAAATAATAGGCTATATATATATATAAAAATACATTCAAACCCCGTTTCCATATGAGTTGGGAAATTGTGTTAGATGTACATATAAACAGGATACAATGATTTGCAAAGAATTTTCAACCCCAATTCTGTTGAATATGCTACAAAGACAACATATTTGATGTTAAAACTGCTAAACATTTTTTTTGCAAAGAATTCAGGGATTTTACCATCTACGGTCCGTAAAATTATCAAAAGGTTCAGAGAATCTGGAGAAATCACTGCACGTAAGCGATGTACTGCATTAAAAACCGACATCAGTGTGTAAAAGATATCACCACATGGGCTCAGAAATACTTCAGAAAACCACTGTCAGTTACCACAGTTGGTCGCTACATCTGTAAATGCAAGTTAAAACTCTACTATGCAAAGCAAATGCCATTTATCAACAACACAGAGGAACGCCGCGGGCTTCGCTGGGCCCGAGCTCATCTAAGATGGACTGATGCAAAGTGGAAAAGTGTTCTGTGGTCTGACGAGTCCACATTTCAAATTATATATGGAAATTGTGGACGTGGTGTTCTCCGGAACAAAGAGGAAAATAACCATCCGGCGCAAAGTTCAAAAGCCAGCATGTGTGATGGTATGGGGGTGTATTAGTGCCCAAAGCATGGGTAACTTACACATCTGAGAAGGCACCATTAATGCTGAATGGTCCATACAGGTTTTGGAGCAACATATGTTGTCATCCAAGCAACATTATCATGGACGCCCCTGCTTATTTCAGCAAAACAATGCCAAGCCACGTGTTACAACAGCGTGTCTTCGTAGTAAAAGAGTGCGGGTACTTTCCTGGCCCGCCTGCAGTCCAGACATGTCTCCCATCGAAAATATGTAGCGCATTATGAAGCGTAAAACACGACAACTTAAGCTGTACAATAAGCAAGAATGGTAAAGAATTCTACTTTCAAAGCTTCAACAATTAGTTTCCTCAGTTCCCAAACGTTTATTGAGTGTTGTTAAAAGAAAATGTGATGTAACACAGTGGTGAACATGCCCTTTCCCAACTACTTTGGCACGTGTTGCAGCCATGAAATTCAAAGTTAATTATTATTTGCAAAAAAAAAAAAGTTTGAGTTTGAACATCAAATATGTTGTCTTTGTAGTGCTTTCAATTGAATATGGGTTGAAAAGGATTTGCAAATCATTGTATTCAGTTTATATTTGCATCTAACACAATTTCCCAACTTTTATGGAAACGGGGTTTGTATATATATTAGGGCTGGGCAATGATTAAAATTTTTAATCGAAGTTAATCGCACTATTTCTCTTATTAATCGCGATTAAATGCATTGTATACGCAAAGCCCAATAATGAATTCAAAAGTAGTGTGTAGTGCACCTTTATTGGAATATTCTCCCACATCAACAAAAGCGCCAAAACATTTGTTGAGCAAACACAATTTAAATCTGTCCTTGTTAAACAGTAGCAGTTAAATAGCAAATTTTATGAAAATCAACTCAAAAAATGTAAATACAAACATTTAAGCTTATTGCCACTGCCAGGGTATTTAAGTTATCCTGTTTGTTATGGAAAATAAATATAATCTACATACAAATCTCTGAGCCACAATCATAACATCTGAACAGGCAATTTCTGAGCTAACAACAGAAACATTTTTTTTTATCAGGGATCTTATGTTTAAAAAACTTATATCATAGGTAGTGGGCTGTTTTAGGGAATTTTGGATCAAATTATCCGTAGTAGCAATATTAATAATGTTGTGTTTATTCTGCGTAGTGGACTTAAAATAATTATGACCATATCTGTTTGCTTGGTGCTTTGATAAATGAACACATATACATGGTACTATATTGTGATGTTATGAGCCAGGGGAAAAAAGAACTACCCTACCCAGCATGCAACAGGAGTGATGAGCATGCGCGGTAGGTTGTGTCGCCATGACGGCATCTTGTATGTTGTGATATGCACGCTCTGAAAGCAAACGTTAAGAACTCAGCCAACACTCCTGGTCTGCATTATTCATAAATAGACAGACAACACATATACTCCGCTGCTTCACAAAGCACAATATGTTAAATGTTTACTTTTACAGTTTTCGAATTCTTCCTTTCAGATTGACAGCAGGACAAATCGCTGGAAGTAGGTATGTCTCAAGCTTCTTCCACTTGGTCCACTCCAAAGCGGGGTAAATAAATAATCCACATCATTTACTAGAATATTATATTACGTTTTGCACCTTTTCACTGTGTTATAGTCATTTTTCCTTCAGTAAGAAATTGTATTTTGTCTCCTTTATGACAGCTGCAAAGGGGAAGAAGTGGAAGGAGTTGAATGACACATGTTGCATTTTGTAACTGGCAACAAAGTACCAGGTAAAAAAGATTGTGAAGCCTGCCTCCATAAAGAACTAGTAGCTCTACAGGACAGAGATTGGCTTGCCATCAAGTACTACATCCATAACAGAATTATATTAAAAAAAGGGAAAAAAAATGTTTTCCCACATCTTCTGTGGTAGTTTGAGTATGTTACCAGCAATTAAAAAAGCAAAATAAACAGCAAGCGTTTTGTATTTATTCCAGATAATTCTTAGCGACAAAATCCACAAAAACAATTCAGTTACACTTAGTTGACAATTACATGTTTACCCATGTTTATTTTAAACTCTTCTTGGTTTTAGATTACAGTAGCATGGGATTTGGATTTTTTTTTTAAATGACAACACATCAACTAAACCAACTCAGGTGGTTTTGTTAAGTCTCTGATGTCATTAGCCTCATATGTCACATGAACCTGAAATCTTAAACACTCTGTGACGTCATGGTTGTCATATTTCACAAACTTGAAATCTTAAACACTCTGTGACGTCATGGTCATCATATGTCACATAAACTTGAAATCTTAAACACTCTGTGACGTCATGGTTGTCATATGTCACATGAACCTGAAATCTTAAACACTCTGTGACGTCATGGTCGTCATATGTCACATAAACTTGAAATCTTAAACACTCTGGTCTTCATTTGTCACCTAAACCTGACAAGTCCTCATATGTACCATAAAAATCAGGTTCAGAAAAAAACAAAAGAGTTGCAAAAATCTCAATAGACCACTGTGTTTCTAAAATTCTGGTTCACTAACCGTCTGATTCCCAGGCCTGCAGGACCATTGGAAAGGCATGTCCCCATATGTCACGTTTTTGTCATAAGTCCTCATATGTCACCCAAACACGTATGTGTGTGTGTGTGTGTGTGTGTGTGTGTGTGTGTCTGTGTGTGTGTGTGTGTGTGTGTGTGTGTGTGTGTGTGTGTGTGTGTGTGTGTGTGTGTGTGTGTGTGTGTGTGTGTGTGTGTGTGTGTGTGTGTGTGTGTCTCAGAGCTTAGGTCACTGGTCTTCCCCATCTTGAGGTATATACTGTAGCTCCAACTGCAGAACCTTTACCTCCCACCACTCTATATTCTTCCATGCACCACTTTCTGACTTGTCACTTTTACTTGAGGCTGCAGAATAGTTTTTTTTTTTTTTTTTTTTTTTTTTTTTTTGTCAGAGACTCTGCCCAGCAGTGTCGGTTGGTTCATGGGAAAAAAGGAGTTCATGGAAAAATGGAAATGATGGACACTGTAAATGAGCTTACAGTTTGAGAATCTGCAAGCGTGTACTTTAACTTGAAGAACATTTGCATAAAAATGAAAGTGCAAGGGAGAATACAAATTACAACACATACCCTATGATTCACTCGTATGATTACAAAAGAAAAGACTCTGCTAAGACTATGCGTTAATTTAGTCCCTACTAAGTAAATAAAGCCCCCGAAGTCTTTTTCATCCTACAATGCGTCAACAGACATTGAAAACTAACCAGTAAGGCAAAACTCAGATAGAAAACCAAGTCACAGAGGCGGTATAGCTCGGTTGGTAGAGTGGCCGTGCCAGCAACTTGAGGGTTGCAGGTTCGATTCCCGCTTCCGCCATCGTAGTTACTGCCGTTGTGTCCTTGGGCAAAACACTTTACCCACCTGCTCCCAGTGCCACCCACACTGGTTTAAATGTAACTTAGATATTGGGTTTCACTATGTAAAGCGCTTTGAGTCACTAGAGAAAAGTGCTATATAAATATAATTCACTTCACTTCACAACGAGAAGGGTAATACATGTCCACTGACTAAATGCAAGATTTGTATAGGTTGCATGTGTCAGGTACTGAGATTGAGACAGGTGTAACATTGAAACATAATTACTAGGGATGGGTCTAACAATACTGAATTTGATTGATTGATTGATTGATTGATTGATTGATTGATTGATACTTTTATTAGTAGATTGCACAGTTCAGTACATATTCCGTACAATTGACCACTAAATGGTAACACCCCAATAAATTTTTCAACTTGTTTAAGTCGGGGTCCACGTTAATCAATTCATGGTAGTAGGGTTGTACGGTATACCGGTACTGGTATAGTATGGCAGTACTATCAATCAATGTCAATCAATGTTTATTTATATAGCCCTAAATCACAAATGTCTCAAAGGGCTGTACAAAACCATTACGACTACGACATCCTCGGAAGAACCCACATAAGGGCAAGGAAAACTCACACCCAGTGGGCAGGGAGAATTCACATCCAGTGGGACGCCAGTGACAATGCTGACCATGAGAAACCTTGGAGAGGACCTCAAATGTGGGCAACCCCCCCGCCCCCCTCTAGGGGACCGAAAGCAATGGATGTCGAGCGGGTCTAACATGATACTGTGAAAGTTCAATCCATAGTGGCTCCAACACAGCCGCGAGAGTTCAGTTCAAAGTGGATGCAAGACAGCAGCGAGAGTCCCGTCCACAGGAAACCATCCCAAGCGGAGGCGGATCAGCAGCGTGGAGATGTCCTCAACCGATACACAGGCGGGGGTGGTCCATCCTGTGTCCCGACGAGCGGTCCATCCTGGGTCCTGACTCTGGACAGCCAGTACTTCATCCATGGTCATCGGACCGGACCCCTTCCACAAGGGAGGGGGGGGACATAGGAGAAACAGAAAAGAAACGGCAGATCAACTGGTCTAAAAAGGAGGTCTATTTAAAGGCTAGAGTATACAAGTGAGTTTCAAGGTGAGACTTAAAAGCTTCTATTGAGGTAGCATCTCGAACTGTTACCGGGAGGGCATTCCAGAGTACTGGAGCCCGAACGGAAAACGCTCTATAGCCCGCAGACTTTTTTTGGGCTTTGGGAATCACTAATAAGCAGGAGTCTTTAGAACGCAGATTTCTTGCCAGGAGGGGGGGGGGGGTTGCTCTCTCCCAGGTTTCTCATAGTCATCATTGTCACAGTCACCGAGTTTTTTTTGCCCTTATGTGGGCTCTACCGAGGATGTCGTTGTGGTTTGTGCAGCCCTTTGAGACACTAGTGATTTAGGGCTATATAAGTAATCCTTGATTGATTGATTGATCTTGTCAATACTACTACAATTACATCTATATCCCCACATCTGCGGTCCCGTCCAACGTGTCTCATTGTACCCCATTGGGTTGAGTTTTTCCTTGCCCTGATTGTGGGATCTGAGCCGAGGATGTCATTGTGGCTTAGCAGCCCTTTGAGATACTTGTGAGGGCTATTTAAATAAACTTTCACTGATTAAAGTCTGTGCATTAAGGCGACCCTGAGTCCGTCGTTATTGACATGTGCACAAAAGGCTGTTGACAACCAGATACTGAAAGTTGCAAGACAGAAAAATCAAGAACCAGATTTTAAAGGGCACTGCCATCCACACCTCGCATCCAATCATCTCTCGCCTCGTGTAAATGCCGCGTGACACTCATCTATCACTCAGCAAAAAGCCATAACCATCCTTTTCCCATCTTCTCGGCTTCGGGTCTAAACGTGGGATTGGGAAAGGGGCTGTGGGGGTTGAAAAAAGGGCATCTGGAGGCAGTGAGAGAGGCGAAAGGTTAAGCTGTGACAGCACATCAGGGAGATTGTGGGTGTCAGGTGTATGCTTATAAAAAAGTCAGAGAAATGGCTTGTGTTTATGCTTTACAGCAAGTAATAAGGACAAAGCAGCGCTGTCAAGGACCTTACTGTTTGGTGGCTGGCTGATGGACAGGACGTGTTTTTTTGTCATAAATCACAATGAAGTCAGCCCATGTGAAAAATAGCTTTCCCCACTGGTGATGTCTGCTGAAAGACAGCATGCATGACGGCAATATAGAAAAATAGTGTCTGTGTTTGAGGATATGTTATCATCGCATAATGTTGCACCGACGGTATCTTGCAAAAGTTACCCACAACTCGCATTTATGCAACAATTTTTTTTTTTTTACAGTAGATTAACTTTAGGGACGATACAGTATTATACAAATGATACTTTGGTATCCTTTAGAGGAGTGGTTCTCAAATGGGGGTACGCGTACCCCTGGGGGTACTTGAAGTTATGCCAAGGGGTACGTGAGATTTTTTTGAAAAATTCTAAAAAAAAACAATTCAAAATTCCTTTATAAATATATGTATTGAATAATACTTCAAGAAAATATGAATGTAAGTTCATAAACTGTAAAAAGAAATACAACAATGAAATATTCAGTGTTGACAGCTAGATTTTTTTGTGGACATGTTCCATAAATATTGATGTTAAAGATTTATTTTTTTGTGAAAAAATGTTTAGAATTAAGTTCACGAATCCAGATGGATCTTTATTACAATCCCCAAAGAGGGCACTTTAAGTTGATGATTACTTCTATGTGTAGAAATCTGTATTTATAAGTAAATCACTTGTTTATTTCCCAACAAGTTTTTAGTTCAATCAATCAATCAATGTTTACTTATATAGCCCTAAATCACTAGTGTCTCAAAGGGCTGCACAAACCACTACGACATCCTCGGTAGGCCCACATAGGGGCAAGGAAAACTCACACCCAGTGGGACGTCGGTGACAATGATGACTATGAGAACCTTGGAGAGGAGGAAAGCAATGGATGTCGAGTGGGTCAAACATGATACTGTGAAAGTTCAATCCATAATGGATCCAACACAGTCGCGAGAGTCCAGTCCAAAGCGGAGCCATCAGGAAACCATCCCAAGCGGAGGCGGATCAGCAGCGCAGAGATGTCCCCAGCCGATACACAGGCAAGCAGTACATGGCCACGGGATCGGACCGGACCCCCTCCACAAGGGAGAGTGGGACATAGAAGAAAAAGAAAAGAAACGGCAGATCAAATGGTCTAAAAAGGGAGTCTATTTAAAGGCTAGAGTATACAAATGAATTTTAAGGTGAGACTTTAATGCTTCTACTGAGGTGGCATCTCGAACTGTTACCGGGAGGGCATTCCAGAGTACTGGAGCCCGAACGGAAAACGCTCTATAGCCCGCAGACTTTTTTTGGGCTTTGGGAATCACTAATAAGCCGTAGTCCTTTGATCGCAGAATTCTTGCCGGGACATATGGTACAATACAATCGGCAAGATAGGCTGGAGCTAGACCGTGTAGTATTTTATACGTAAGTAGTAAAACCTTAAAGTCACATCTTAAGTGCACAGGAAGCCAGTGCAGGTGAGCCAGTACAGGCGTAATGTGATCAAACTTTCTTGTTCTTGTCAAAAGTCTAGCAGCCGCATTTTGTACCAAATGTAATCTTTTAATGCTAGACATGGGGAGACCCGAAAATAATACGTTACAGTAGTCGAGGCGAGACGTAACAAACGCATGGATAATGATAGTTATTTTTATATCTTTTTTTCCCCCAAATAGTTCAAGAAAGACCACTACAAATGAGCAATATTTTGCACTGTTATAAAATTTAATAAATCAGAAACTGAAGACATAGTGCTGTATTTTACTTCTTTATCTCTTTTTTTTTTAACCAAAAATGCTTTGCTCTTATTAGGGGGTACTTGAATTAAAAAAAATGTTCACAGGGGGTACATCACTGAAAAAAGCTTGAGAACCACTGCTTTAGAGTAGTCAGTGTACAGCGTGTATATCAGTATAGATTCAGTGGGCAGCAGTCAAGTGTGATGTGATGAGAACAGACTTCTATGGAAAAATATGCCAAAGCGGACTTATGTCACAACGGGGGAGAAGATGACGGCACGTCTTCCAAGAAAACACACACAAAACACGCCTCACCACCCCCTACGCTGCAACCTCCATTCTCCCCCTCTGTGTTCCTTTGCCAATATTAATGTACTGTTAGTGGATTAAAAAAAATATTTTTCTATTATTGTAGTAATATGGTTAAAAATAGTTGTGATTTCTGATCATTTGTGAGGGCACCGAAGACACTTTTGTGTGTTGACAGAGCAGCGCATACGGCACAGTTGACCTTGTCATTGTTGTTAATAAATAGATAGTTAACTCACCACCCCCTTGTTATGTTTCTTTGATACACAGTACTGTATAGTACTCTATATCAGTGTTTTTAACCACTGTGCCGTAAGATACAGTCTGGTGTGCCGTGGGAGATTATCTAATTTGACCTATTTCGGTTAAAAATATTTATTGCAAGCCAGTTATTATAGTCTCAAATGAGCCGTTGTTGACTGTCGGTGCTGTCTAGAGCTCGGCAGAGTAACCATGTTGTACTCTTCCATATCAGTAGGTGGCAGAAAGTAGTTCATTGCTGTGTAGATGTAGGGAACATTGTTTGTCGTGATCAGGTAAAAATGTATCTAATGCAAAAATAAACACAAGGCGAGTGCCGCTAAGAAAAGGTTATTGATGCTTAGGGAAGGCTGTACAAAACGGAACTGGTTGCAAAGTAAACAAAAGCAGAATGCTGGACGACAGTAAAGACTTACAGTGTGTGGAGCAGACAGCGTCCACAAAGTACATTCGAACATGACGTGACAATCAACAATGTCCCCGCAAAGAAGGATAGCGACAACTTAAATAGCCTTGATTGCTAAAACAAAACAGGTGTGGGGAATAGCGCTCAAGGAAGACATGAAACTTCTACAGGAAAATACCAACAAAATAGGAAAAGCCACCAAAATAGGAGCGCGAGACAAGAACTGAAACACTACACACAGGAAGACACCAAAAAACTACAAATAAGTCACGTAGTGATGTGACAGTATTGTGAGACAAGAGCTGTAGTCATGCATGGTTGGTTATGGTTTGAATTATTATCCAACACTTGCAAGAACAATTAAAAAAAATGTGCTTTGGAACCAAAAAGGTAGAAAAATACTGCGCTATATTAGGCTGACCAAATTGTGAAATCCCAAAAAGAGGACACATATATGCGTGCCAAGGCGGGCAGCACGCCAAGGCCAGGGTTAGGTGAAAATTTGCCAATGATACTTGAAGTTGCTTTAGAAAAAATATATATCTATTTAAATAACGCATTTTTCTCCTCTGTTGACAGCAGTGTTGGCTCTAGGAATTTTCAAAATGGGGTCCCATGGACCCCATCAAGTCATAAAAATGGGGTCCCACTGTACATTTTTGGAGTCCCACTATTTTGTAAACGTTTTGAAAACAAATGATAAACCTATGCATTGTCCTGTTATATCTCACATTCTATATTGGGTTTTGGAAAAAGGTTGTCATAAACGTTACTTAATTCATTAAAATAAATAATTAGAAAAAGAAGACACATTTGTATGTACATGTAAATGTATTCGGTAATAAACATTCATTCACTTTCTTCTTTCCTTAATGGATCTAAACCATCCATCCATTCATTTTCTACCGCTTATTCCCTTTGGGGTCGCGGAGGGCCCAGTGGGACATCGGTGACAATAATGACCCAGTGGGACGTCGGTGACAATGATGACTATGAGAACCTTGGAGAGGAGGAAAGCAATGGATGTCGAGCGGGTCTAACATGATACTGTGAAAGTTCAATCCATAGTGGATCCAACACAGTCGCGAGAGTCCAGTCCAAAGCGGATCCAACACAGCAGCGAGAGTCCCGTTCACAGCGGAGCCGGCAGGAAACCATCCCAAGCGGAGGCGGATCAGCAGCGCAGAGATGTCCCCAGCCGATACACAGGCAAGCAGTACATGGCCACCGGATCGGACCGGACCCCCTCCACAAGGGAGAGTGGGACATGGAAGAAAAAGAAAAGAAACGGCAGATCAACTGGTCTAAAAAGGGAGTCTATTTAAAGGCTAGAGTATACAAATGAGTTTTAAGGTGAGACTTAAAAGCTTCTACTGGGGTGGCATCTCGAACTGTTACCGGGAGGGCATTCCAGAGTACTGGAGCCCGAAATGAAAACGCTCTATAGCCCGCAGACTTTTTTTGGGCTTTGGGAATCACTAATAAGCCGGAGTCCTTTGAACGCAGATTTCTTGCCGGGACATATATATCTAATGTTATCGTGTTACAAGAAGAAGTCGGAAATGCTAGAATCCCACTGCTACTATCAGCGCGTATGACCTCGTTATCACTGTTTTGACAATTATCCGAGCTTCTAAATAAAGTCTTACCAAACAACCTTGAGCCCGTCACTGTACATCAAGCTTCTCCACGGCTGCACTGAAAGCAATAAAATAAACTGAAACCAAAATGGACTTCTAATCAAAAAAAAATAAAAAATAAAATGAAAAAAACAGCAAGATGACATATGCTGTGTAGCCCGTTTGATTTGAGGGATGAATCACCCGTTGTCCTTGAGTGAAATTTGCGGTTCAGTGCCACCTTTGACCTGGGCGTGTGAGCAGTGTGCATTTCTATAGGTCACAGGGGAAGCTCGTAACCGTGTTGTTGGCACACAATCACAAACACACACACACACACACACACACACACGCACACACGGTTCAGAGTATAGACACACGGCAACAAAGTCAGCAGAGTGTAAAATGAGAATTATACAATGGCGGTGAAGCCAGCCAATCAGTTATATTTAAAGTGCATTGGCAAGCAGAAACAACCTTTTCTGGAACAATTTCTCTCAGACGCCTGACGTGTTTCTCTTTGTTTTTCCAAGAGGAATAACACCTGGATTTTGAGAACATTCTGACCCACCTCCAGTCAATACTTTATTTATCGGCAAATAAAAAGGCAATCTGTTGGGATGTCGCATGGCTGCAGTTGTGTGTCCCCGAGTATGCAAGAATCCAGGAGAGTTGCGTGGAGGTAAGATGAATTTAATACACAAAAGAAAATAACAAAAGCAAACATAAAGCAGTCGTGCAGATAAACGTTCTCAACATAATATTTATCATCGAGCACTGAGGAGTGCTCGAGTGAAACATAAATAGACACTGGTGTGATTGACAGCAGGTGTGAACCGCTGCCAATCAACGAAAAGAGAAAAATAGTGCTCCGTGAATAAAAACAGGAAATACAACAAAATAAGAGCACTGAACCGGAAGTAAATACAAAAACACAAAAAACTAACAGAAATGAAGTGACACATCGTTACAGGACCTCCCCCTCAAGGAACAGATACCAGATGTTCCCTGGGAAAGAAAAAAAAATGGAAAAAAGTCCAAAATGTAAGGGAGGGTGGAGGGAGGATTTGGTGGAGGGTTGCCAAACCTCGTGTCCCCGCAGCCAGCGAGGGAAAGTCAGGTGGCGGCGCCGCGTAGAGCGCCGCTGGAACTGGCGAGGCGGGCGGCCAGGGAACGGCCAAATCACTGGCCGAAAAAGAGGAGAGTGCGCAGGGCACGGCCACATCCACGGCCGACGTAGAAGCGGGCGCGCTGAAGCAGGCCGGGAAGCAGAAGACGTAACCGGCGGCGTGGAAACCGCAGGCGTCATCAACGGCGTGGAAATGGCAGATGTCATCGGCGGCGTGAAAGCGGCGGATGTCATCGGCGGCGTGAAAGCGGCGGACGTCATCGGCGGCGTGAAAACGGCGGACGTCATCGGCGGCGTGAAAGCGGCGGACGTCATCGGCGGCGTGAAAGCGGCGGACGTCATCGGCGGCGTGAAAGCGGCGGACGTCATCGGCGGCGTGAAAGCGGCGGACGTCATCGGCGGCGTGAAAGCGGCAGACGTCATCGGCGGCGTTGAAGCGGCAGGCGTCATCGGAGGCGTGATTGTTGCAGATGTCATCGGCGGCGTGAAAGCGGCAGATGACGCCGGGCGAGGAGCAGCAAATGCTGGCCGAGGAATAGCGGATGCCGGCGGTGACGAAGCCCGGCGTGGTGCTGCTCTTGGCGGCGTTGGGGCTCGGCGTGGAGCCGGCGTTGGGGCTCGGCGTGGAGCCGGCGTTGGGGCTCGGCGTGGAGCCGGCGTTGGGGCTCGGCGTGGAGCCGGCGTAGGGGCTAGGCGTGGAGCCGGCGTAGGGGCTAGGCGTGGAGCCGGCGTAGGGGCTAGGCGTGGAGCCGGCGTTGGGGCTGTGCGAAAACCCGCCAGGCACGTAGATGTCTCCGTGGAAGGAGACGCTTGCGAAGATGACAGCGGTGTGTGCCTGGCTGCACCGCAGTGTATTGTGGGCCCCCCTCCACTAGGCGGCTGCCAGAAACCGTCCACACTTGCGGGAAGACATGCCTGCTCGTCGGAGTCCCCCGGTGCGAAAACCAGGGACGGGCGGGAGGAGGCCAGGAAGAGGGACGAAGACACGTCCCGCGCCGAGTCCCAGCAGGAGGACAAAAGTGACCTCACTGTGGGCTCCACTGGAGCTCTCGGCGATCCAAAAAAGAGAGCGGGAGCTGGCAGAAAGAGCAGCCGGGGAGCAGCCGCTGGAAGCTGCGTAGGAGCAGGGAGAAGCAGCTCAGCAGACGACGGGAAGGATGGCGGCGGCGGACGTGCCGGTCGGAGAGCCGCAGTCGGCGATGGAGCCGCAGGAGCCGCGAGACGTGAAGGAGGAGGTGGGCGCGCCGGTCGGTGAGACGTAGCCGGCAGCGTTGCCGAGAGGAAGGATGGCGGCGGAGGACGCGCCGGTCGGTGAGCCGTAGCCGGTAGCGTTGCCGCGGGAGCCGCGAGGCATGCAGGAAGTGGCGGACGTGCTGGTCGGAGAGCCGTAGCCAGCCGTCGAGCCGAGAGGAAAGATGGCGGCGGGGGACGCGCCGGTCGGAGAGCCGAAGCCGGTGGCGTTGCCGCGGGGAGAGGGTCCGCATCTGTTGGCTGGGACCGCACAAACCTGGCCTTCAAGTCCTCCAGGAATTGTGCGGTCCAGAACGTCGGCTGAGGATTGCCGACAGGGATTCTCGCGAGGACACTTTCTTCTGGCTCGATGATACTGTTGGGATGTCGCATGGCTGCAGTTGTGTGTCCCCGAGTATGCAAGAATCCAGGAGAGTTGCGTGGAGGTAAGATGAATTTAATACACAAAAGAAAATAACAAAAGCAAACATAAAGCAGTCGTGCAGATAAACGTTCTCAACATAATATTTATCATCGAGCACTGAGGAGTGCTCGAGTGAAACATAAATAGACACTGGTGTGATTGACAGCAGGTGTGAACCGCTGCCAATCAACGAAAAGAGAAAAATAGTGCTCCGTGAATAAAAACAGGAAATACAACAAAATAAGAGCACTGAACCGGAAGTAAATACAAAAACACAAAAAACTAACAGAAATGAAGTGACACATCGTTACACAATCGCCCTTCAGTGCGATCTGCATCAATAAAGGCAGTGTCGCATTTTACCTGGACAGTTGTTAATCTTTTATTTGCATGCTGTTCTTGTCTTAAATCACATGATTGTTGACAGATCTTATTGTTTATGGATAAACGATAAAACTTGCTTTTTTTAAGCCTTCAAGTAGGAATTGTCTAGCTTGTTTGAGTCTGTTGTGTTACAAAATTTATTTGGTTAGGAGAACAGAATGGGTGACAGGTAAACCATCCATCCATCCATCCATTTCCTACCGCTTATTCCCTTTTGGGGTCGCGGGGGGCGCTGGCGCCTATCTCAGCTACAATCGGGCGTAAGGCGGGGTACACCCTGGACAAGTCGCCACCTCATCGCAGGGCCAACACAGATAGACAGACAACATTCACACTCACATTCACACACTAGGGCCAATTTAGTGTTGCCAATCAACCTATCCCCAGGTGCAGGTCTTTGGAAGTGGGAGGAAGCCGGAGTACCCGGAGGGAACCCATGCATTCACGGGGAGAACATGCAAACTCCAAACAGAAAGATCCCGAGCCTGGATTTGAACCCAGGACTGCAGGAACACCTTTCTTCTGAATTAAAACATTTTAAAATATACAGCGGGGGAGTCAAACGTAAGGACCGAGGGTCGGAACATGTTTAATCCGGACCGCGGGATGGGTTTACACAGTATAAAAATAACCCTGAAATTGTCGAATGAAAGAAACTGCTGTTCTAAACGTGTCCACTGGATGTCGCAATAGCAATTACAGTATTTTTCGGAGTATAAGTCGCTCCGGTGTCACGTTGTAGGAAGCGCATTGTGATGCGCGTTTTGTTCAACCCCAAGATGCTAAGGACCAGTCGGATAGGACTTGCAGGTAAGGGCTTGATTTAATATAAAAAATAGTAACACTGGTACAAAACAGACACAAAATGGGCAATACCGTGGGGCGGTATAGCTCGGTATAGCTCGATTGGTAGAGTGGCCGTGCCAGCAACTTCAGGGTTGCAGGTTCGATTCCTGCTTCCGCCATCCTAGTCACTGCCGTTGTGTCTTTGGGCAAGACACTTTACCCACTTAGATATTGGGTTTCACTATGTAAAGCGCTTCGAGTCACTAAAGAAAAGCGCTATATAAATATATTTCACTTCACTTCACTTCACAAAATCAACAAAAGAAAACGCGTGGCGAATGCACGGGAAGCGAATGCTAAAACCAGCACCGAGTCAGGAAGCGAAAAGGGCAACGTGCCGAGCGCACGGGGAGCTACGGTAACTCTTAGCACACGGACTGGAACAATAAACAAACGTGATGGTTGCTTACCGCAAACAAAGGATCAAGATCGAACGGAGGGAGAAAGCAGGCTTAAATACGGAAGTAATCAATAAACACAGGTGCGCGTCAAAAGCATGTAGCAGGTGGAACAAATCAGAAACTATGGTAACAGAACAAAACAAGGAAGTGCAACCAGGAACCGAAAGAGTCCAAGACCAACAGAAAACACAAAAAGGACTCAAAAACCAAAATCAAAATGTGTTCCGAGAAGCGGATCACAACATCCGGAGTATAAGTCGCACCTGCCGAAAATGCATAATAAAGAAGGGAAAAAACATATATAAGTCGCACTGGAGTATAAGTCGCATTTTAGGGGGACATTTATTTGATAAAACCCAACACCAAGAATAAAAATTTGAAAGGCATTTTAAAATAAATAAAGAATAGTAAACAACATGTGAGACTTGTGTGGCATAGCGATGCCGGATATGTCAGGGTATCTGCAGGTTTCAGCAAGTCAAATTTAAGACTTTTTAAGACCTTTGTAATGCCACCTTGATTGAAATTTAAGACCGAAAAAAATAATAAAAAAATCTATAAATACAAGCGATGTTTGGGGATCCCACTGTACTACAACCTCAATGACAATCAGTCAAGTTTACTTTTTGTATGTTTATAAATAAACAAAGTGATAAGCACCACTCTGCCAAACAGCTTATCAAAAATCTTGAGAGATCCAAAAACTTTGACATCCAAAACAAACAAACCAACACCAAAGCCAGTAAAAACATAATAACCGAGGTGAGGGTAAAAATAAATTACATTTGGTCAATAATAGTGCAGAACAGTATTATTTAAATCAACAACAAAACACTGAACACACACTCAAATGAGCCTCAGTTGAGCTTCAGCAGGCTGTTGTCATTCACGAGTTCTGCCTCTATTTTTTTCAGCTCACTCATTTTTTCTTTGTATCTCCTGAAGAGATACAAAGAAAAAATGAGTGAGCTGAAATCACTCACTTTTACTCAAAGACGTGCCGTAACTTTTACTCAAAGACGTGCCCCGAAAAAAAAACAAAAAAAAACTGACCCAACAATTTTAGACCATTGAGTACTGAGTTTAAGACCATTTTAGGAATTTCTAATAAATGTAATACTTTTTAATGCCTTAATTTTAGATACATGAATTTAAGACTTTTTAAGGATCCGCGGATACCCTGTATGTTCTTCCAGGGATGCGTCGGACAAGAACACAGCGTGAGGTAAGATTTAAGGATTTATTAAAGTAATAAAAGGGCTAGGAACAAAAACACTGGAGCTAACAGAAAGGCAAACAAAAAGCGCTAGCATGCAAAGCTAGGAAAACAAACAGAAACTGTAATACATGGCACAAAAGCACAAAGGGGAAAACAAAACAACTAGAATGAAAGCTAGGAATAAAATGAAGCGTAGCGTGAGAGCTAACATGAAAAACAAGTCATCAACTGTTGCACGAAGGCAAATTAGAGTCCGACAATGAATTAAGAAAAGGGGCGAGCTTTAATAAGGGAGGTGATAACGAGGAACAGGTGTGAGTAGACAGCAAAGGGTAGGTGAACTAATAAACAACCATGGTGACAAAGCAAACAGGAAATAAGGACGTCAAAGAGCAGAGTGATACCAAAATGGAACAAAAACAAGAATCTGGGTATGATCCGGACATCGAATCATAACACAACAGGCTGAAATAACTATAACATATAGAACATGCTATACGTTTACCAAACAATCTGTCACTCCTAATCGATAAATCCCATGAAATCTTAAACGTCTAGTCTCTTACGTGAATGAGCTAAATAATGTTATTTGATATTTACGGTAGTGTGTTAACAATTTTACACATAAGTCGCTCCTGAGTATAAGTCGCACCCCCGGCCAAACTATGAAAAAAACTGCGACTTAGATTCCGAAAAATACGGTATTTCTATCTTTTTAGATGATCCTTCATATGTACAAAATAAGCCCTGTGGTGAGGTAGCGACTTGTCCAGGGTGTATCCCGCCTTCCGCCAGAATGCAGCTGAGATAGGCTCAAGCACCCCCTGCCACGCCAAAAGGGACAAGCGGTAGAAAATGGATGGATGGATGGATGGACGGATGGATGGATGGATGGATGGATGGATGGATGGATGGATGGATGGATGGATGGATGGATGGATGGATGGATGGATGGACAAAATAAACCACGTGATGTTAGTATGTCAGTCGAGGAAAATGATCAAACTCCATAAATAATAGGAGTGTGGGAAAAAAATCGATTCGAATACAAATCGAATCGTTTACGTTGTGCGATTCAGAATCGATTCTCTTTTTTTTTTAAATCGATTTATTTATTTTTTATTTAATTTTTTTTATTTATTTATTTACTTATTTTAATCAATCCAACAAACCACTACACAGCAATACCATAACAATGCAATCCAATTCCAAAACCAAACCTGACCCAGCAACACTCAGAACTGCAATAAACAGAGCAATTGAAAATGAACACAAACACGACACAGAACAAACCAAAAGTAGTGAAACAAAAATTTATATTATCAACAACAGTATCAATATTATTTATAATTTCAGCATAGCAGTGATTAAAAATCCCTCACTGACATTATCATTAGACATTTATAAAAATAATAAAAAAAGAACAATAGTGTCACAGTGGCTTACACTTGCATCGCATCTCATAAGCTTGACAACACACTGTGTCCAATGTTTTCACAAAGATAAAATAAGTCATATTTTCGGTTCGTTTAATAGTTAAAACAAATTTACATTATTGCAATCAGTTGATAAAACATTGTCCTTTACAATTATAAAAGTTTTGTTTTTTTTCAAATCTACTACTCTGCTAGCATGTCAGCAGACTGGGGTAGATCCTGCTGAAATCCTATGTATTGAATGAATACAGAATCGTTTTGAATCGGAAAAATATCGTTTTTGAATCGAGAATCGCGTTGAATCGAAAAAATCGATATATTATCGAATCGTGACCCCAAGAATCGATATTGAATCGAACCGTGGGACACCCAAAGATATCACAGCCCTAATAAATAACATCCGGTAATTTGATTTCTATATAATTGTTTTATCTTGATGGATTGAAAATTAACACCAATGAGTTGACTCATGAACATTATCACATCTTTTATTCAGAAAATATAAATAACTACAATTTAATATAGAATACTGTTAACCACAACATGTAAGTGTAAAAAAAAAAAAAAACATTATAATTTGTACATTTTCATAATTTGTTCTGTTTTTAAACAAAAAAAACAATCTGAAGTTGTCTTTATTTTTATGTTATCGTGCCATGATTTTACCAGTCCGTCCCACTTGCCCTATGATCTTAAATGAGTTTGACACAGCATTTACGTGGAAAAATGTTGCCTTGCTTAAATGATTTCCAGCATATTTGGCTAATTCCAAGGCTTTGTTTTATAGTGCTCGCTATCAAAATGGGACTATACAGGCTGGGCTTCCGTACATTTAAGTTCCTAACTTCTCTGTACAAGAGTGTAGCACGTTTGAGTGTTGGCAAACTGCTATAATGACCTAAAAAGTGTAAAACAATATGGATTATTGTCTTCATCTTTGTACACCTCCTCACCAAAATCTAATAAACAATGAGGTGTTATTTGCTTCAAACAAAGTAATGTGAACATGAATGAGACCGAATCATTTGCATTCTGGTCTGAGGCCAATGAAAAAAATATTTGAAAATAACTTACCGTATTTTCTGGACTAAGCCGAACACACAAAGTTTTAGAGGAACATTTTTTTTTTCATATATTAGCAGCACCATAAACTGGAGATACATTTTGCTACAAAAAACTTTGTAAATGTTTATTTACATACCTTAATTGTTTCCAAACGGTGCTTGTCACACGGCAGTAAAAGGGCTGAAGAAACAAAACAGAAGTCGTCGCCATGGACCCACTAGCTGTGGAAGCTCGCTGTTCAATCAGCAAAACCAGGGGTCGGCAACCCAAAACATTTTGGTCCAAAAAAATAAAAAATAAATCGGTTTGGAGCAGCAAAAATGAAAAGCCTTCTATAAGTGATATAGTGAAGTCCACACATGATGTACGTGTCCGTATAATTTATATTAGCCTACTATTCAAATGACTTTAAAAGCTTTATACAAGTGTTATAATGAAGACAACACAAGATTTAAGTGTCTATATTAGCCGTATTGGCCTACTTGTATTTTTACAACATTGCAAAACATTAACAAACCTTCTCAGAAGGTGAAATAACTCCTCTAAATGACTGTCTTGGAATGGCCAAAGGTAAAGTTGTGTGTGTCCAAGTTAAAGGAAATGGGGGGCTGTCTTCTTCTAGCTGGGTAACGTTTGCTGTGGTCTGGAACAACATGGCACACAAACAACTATCAGAAATGCAGCCAAAATTACATACAGATAATACGTCATGAGAAATGCAGATACAAATTTTATACAGATGACATAGGAAATTAAATGAGCTGAAATATACCTACACGTGAGGCATAATGATGCGATATTTACATAAAGCCAGCCGAAATAGCATTTAAGCATCGATTAGCTTGCAGTCATGCAGTTGCCAAATATTCTCGATAAACACTCCACACAAGTCAATAACATCAACAAAGCTCACCTTTGTGCATTCACCCACAGTATAAAACGTTTGGTGGACAAAATGAGACAAAGGAGTGGCATAAAATATGTATTTGTCTGGCACGTTGAAGAAAGTTATACATGTAAACAAACTACGGTGAATTCAAGGACCGCCAAAATTAGGACAAAACGGCGCTCGCCAAATACTCTCATCAGAGAATCATGTTTAATATAAACAGTGGGATTTCTAACAATTAGGGAGGATTTTATCATGTTGTCATCCTACAGAAACTCTATTAAAACCAAAATATATTTTTCCCCCCATCTTTTTCTATTTTCATACATTTTTGAAAAAGCTCCAGGGAGCCAGGAGGGCAGCGCTAATGAGCCGTAGGTTGCAGACCCCTGAGCTAAACAGACTCAATAACTCCACGGTGATGTTTTGGGGAATTTTTCTGAAGAATTCGTGACACTGAAACAATACAAAAAAACTGTGTTAATAATATCAACACAGACACTTGTAAACTTGTTAGCATATTAACAAATTTACATTACATTACATTACGATAGCACAAACAAATATGCGTGAAAATTCTACTATCAAACATGCGACGGTTTAGTGAGTATGAATGGTTGTAGTTATATTGTAAAATGTACAACTGTTGCTTGTTGTGATGAATGAAAAAACTACTGGAGTAAAAACGCTATTGAGGATGAGTAAACAGAACGGAACTTGTACTTCTTGTTCAAAGAAAAAAACCGAGGTCACATCAAGATTTTTTTTCTACATTTACAACACTGCCTTGTGGTCTACATAATGTAATGGTATGTACAACGGTATGTGTCACACTGCGGTGAGGGATGTCTTGTCTTGGTTTCTTCTGTCTTGTGAATTGCATGTTTTAGTTTGAAAAGTAAGTCCCCTCGTTTCAGGTCACTTGCCCTTCCTTTTGTGTCATCAGTATGACGTCATCCCTGATCCCTGATTGTTTCCACCGGTTCCCCATTACCCTCATGTGTCTTATAAGCCCACGCCTCCCTTTGTTCTCGTTTATTCGTGCCTCTCCAGCTTCCTATCCATGCCTTGCCTCGCGTCATGTTTTAATACCTTGATCATTAATTCCTGCGTTGCTATTTTGGAATCTGTTTTTCTCCTCCTCAGCAGAGTGACTTTGTGTTATTTAGTTTTTCAGCCAAAGTGGTGAGTTTTTAGTTTTTCTTACAGTTCTTCCTTTTCCTCAATTGTCAGTATGTACTTTTTTTTCAAAATGTTGCATAGATTACGTTTTACAGACCATCTTAAAGACGAGTATAATAAAAAAAAAAAAGTTGAACACATGACCACTGACTGCATCTGAAGTAAACAAGCTACAACCACACCTTGGTTACACAAATTACAATTCGGAAAAAAAAGTGAAACTTACAAAAAGAAGAGGTCTTAAAGGGGTACCTTGAGGAACGCCTCAGGTATGTATATCAAAAGTTTGGACTCCAGTGTTCTATTGTGGATAGCAAGGTTAAGATTTCAATGGAAGGATCTTCTAATGCAGGCCTGGGCAATTATTTTGACTCAGGGGCCAAATTTAGAGAGAAAAAAATGTGTCTAGAGGCCGGTATATCTATTTTTAGGATCACTACTACAAAATCTCACAATGTCTGATTGAATGCTAAAATGTTTTGACAGACCGCCTTAAGAAACGGAATGGATTTTTTTTTTTTTTTACTGAATGAGACACCCAGAATGTACATGAAAATAATGTGTTATTTACAATATTAACTATGAACGGTAAAACAATGAATATTGACAACATATGAGCGTCACACCCCCTCTCGATCGACATATTTTGCAATCAATGCATGAAAATGCAACAATCACAGCCAAATATGAACGCGAAGGGTAAAAAAAAAAACAACCCACCAACAATCTGATCTGTCTGATATATCATTGGTCCCCAACCACCGGGCCGCGGCCCGGTACCGGGCCGCAGAATAATTTTTTATTAATTTTTAATTATTTTTTAATTTTAAAAAAAAATACAATAAAAAAAAAGTTTTTTTCTTTTTTTAATTAAAACAACATAAAAAACACAAGATTCACTTACAATTAGTACATAAAGGTTGGGGACCACTGTGATATATCACTAAACTTTAGAACTTTGTTATAAAAATCTCTTCCCGCGTCTGTCCCTGACAATCGCATTTCAGGCTGGCCGCTCTGGAAACACTCTTCGGAAACGCTCCCCACCCACACTGCTTGGTGCCTCGTCTGAGCTGCTGTGACTTAGATTACCATAGTAACTAATTAGATTAGCATACTTTCGTAACTAATTAAATTACCATAGTAACTAGTATATCATGCAAAAGCGCAGATTCCAACCATTGAAATACTTTGTATAGTTCAAGACTTACGGTCATTTGAAAACATTACTGGACATCATAATTGCAGCAACAGTTTCCATCTTAAAGATCTAAAAAAATTATTTGGTAATGTCCGACGGGCCGGATTGAAAAGCCTTAATTTTCCCAGGTCTGTACTAATGTGTTTACAGTGATCCAAGTTCCTCTATACAACAAGAGCACGCAAGTGTTTTTAAGAATTTGCTTAAAGTTTTTTCTCCCAAGACATGGTGTCATTCCCTGAGCCATATATGGCCCCCGGGCCACCAGTTGAATATCCCTGTAGTATACAACTATTGGGCTGCTCAGTTGCTGTCTAGCGACCCCTGCCTGGCACGAACGTAAGGGGAAGACGAATCAATCCATAAATCTGTCATGTTGATACCAAGGGTAGATTCAGTATATGGTTGGTACTAGCGTCATTAGATTGATATTTTTATTTTCTAAAAACCTCAAAAGACGTTGCAGAACCGTAATTAAAACAAGAACCCGGAATCAGTCTGTCTACCCCGCAGTTTTTGAGGACCAGTCATAGACAATTTTAGAGTGAAAAGCAAATTTTATTTTCACTCGCATACAAATCATTTTAGCTTGAATGTTTTCCCTGTCTTTGAGACTCTCCCGAAGATCACTGTAGGAAGACACAACAAACTCCCTTTTTTGTCTCTCATGGACACACAACTGTTGTTGTGACCTTTGGACTAGTGACGGCAAATACATCAAGGCCGCGGAACAGAGACACACTATGGGCTTATACACACACACACACACACACACACACACACACACACACACACACACACACACACACACACACACACACACACACACATCCACAAAAAAAATATACGCCACACATACACCCTCCTGTCCCCCAATCCAACGCCCTCGACGCAAATCCCGTAGGGGTGATGAATGGATGGTCAGCGCCTGAGAGCTGCGGACTACCACCATGACCTTGAACTACCTTCCCTCTGTTGCTAGATATCTCGAGATGTATGTTGTAATATGTATATGTGCTTTGCTATGGAGGTTTTTTCTCACTCCAAACTGGGCCCCCTTAGGAGCCCAGTCTGGATTGTATTTTTTTTACTCATCCTTCCCCAGCGTTTACCTTTTTCCCATCTTTTACGGGGCGCCTTATAGGCGACCCATCAGCGTTCTTGTTCTGTAACCCTGTACACTGTTTGTTTGTCTAATCTTGAACAGGTCTGTGCTGAAAACAAAGTTCCGTTGTACTTGTTGCAATGACAATAAAGACCTACCTACCTACCTACCAACCAGAACCGGAGTTGACAAAATCGATATCCAACCATAGGTTCTATGTATTCAGCTAATATTCCTTTGAAGAGAGACAGAATCAGAATCAGAAATACTTTAATAAGCTCCAATGGAAAATTGAGATTTTCAGAACAATCCCATTCAAGAGCAGACAAACATTACAGAGAGACAGAACAGGATCAATGATGGGTCTGCCAACTCCCGGGGCCACTTACAAAAAAGGTGAGAGGCAGGTAAATGCTGGGGGGGAAACAAATATTCAGTCTAAGCCTGGGCCCTGGAGAGGGGGTCCAGACTGAGGCCAAGGAAGAAAAAAAAACTCCTAGCCATAGCACACATAAGTATTTGTGTAAGAGGGAAACATCAAACATCATAAAGGACATTAAAAAGAGAAGAGTTGGGGCAACCAGCCATTTCTACAAACAGCTACAAAAGTAAAACAAGGACAATAACAAAAAACATATACACTGTGGTGGCCTCTGCGGTGTTCCACACCACCCTCTGCTGGAGTGGGGAGAGCATGGCCAGAGACAGGAGCGGACCCAACAAAGCAAACAGGAGATCTGAATCTAATAGCGAGAGTACAACTGACCCTTTGCTTGTACCGTATTTTTCGGACTATAAGTCGCAGTTTCTTCATAGTTTGGCCAGGGGTGCGACTTATACTCAGGGGCGACTTATGTGTGAAATTATTAACACATTACCGTAAAATATCAAATAATATTATTTATCTCATTCACGTAAGAGACTAGACGTATAAAATTTCATGGGATTTAGCAATTAGGAGTGACAGATTGTTTGGTAAACGTATAGCATGTTCTATATGTTATAGTTATTTGAATGACTCTTACCATAATATGTTACATTAACATACCAGGCACCTTCTCAGTTGGTTATTTATGTGTCATATAACGTACACTTATTCAGCCTGTTGTTCGCTATTCTTTATTTTAAATTGCCTTTCAAATGTTTATTCTTGGTGTTGGGTTTTATCAAATAAATTTCCCCCAAAAATGCGACTTGTACTCCAGTGCGACTTAAATATGTTTTTTTTCTTCTTTATTATGCATTATCGGCAGGTGCGACTTATACTCCGGGGCGACTTATAGTCCGAAAAATACGGTAAATGTCGATCCGAAATCAGAGGAGAATGTGACCAACAAGCTACGACAAGTAGTGTTCGTCGGAGGGGAGGAGCTAGCCGGAAAAATATAAATTTTTATGGAACTCTCAAATGCCAAACGACAGAAAAAAAAGATCAGGGTGGTTTGGCCTCGATTTACTGCTTGAAGCCAATCATATTGTCACATTTCCTCAGACTTGTATGAGGCTGAGTGGCTGACTGAGCCCCACAAACAAAAACATGTCTAATGCATTACCACAGAATATATTAGCACACAAGAGGACATTTAAAAGTCAGTCCGATTTTTTGATGAATTGAGACGGCAAGATGAGCATCCCAGACAGGCACACCCCAAAAAGTGATCAAGTGGATTACGCAAGAGCAATTCCTCTTTAAATTAGGATGGCTGGCAGCACATAGAGGGCACGGGAAGAGAGCCAAGCCCAAAAAGGAGTGGACATGTTTTGGGTTTTTTGCCGTGTAACATGATTTCCCTTGGGATTTGGCGAGGATGCAGTCATCAGTCTGGCATAAAAAGAAGCAGATGAATTTCAAATAACAGCAAAAATGTATGGATGAATAAAAAAGGACAGAGGCGATTGGTAAAATGTTGGAGAATAAACAGTTGAGTGCATGCAGTATGTCGTCCCCTTGAGTAAATATCATTAGCCAGGCTGTTTATGGGCAGTCAGACGTTCCTGTAGCTCAAGGGGGGGAAAATCCATCCTCGGTATTTGATCCATTCCAAACAATTTAGCAAACAGCCTGCCACACTGCATGCTGAACATGTTAGGCTTTCAGGCCGTCGCCATGGTTACAGGATGTTATTGAATGGGGCTTTTTTTGTGTCTTTCAGTTCAAAAAATGAAAAAGACTCCATTTGTCAATACAGATACCTTTTTATTTTGTTTTAACAGATTGCAGTATTTTCACACTTTTATGATAGATAAGATGTTACATCAATCAATCAATCAATGTTTACTTATATAGCCCTAAATCACTAGTGTCTCAAAGGGCTGCACAAACCACTACGACATCCTCGGTAGGCCCACATAAGGGCAAGGAAAACTCACACCCAGTGGGACGTCGGTGACAATGATGACTATGAGAACCTTGGAGAAGAGGAAAGCAATGGATGTCGAGCGGGTCCAACATGATACTGTGAAAGTTCAATCCATAATGGATCCAACACAGTCGCGAGAGTCCAGTCCAAAGCGGATCCAACACAGTAGCGAGAGTCCCTTTCACAGTGGAGCCAGCAGGAAACCATCCCAAGCGGAGGCGGATCAGCAGCGCAGAGATGTCCCCAGCCGATACACAGGCAAGCAGTACATGGCCACCGGATCGGACCGGACCCCCTCCACAGGGGAGAGTGGGACGTAGAAGAAAAAGAAAAGAAACGGCAGATCAACTGGTCTAAAAAGGGAGTCTATTTAAAGGCCAGAGTATACAAATGAGTTTTAAGGTGAGACTTAAATGCTTCTACTGAGGTGGCATCTCGAACTGTTACCGGGAGGGCATTCCAGAGTACTAGAGCCCGAACATAAATCATTGCCAATGCACGGTTAGCCATTGGAACGGATTACTTTAACTTACACTGGTTTCTATGTTTCCACTGTAGTTGCTGATAACACGCTCAACTATTTTCTGTGACGGGGCTCTCAGAAGAAGAAACTATTTCCACTTTCTGCTGTGATATAGTATCATTATGTGTCCAGGAGGAAGGAGACGGCATAGACAGGAGTGACGGCCTATACAGTAAGCTCTATTTATTAATATATACACACACTATATATTGACTAATGCACGGGGGAATGGAGTGTGACTAGATCCAAGAGTGTATGGTGTGCGACTATGTGTGGGAATTAACTGTTGTGTGTTACCGGGAGTGTTAAGCGAGAGGCAGAAGTCCACGAGGGCCTCGGCTGGCTCGGAGGTCCGTGAGCATACGTGAGGCCGAAGGGGAGGAGAGAGGCGTCAAAGGTCCGTGTCCAGGCGGGAGGTCGAGATCCAAGAGGCAGCCATGCAAGCAGAGGGAACGCGGGGGAGACGAGACACACTGCTCGTAACGTGGGAACGAAGGCAGGCTGCAGGGAGGACGACAAGGAGGACACGAGACGATACAACACGACGGGGGAGAACAATGACAGAGAGCGAGAGTGCATAGAGCTGGATATTTCCTTACATGACAGGAACAGATGACTACGTTCTGGCCCGGGATAGCAGGTTGTGCTGGCGTATGAAGGCAGGTCTCATCATCAGATTCAGGTGTGTTAATTGCCGGTGATTGATTGCAGCTGCTTGCGCACTCTCAAAGGTGAGCCCAGATGAATCCGCATTGACGTGCACCCGGACCGTGACAATCATTGTGTGAATGCTTGGGCATTCACATATTAGATTCTACACCAAAAAAAATCATCTATTTATTATTATTATTCTGCCGCAAAAGTTTGGCGTGCTCCACAGTTTACATCCGATCAAAACCCTTCAAGTATCAAAACGTTTGGCTCGACCGGGAATCGTGAGCTATCCAAAATTTTAAGGAAAATTTCCTGGATTACGCAGAATTCCCCGGTTTCCTGGACAAAACATACCTCTTAGTTGAGACAACAAATGCTCCTATTTTTTCCGTACTAATTCCTGGTTTTCCCCAAATTCCAGGAATTCAGAAATACCTATTCGCAATTCTTTCTTTTTACCACGTCAACATTTTTTAAAATGATTTCAAAAAAACCAACACCAACCCATTCATATAAAATTAGGACGGGGGTCAGCACCTTGGCTCTAGACCAGGGGTGTCAAACGTAGGCTTGGTTGGTAGAGTGGCCGTGCCAGTAACTTGAGGGTTGCAGGTTCGATTCCCGCTTCTGACATCCTAGTCACTGCCGTTGTGTCCTTAGGCAAGACACTTTACCCACCTGCTCCCAGTGCCACCCACACTGCTTTGAAAAATATAACTTAGATATTGGGTTTCACTATGTAAAGCAATTTGAGTCACTAGAGAAAAGCGCTATATAAATATAATTCGCAATTCGCAAGACCCAGGTTTTAACAGGTTTTATCCGGCCGGCGGGATGAGTTTCCTAAACATAAAAATGAGCTGAAATTTTGAATGAAACTGCTGTTCTAAATGTGTCCACTAGATGTTGCAATAGCAATTCTTTGTATCTTTGTAGATTATGCTACATATGTACAAAAAAAATAAACCACAAGGGTTGAAAATTAATACCAATGAGTTGACTGATGAAAATCATCACATAATTTATTCAGAAAGTATAAATAACCACAAATAAAGGTAAAATATTATTAATTGCAACATGTAAGTGTAAACAATACCCAACAACATTATGATTTGTACATTTATCTATTTTTAAACAAAGAAAACAATCTGAAGTTGTCTTTATTTTTAAGTTATCGTGCCGTGATTTTACCAGTCCGGCCCACTTGGGAGTAGATTTTTGTCCATGTGGCCCCCAATCTAGACCTTTTGTACCACCCCCAGTGGCACACTGGAAGTTCTACAAAAATGTATGAAAATGGAAAATAATAGGAGAAAAAACATATTTTTTGTTTTATTTGGTTTCTGTAGGAGAAAAAACTTGAGACAAACATTCCTAATTGTTAGAAATCCCACTGTTTATATTAAACATACATCATTGGTGAGAATATTTGGCGGGCGCCATTTTGTCCTTCTAATTTTGGCAGTACTTGAACTCACCATAATTTGTTTACATGTACAACTTTTGCCACAGAATGAGGTCTTTGATGGCACTCCTTCTTTGTCTCATTTTGCCCACCGAACGTTTTTCGCTGTGCGGGAATGCACAAAGGTGAGCTTTGTTGATGTTACTGACTTGTTGGAGTGCTAATCAGGCATATTTGACAATGCATGACTGCAATTTAATCGAAGCTAACATGCTATTTAGGCTAGCTGTATGTACATATTGCATCATTACGCCTCATTTGTGGATATATTTGAGCTAATTTAATTTCCTTTACATATGTCCTCTGTGTATCTAATGTATATTTGCATGTCTCATGACCCATTATCTGTATTGATAGTTGTTTGTGTCTTATCTTATTGGTCAATAATGGGTAACTTGGCAGGACCTTGGAAATGGTTGCATATTCCGACCTATAAAATTGGAAAATACACACTTATGTGCACTTTTTAAAAAACAGACTTGCACTTGGGAATGTCCGCAGTGAAAACGCATATGCAATCCTATTCGTTGCCCATGGCCCAAAACACACAGAATTTGATCTATTTCAAGATATTCACAGTGCATTAATTATGAAATACCTGCCTGTTTGACTCTGCATTTTTTGGAAGTGAGCCAGGCCCGCAAGGACGTGCACTAAGAGAACGCAAAGCTCAATAGTACAGCAAACATACGGTATAAAAAGAGTTCACTGTGTGGAGGGTTAGGGCCCCAATTAAAAATAAACCAGTTAAATTGTGAAAAGAAGTTGTTATGTTAGTCAATTCAAGTCAAGTCAATTTTATTTATATAGCACGTTTACAACAACTTTTAAGTTGAACCAAAGTGCTTTACAGGTTAAAAAAAAAAAGCGTACCGCAACAGAAACAGAAAACAAAAAAGAACATAAACAATGAATGAGCTGAACAAAATAGTGCTAAAAGCAATACCGTAAAAGGGTTTGAATAAAAAGTAAAACATTTGCTTAATAAAAATCATAGTAATAAAAAGTGCAACAAATAGAAAAATCAAACTAAAGCGAAGGGGTTGGGGGGTGGGACTAGAAAATGGTGGCCTAGTGGGCAGACTCAGCTCAGGTCAAAGGCCAGCGAGAAGAGGTAGGTCTTAAGAAGGGTTTTGAAAACCCCCAGGCTCTGGGCTGACCTAATGTGGAGGGGAAGGCTGTTCCAGAGCTTAGGGGCGGCAACGGAAAAGGCTCTGTCCCCTCTGGTCTTTAGCCTTGATCTAGGGACTGCCAACAGCAGTTGGTCAGCTGACCTTTGGCTTTAGACGAGGTATGATGATGCAGAAGCTCGGTCAGGTATTGTTGGGCCAGACCATTGAGGCATTTAAAAACAATTAAAAGTCCTTTAAAATCAATGTGGTAACGGACAGGAAGCCAGTGGAGTGAGGCCAGGACTGGGGTGATGTGCTCGCGTTTTTTTGGTGCTGGTGAAGAGACGGGCAGTCACGTTTTGCACAAGCTGCAAACGGCGGAGTGATGCCTGATCAATGCCAACGTACAGTGAATTGTTGTAATCGAGCCGGTGTGTGATGAAGGCATTGATAGCAGTCTCCAGGTCGCTCTGGGAGAGATAGGCCTCGGTCTTTGCTAGGGTTCTGAGATGGTAAAAGCTGGTACTAACCTGAGCTGACCTGTTTGGTGAATTTGAAGGCACTATCGAAGATCACGCCGAGATTTCTCACGGAGGACCGAATGTTTTCGGTAGTGGTGGGTAGAGCGACCGTGCCAGAAACTGGAGGGTTGCAGGTTCGCTTCCCACCTATTGACATCCAAATCGCTGCCGTTGTGTCCTTGGGCAGGACACTTCACCCTTTGCCCCCGGTGCCGCTCACACTGGTGAATGAATGATGAATGAATGATTGGTGGTGGTCGGAGGGGCCGTAGGCGCAAACTGGCAGCCACGCTTCCGTCAGTCCAACCCAGGGCAGCTGTGGCTACTGATGTAGCTTACCACCACCAGGTGTGAATGAAGGATGGGTTCCCACTTCTCTGTGAGCGCTTTGAGTATCTAACAATAGAAAAGCGCGATATAAATCTAATCCATTATTATTATTATTATTATTATTAGAAGACCTAGAGCACTGACAAACGTGACTGGAGATGTTTCGCCGAAATGATGATTTCGGTCTTGCTCTCATTAAGGTTGAGGAAGTAAGCACTCATCCATGCTTTAATGTCAATCAGACAGTCAAGCAGTGGCTGAAGTGCGACCTGTCCTGTGGCCTTAAGAAGGAAGTAGATCTGAACATCATCGGCATAACAATGGAATGAGACATTGTGCTTGACCAGGATTTCACCTAAAGGTAGTCTGTACATGTGGAGAGACGGAGCCGACGAACCGACAGCAGGCTAGGACAAACAGTGGTCCTGCCCAAGATGGCGGCCAGGAGGCGGAGCATGCAGCGGAGCAGAGAGGCGGAGCATGCAGCGGAGCAGAGAGGCGGGGCAGGCCTGGAGCGACACTGCAGCCATCAGAGTCAGGTGCGTAGATTACACACCTGCTCTCAATCCCTGCATCTTCTCCTGCAGCATAAAAGGGGAGAAGGAGGAACAATCGGGGCAGACGTAGGAGAGGAAACAACAGATCATGAAGACCACGAAGACGACGAGAGCGACCCTAAGAAAAATAAGGCCCCGCGAAAGACGCAGCCACCGGCAACCGAAAGGCGCGCCGAGACGAGCAGGAACGGAGGTCGTGCTAGAAATTGGCGCGACTGACTGGCAAGAATAAATGAGAGTAAAACCTGCTACCACGCGTCTTGCATCGATGGTCACGGCAACCCACACAATGACGGCTGGAGACCTGTCACAGTACAGTAGGAAGAGTATGAGACGTCGGATTGACCCTTGAAGAACACCACAGGTAAGCGGGGCCACTGAGGAGAGAAAGTATCCTAGCTGCACAGAGAAACTCCGGTCAGTTAGATAGGACTGAAATCAGCTTAGGGCTACACCTGAGATGCCCACGTACTGCTTCAGTCGTGACAGTAGGACCCTGTGACCCACCGTGTCGAAGGCAGCTGTGAGGTCCAGGAGCATCAGGATCACAGGACTACCAGAGTCAGCGGCCAAAAGCAGGTCATTTTGCACTCTCAGGAGTGCCCTTTCAGTGCTGTGAGATGTTTTGAAACCAGATTGGAATTTCTTGTGGATGTTATTTATAGCTAGAAAAGATTGTAACTGGACATACACTACTCTCTCAATGATTTTGGACAGAAAGGGTAACTGAGAGATGGGTTTGAAGTTAGAAAGAACAGAGGGGTCAAGATTTTTTTTTTTAATTAGAGGCTGCACCACAGCACGCTGAAGAGCAGCCGGGACATATCTGGAGGAGAGGCTGGTGTTAATCAACCATAAAATAGTTGGGCCAACTGAATCAAGGACTTCTTTGAGAAGGTGGGAGGGAAGGCTATCTGATGGGCAATGTGTGGGCCGCAGGTGTTTGACTGCGTCCGAGAGGAAGGAGAGGGAGATAGGATCAAACTGCTCGAAAACAGCAAGCTGGGGAAGCGGGGGGTGGGGGGGATCGAGGAGCAGAGGTGTCAGATGGTTTGAGTGTAGAGATTTTGAAGAAGTTTAAAAAAACTTTCACAGAGGACAGGTGAGGGGACAACAGGTGACACATTGCGGGGGTTGATGAGAGAAGTAGAATTAGTAGAATAAATTAATAACATTACAATATATATATGTTTTATTTTATTAATTAGCTTGATTTCTGTTGTTGTTGTTGTTGTTGTACTAGGGTATTACTAACCTTTTTAAGATATATTTTTCTTTTTTTTTATATATATATAAAATTGCAACCTATTTATTTCTTACTTTAAATTTTGTTCGAATAAAATGATACATTTTTATCGTGATACTAACATTTTTGTCACATGAACTTGCATCGGTAATCAGAATAGTCAACTCTTTTCATTTTTAATATTATTTTGGGAATTGATTCAAATATTTGTCTATGTTATAATTAACACATGTAAAATATGGTAAATATTTATTTTCATAAAGGATTATCTTGTTTTAATAAATTACAACATACACCTTTTTGCTATATTACATCATTCTCATAAATTTGGAATTTTGCTTATACTATGATTTTATGATTTTGAGAATTACAACTTTTGTATATTTTTTACTAAGAAAATTAAAATTCTAATCCATACGAATGTGCATGTATATACAAACAATTGTATATATGTACATTATATATATTTATATGTATAATTTCCATATATATATATATATATATTCCCTTTCGGGGTCGCAGGGGGGCGCTGGTGCCTATTTCAGCTACAATCGGGCGGAAGGCGGGGTACACCCTGGACAAGTCGCCACCTCATCACAGGGCCAACACAGAGAGACAGACAACATTCACACTCACATTCACACACTAGGGCCAATTTAGTGTTGCCAATCAACCTATCCCCAGGTGCATGTCTTTGGAAGTGGGAGGAAGCCGGAGTACCGGGAGGGAACCCACGCAGTCACGGAGAGGACATGCAAACCCCCCACAGAAAGATCCCGAGCCCGGGATTGAACCCTGACAACTCAGGACATTCGTATTGTGAGGCAGACGCACTAACCCCTCTACCACCGTGAAGCCCTCCAATAAAACATATTGAATATAATAACTTTTTCAAAATGCTCTAACTGTATTTTCATCGACTGTCATCCTTATAATATTTTTTTTATCATAATACAGTCATTTTATTTTATTTTTTTTCACATGACAACTTTATTGTCATAAAGCACATACAAAAAAATGACTATTCTTCTAAAGTTTAAAAAAGTTATCATAATTCTACGCCTTTATTCTCCTACTTTAGCTGTTTTTCTTTAGCATGGCCTTAATGCTGCCCGCGATGTGTGTTTTTGTGTGTTTGTGCATGCATCCGGACTTTCTCCGACAAATAATACGCCGCATGACCGAAGGACATTTTCATGATGTATCATTTCTCAGGCGGTACTGTCTCAGGAAAATTCCTATGTTCGATTTCCGGCACTGCCTTTTTTTTTTTATCGATTAAACCCAGATATTAGACAACACTAATGTTATTCATGGCGTCTGGAGTTTAGCTGTCACATGGCCCTAATTACAGTAGAAGCCCTGCAAGAGGAAAGATCTTCAGCCTCAGTTAGAGCGTGAGACTAATTCCCAAACCCTTCAGCCATACATGCCAGCATAAACAAGCGTATATATAAATACATAAAAGCACACAAATATCCAAAGCGTGGCAGCGTATATGCCTGTATGACAGACCACATCAGTCACAGTACGACACTGAGCCAGGCCGGCTGAGGAGGTGGCATGACATTATTCCAACTCATTAGCATCAACCTGGAATATCGGAACATGAGTAGATCTAGTCGGAAGCTTGCTATTAATCTATTTTTACCCAGGTTATACGGCCATAAATGGAGGAAGCCGGTGAATGCCCTGTGGGCACAACAACGAAAATGAGGCTGTGAAATATGGAGAATAAAAGAGTGCGTAACAATATGGGTGACCACTTAAATGCCTACTGAAATGAGATTTTCTTATTTAAACGGGGATTGCAGGTCCATTCTATGTGTCATACTTGATCATTTTGCGATATTGCCATATTTTTGCTGAAAGGATTTAGTAGAGAACATCGACGATAAAGTTCACAACTTTTGGTCGCTAATAAAAAAGCCTTGCCTGTACCGGAAGTCGCAGACGATGACGTCACCCGTGTGAGGGCTCCTCACGTCCTCACATTGTTTATAATGGGAGCCTCCAACAAAAAGAGCTATTCGGACCGAGGATGAAAGATTTGTGGCTGAGGATATTAATAGCGAAGGACTAGAAAAAAATAAATAAATAAATAAAGTAAAAAAAAAGAAGGCGATTGCATTGTGAGCGATTCAGATGTTTTTAGACACATTTACTAGGATAATTCTGGAAGATCCCTTATCTGCTTAATGTTTTAATAGTATTTTAGTGAGATTTTAAAGATTGTAAAAACATACCTCGAGGTCGGACGGCTGCGGTGAACACGCAGTGTCTCAGAGAGAAGCCGAGGAGCCAAGCTCACAGCTGCCTTTTTTGACATGACAGCTGCTGCAGGACGACGAATAATACATTGATGTCTCCGGTAAGATATATATCACAATTTCCACCTTCCAAAAACATGCTGGTTGACATAGAGAAAACATTTTCGCTTGACCACTCCGCTTCACAACAAACAAACACCGGCTGTGTCTCGGTGCTAAAGACAGCTGCAATCCACCGCTTTCCACCAACAGCATTGATCTTTATGGTCTCCATTATTAAATGAACAAATGGCAAAAGATTCAGCAACACAGATGTCCAAAATACTGTGTAATTACGCCATGAACAGAGACGACTTTTAGCCGTGTTTGGTGCAGCGCTAATATTTCCTTACAGTCCGTGAACGTCAAGCATACGCGTCATCATTCCGCGACGTTTTCAACAAGAAACTCACGGGAAATTTAAAATTGCAATTTAGTAAACTAAAAAGGCCGTATTGGCATGTGTCGCAAAGTTAATAGTTCATCATTGATATAGAAACTATCAGACTGCGTGTTCGGTAGTAGTGGGTTTCAGTAGGCCTTTAAATCAGGCACTTTGAAGTCGTTTTTCGGGATATTGTGTGATGGGTAAAATTTTGAGAAAAACTTCGAACTGATTTTTATTGGTTTTAAAGGAGAACATTATCACAATTTCAGAAGGGTTAAAACCAATAAAGATCAGTTCCCAGTGGCTTATTGTACTAATCGATGCACACTCCACGTAAGTCATTTTGAATCCGTCCATGATCGTGTTGTTACACCCTCTGACAACACACCGACGAGGCATGATATCTCCAAGGTACGGAAAACAGTCGAAAAAACGGTAAAAAACAGAGCTGATTTGACTTGGTGTGCCATGTGTTTGAGAAAATGGCGGATTGACTACCTATGTGACGTCACGTTGTCATGTCATCGCTCCATCCATTTTCTACCGCTTATTCCCTTTGGGGGTCGCGGGGGGCGCTGGCGCCTATCTCAGCTACAATCGGGCGGAAGGCAGGGTACACCCTGGACAAGTCGCCACCTCATCGCAGGGCCAACACAGATAGACAGACAACATTCACACTCACATTCACACACTAGGGCCAATTTAGTGTTGCCAATCAACCTATCCCCAGGTGCATGTCTTTGGAAGTGGGAGGTAGCCGGAGTACCCGGAGGGAACCCACGCATTCACGGGGAGAACATGCAAACTCCACACTGAAAGATCCCGAGCCTGGATTTGAACCCAGGACTGCAGGAACTTCGTATTGTGAGGCAGACGCACTAACCCCTCTTCCATCGCTCCGAGTGCGAATAATATAAAGGCGTTTAATTCACCAAAATTCACCCATTTAGAGTTCGGAAATCGGTTAAAAAAATACATGGTCTTTTTTCTGCAACATCAAGGTATATATTGACACTTACATAGGTCTGGTGATAGGGAAGATTATCACAATTTCAAAAGGGTTAAAAACAATGCAAATCAGTTCCCAGTGGCTTGTTTTATTTTTCGAAGTTTTTTTCAAAATTTTACACCCTAAAAAGCTTTAAAGTTCTTGATTTTCGCTGTTTGCGATGCGACTCTCCATTTCCCTGTGACGTCATACAGTGCTGCCAATACAAACAACATGGCGGTTACCACAGCAAGATATAGCAACATTAGCTTGGATTCAGACTCGGATTTCAGCGGCTTAAGCGATTCAACAGATTACGCATGTATTGAAACAGATGGTCGGAGTATGGAGGCAGATAGCGAAAACGAAATTGAAGAAGAAATTGAAGCTATTCAGCGAATAGCTATTGACGCTATTCGGCCATAGCATGGGTGTACCTAATGAAGTGGCCCATAGCATGACTGCCTTATTAGCATCACCGGTAAAATTTGCAGACCAAACGATCAGGACTTTCGCATCTTGTGACACTGGAGCAACTTAAATCCGTCGATTGGTGTTTGTTTCACATTAAATGTGGGTATCTAGTTTCAAATGTACATACAGCTAGCGTAAATAGCATGTTAGCATCGATTAGCGTAGCATGTTAGCATCGATTAGTTGGCAGTCATGCTGCGACCAAATTTGTCTGATCAGCACATAAGTCAACAACATCAACAAATCTCACCTTTGTGATTTCGTTGACTTAATCGTTGCAAATGCATCTGCAGCTAATCCATACATCTCTGTGCCATGTCTGACTTAGCACCGCCGGTAAAATGTGCAAACAGTCTGGCAAATTCAATGGAGGTCTGGCGGCAGATTTCTTGCCAGTGGTGCAACTTGAATCCCTCCCTGTTAGTGTTGTTACACCCTCCGACAACACACCGACGAGGCATGATGTCTCCAAGGTTCCAAAAATTAGTCGAAAAAACGGAAAATAACAGAGCTGAGACCCGGTGTTTGTAATGTTAAAATGGCGGGTGTATTACCTCGGTGACGTCACGTTCTGACGTCATCGCCACAGACCGATAAACAGAAAGACGTTTAATTTGCCAAAATTCACCCATTTAGAGTTCGGAAATCGGTTAAAAAAATACATGGTCTTTTTTCTGCAACATCAAGGTATATATTGACGCTTGCATAGGTTTGGTGATTATGTTCCCCTTGATCCCTTCAGAAACTGTGATAATGTTCCCCTTTAAACATCCACAAAAAATATTTGGGAATGTCTGGCGGGCCAGATTGAAAAACTTGACGGGCTGCATGAGGCCCCCAGGTCTTAATTTGCCCAGATGTGATTTATACAGACAATTTTGTAAAGTAACCCGATGATCAAACATTGATAACCGTACCCTTTCTGTAAAATGTTACCAAAACTGAACATGACGAACCAAGAACACCCCCCATCTCTTGCATTTATCCCGTCTACAAAAGCTTGTTGTTGTTTTTTTTTGGGGGGGGGGGGGTTCTGTTTTTTTCCCCCGTTGCTTGACCTCGACAGCGAGGAGAGAGAACCACAAGGTGTCAGAGCGTCTGCACACTCTCTCCTCCACATGCTCTCACATGCTGCCTCACCGCGCGTCCACATCGCTTCCGCCCTGCCTCCCATTTTCCCGCTTGTTATTCTGCCCGCTTTCTCCTCCGTCCGGGCGTCACGATGTCCACGTGAGGTGCGCGGCGGCGACTTGTGGCGGATTCGAGACAAAAGCGGGGGCACATGCTCGATGAGGAGGTGAAGGAGAAGAAGAAGAAAAAGAAGAAAAGGAGGAGGCTGCTTCGACGCGCTCACAGGCTGCCGCTGTTGTTTCTTCCCCTGTGAGTGCCTTCGTCCTGAGCAGAGCAACAGCATGGATCTCTCCTTCATGGCCGCGCAGGTGAGTGTCGTCTTTAAGAGCGTCGCAACTTTTTCCTTAAAATATATATATTTTTTAGCTATTGAGACAATTGTAGCTCCTTTTTAATTGACAAACTTCAACACAGTTGTTTGTAACGACGACACCCCCATAATGGTGGCAAAAAGTTGCGTTTTTTTATTGTTGTGTTGGCCTATGTGTATGGAAGTAGAATTGTCTAACATCAACATATATATATATATATATATATATATATATATATATATATATATATATATCCATCTTCTTCCGCTTATTTGAGGTCGGGTTGCGGGGGCAACAGCCTAAGCAGGTAAACCCAGACTTCCCTCTCCCCAGCCACTTCGTCTAGCTCTTCCCGGGGGATCCCGAGGCGTTCCCAGGCCAGCCGGGAGACATAGTCTTCCCAACGTGTCCTGGGTCTTCCCCGTGGCCTCCTACCGGTTGGACGTGCCCATAACACCTCCCTAGGGAGGGGTTCGGGTGGCATCCTGACCAGATGCCCGAACCACCTCATCTGGCTCCTCTCGATGTATATATATATATATATATATATATATATATATATATATATATATATACATATTTATATATATATATATATATATATATATATATATATACATCCATCCATCCATTTCCTACCGCTTATTCCCTTTCGGGGTCGCGGGTGGCGCTGGCGCCTATCTCAGCTACAATCGGGCGGAAGGCGGGGTGCACCCTGGACAAGTCGCCACCTCATCGCAGGGCCAACACAGATAGACAGACAACATTCACGCTCACATTCACGCACTAGGGCCAATTTAGTGTTGCCAATCAACCTATCCCCAGGTGCATGTATGTATATATATATATATATATATATATATATATATCGTATTTCCTTGAATTGCCGCCGGGGCGCTAATTAATTTAAAACCTCTTCTCACTCCGGCACTTACCAAAGGTATGCAGTAAAAATTTGAGTGTGATGCAAGCTTGGACCTTAAATAGCTCTTAATCTTCTTCCCTTTATGCGATTTCAAATTACCGGTATTGAAATCAGCCTCCTCCATTTTGAAAATCATGACAGGAAAACTGTCACTCGTGACGTCACGAGTTTGACCAGGCGGTAATACTAAGCATGCGCTAATTATTTTGCAAAGCGAGTTTGATCCGGCAGTAATTCAAGGCAGGTGTATACTATATGCCCTGCAGCAATTGAAGGAAATACGGTATATATATATATTAATACATATTAATACATATTGCATTGTGGTGAAGAAGGAGCTGAGCCGGAAGGCAAAGCTCTCAATTTACAGGTTGATCTACGTTCCCATCTTCCCTTATGGTCATGAGCTTTGGGTCATGACCGAAACGACAAGATCACGGGTACAAGCGGCCGAAATTAGTTTCCTCCGCCGTGTGGCGGGGCTCTCCCTTAGAGATAGGGTGAGAAGGTCTGCCATCCGAGAGCAGCTCAGAGTAAAGCCGCTGCTCCTCCACATCGAGAGGAGCCAGATGAGGTGGCTCGGGCATCTGGTCAGGATGCCACCGTAACGTGTTTAGGGCACGTCCAACTGGTAGGAGGCCACGGGGAAGACCCAGGACACGTTGGGAAGACTATGTCTCCCGGCTGGCCTGGGAACGCCTCGGGATCCCCCGGGAAGAGCTGGACGAAGTGGCTGGGGAGAGGGAAGTCTGGGCTTCTCTGCTTAGGCTGCTGCCCCCTCGACCCGACCTCGGATAAGCGGAAGAAGATGGATGGATGAATGCCTATACTAATAAATATACTTAAACAAATATGATATCCATCCATCCATCCATCCATTTACTACCGCTTGTCCCTTTCTGCGTCTGGAGGGGGGAACGGGGGGGTCAGGAGCCTATCTCAGCTGTATTTGGGGGAAGGCGGAGTACACCCTGGACAAGTTGCCATCTCATCACAGGGCCAACACAGAATAGACAACATTCACACACTAGGGCCAATTTAGTGTTGCCAATCAACTTATCCCCAGGTGCATGTCTTTGGAGGTGGGAGGAAGCTGGAGTACCTGGAGGGAACCCACGCAGTCAGGGGGAGAACATGCAAACTCCACACAGAAAGATCCCGAGCCCAAGATTGAACCCAGGACTGCTCAGGACCTTCGTATTGTGAGGCAGATGCACTAACCCCTGTACCACCGTGCTGCCTAATATTAACTTGTTTGTAGATTATGTAAGTGCCACCTCATCACAGGGCCAACTAGGGCTGGCCGATTTATCGAATACACTCGATATATCGCGGGTTTGTCTCTGTGCGATATAGAAAATTACTATATCATGACATTTGATTTAGGGCTGAGCGATATTGCCTTTTTTTAATATCTCAATATTTTTCCGTGGCCTTAAATTAACACTTGATACATACGATCACAGGGCAGCACGGTGGTAGAGGGGTCGGTGCGTCTGCCTCACAATACGAAGGTCCTGATTAGTCCTGGGTTCAATCCCGGGCTCGGGCTATTTCTGTGTGGAGTTTGCATGTTCTCTCCGTGACTGCGAGGGTTCCCTCCGGGTACTCCAGCTTTCTCCCACTTCCAAAAACATGCACCTGGGGATAGGTTGATTGTCAACACTAAATTGGCCCTAGTGTGTGAATGTGAGTGTGAATGTTGTCTGTCTATCTGTGTTGGCCCTGCGATGAGGTGGCGACTTGTCCAGGGTGTACGCCGCCTTCCGCCCAATTGTAGCAGAGATAGGCACCAGCGCCCCCCGCGACCCCAAAGGGAATAAGCGGTAGAAAATGGATGGATGGATAAAACATTCTTGTTCAAACTTCATTAATATATGCTCATTTTAAACTTTCATGCTGAGAAGGAAATCTCAACTAAGTCAATTGACCAAAACTGTATTTATTAAACAGTTATTAAGCAGTGGCACAAACATTTATGTCATTTCCAAAACAGAAAGTGCAAGGTTGTCAGAGACATTTTAAGTGTCAAATAAAAATTAGCTGCAGAATAGGAAATCAAATAGTGTTCATCCTTCGCTATGTGGTAGGTTACTACGGACATTATTAAATTCTGTTGTTGACTATTTTTTTCATACGGTGTTGGTATGGAAATGTTTGCCTCTGCATTTTGATGGTGTGGGCATGTGGCACCGAACGGAGATGTTGACATGCGGAGTAACCCCTCTTCATTTTCTGGCAGGTGAATTTTCAAATGATGCTACGTATTAGCAGTAATGCTATTTTTTGTAGCAAGGCTGTTGCCCCACATTTGACAAATAACAGTTGTCTGTTTGAAATATTCCCACTTGAAGCCAAACCACCGCCAGACGATGGACCCCCTGCTGTTTTTCTTGGGAATTAATTCTTCCTTTATTCGCACCTTCTTTCTCTCGTATTACCACTCGCACGGCTCTGTTAGTATCACAGCTAATGTTACCCCTGCTGCTACCTCTCTGCTACGCGAGGGCGTATACGTATGTGACGTATGACGTGACAGTATGTGACGTATGTAAGAAGGTGCGCTTGCTGTCTGTGCGAAGGAAAGACAGGAAAGAGCGAGAAGAGCCTGTAACGTAATGGACGCAGCTAAAAGCAACTGCGTGAGAACTTGTACTCGAATATCACGATATAGTAATTTTATATAGCGCACAGAGACAAACCCGCGATATATCGTGTGTATCGATATATCGCCCGGCCCTAATTCGAGTATACATTCTCACACAGTTGCTTTTAGCTGCAGGCATTACACTACAGGCTCTTCCCACTCTCCTTCTCACAGAGACATAAAACAAGCGCACCTTCTTACATATGTCACATAAGTTTACGCCCTCGCGGAGCACAGAGGTAGCGGCATGGGTAACGTTAGCTGTGATGCTAGCGGTAATACGAGGGAAAGAAGGTGCAAATCTGGTAACAAGTGAAGGAAGAAGAATTAATTCCCAAGAAAAACAGCAGGGGGTCCATCGTTTGGCGGTGGTTTGGCTTCAAGCAGGAATATGTCGAACAGACTACCGTAATTTGTCAAGTGTGGGGCAAAAGCGTTGTTACAAAAAGGAGCACCACTGCTAATGTGTAGCATCATTTGAAAAGTCACCCGCTAGAAGATGAAAAGTGCTTGAAACTCCGCATGTCAACATCTCTGGCCGGTGCCACACCAACAAAATGCAGAGGCAACCATTTCCACATCAACACCGTATGAAGAAAATAGTCCACAACAGAAGGAGATAACGTCTGCAGTAACTACCACATAGCGAAGGACATACATTATTTGATTTCCCGTTTTGCAGCTAATTTTTTTTGACAGTTATTGAAATATCGCGTGAGACATCATGCGTAAAAGTACACTTCATTTGTTTTAAACTATTATAGTGGCGTTCTGTACAAAAAGTGAACTTTAATTTTGATATGTCATCTTGGTGACATCATGCACAAAAGTGCACTAATAGCTTGTTTTAAAATGTCTCTGACAATCTTGCACTTTCTGTTTTGAAATGACATGAATGTTTGTGCCACTGCTTAATAACAGTTTAATATATACTGTTTTGGTAAACTGACTTAGTTGTGATTTCCCTCTCTGCATGAAAGTTTAAAATGAGCATTTTTTAATGCAGTATGAAGAAGAATGTTTTAATGTAGACACATAGAATCACCGTACTGCTGTGATTGTATGCATCAAGTGTTCATTCAGGGCTAAGGCAAAATATTGATATATTAATAAGACGCCATATCGCCCAGCCCTAGGTGAAACTAACATACTGAATGACATAAGCTCATAACATGCAACTCAGTATATTTCAAGACTTCTTTTGATATATTTTCGATGAATATGGCTTACAGCCTATGAAACCATCGAATTTAAAATCTCAGAAAATTTGGGGTTTTCAAAAACTGCAAACCCTGATCGAATTTCTAACAAAAAACCTTGACATTCAGAAATCGGCGAGAACCTATGCAAAATTAGGACCAAAACACCACCATTACATGTGAAGTAGACCACAAGGAATTGTTTTAAATGTAGAAAATTAAATTGATCTTTGATTTGATATTGGAGAGCCGGTGGCATTAGCAATGTGGAATGACAACGCAATGCTAAGAAATGTTTGCATTCTGTTTTCACTTGTTTCAAAAAGTCAACTCAAAAGAGACTTCATACTGTAGAGAATGCGTCTGACAGACTGTTGACCAGTGCAACCGGAACAGTCCACATTAACCCCATTCTATCATGTCTTCATTGGCTTTCTGTCAAATTTTGCATTGAGTTTAAGTTTTTCGTCCTGCTTTCCGTGTTTTGCATAGTAAAGCGCTTCAGTATGTCGCTGATTTGTTGTGGCCCTATACTTCAGGGCAGGAAAAAGCAGGAAATGGTTTTGATTCTGAATGTTTAAATGTTTCTGAAAATGTGTTTTATTCTGGTTAATACAGAAATTGTGTGTGCTTGTCAAGATAATAGCAGACAGACATCTAATCTGATATACTGCTCTGTTTAAAGACACAATCAGATAAAAATACTGAATCTTCTGTCATGGCTCTCATGTGCAAATGTATCAAAGGGAGTCGATCTCGGTTTTTTCTTGTGTTGCTTGTCTGTACAAACAACACAGAGAGAGAACGAAGGGAATGAATCAACCTAGGCCTGGGCGATATCGCCTGAAAATAAAATCTTCGATTGTTTCACAAAAAAATTGACTCACAATTGTTTTCCCTATTTTTTAAGAAACCATTGAATGCAAATGACAGAAATAATTCAAAACAAGTAAATTGTAATGACACTGTCTGTACTTTTTAATTGAAATATGTTCAAAGAACTAAATTAAAAGCTTCCTCTGTGAGGTAATACTTCTGTCTTGAATAAAATACTTTGGTAATCAAAAATGTATCAATTGCAAACTGTGTCCTAATAAATTATAATCTCCAACATTTGGATTAATAAAGTGCAAACATAAAAATTCCGTCTTGAATAAAATTCTTCTGTAAACAAAAATGTTGCATTGCACATTCCATGCAAATATGAAAATCCAAAAAATCAACATACCAAAAGTCAATAAATAGAAATACATAATCAATTCAATAGAATACAAACTTAAAAATTATGTTTTGAATACCGTTTTTCTGTAAATAAAAATGTAGTATTACACATTGTATGCAAATAAATAATCAAGTAAAACATTGAGATGGCTCTGTAGTTATAGTAAGTGGATAAGGGCAGGATTTTTCATTGTACAGGTATGTACACCACATCTTGGCGGTGTGCAGAGCGACTGCTTTAGTGATGGCTCTGTGCACTGTGCTCCTTTTTCATCATACAGGGTGCCTTGTGTAACTGATTCCACCATAGTAAGATGTTTTTTTCAGCGAGAATGTGTTGTTGTTGCGGTTTTGTTTGCCTCGTCAAGAGTTACATTTACCCCACTGGGATGGTTGCTTAGTTTAGAGTTGATGGAATAAGTTTGTTGTGCTGCTGCCTTTTTTTAAACAAACTTTGCAGCGTGCAGACATTTTCTTTTACGCCTGTAGCCGCAAATATAAATCACTGGCGACACTTTTCTTTTCTTTGGATTGAACGTCTCGCTTTTGTTAGCGTTTGTATTAGCTATGACGGAGTTAAAGTCCCACTGATAGTCACACACACGCTAGTTGTGTTGAAATTACCCTCTGCATTTTACCCATGCCCTTGTTCCACCCTCTGGGAGGTGAAGGGAGCAGTGAGCAGCAGTGGTGGCCACGTTCGGGAATAATTTTGGTGATTTAACCCCGAATTCTAACTCTTGATGTTGAGTGCCAAGCAAGGAGGTAATGGGTCCCATTTTTATAGTTTTTGGTATGAGTCTTTCGGGTTTGAAAGCAAGACCTACCGATCTCAGGGCGGACACTCTAACCACAAGGCCACTGTGCAGTAAAGTGGCGGGCGGAGGCTACAGAATCTTATGGGGGCAAAACCTGTGCCAAACCAAGAGGAGCAAAAACATAAATTTTTATTATTTCTTAGTCGACTGCAACAAAAAAAAAAAAGTAATTTATCGATTACATCGAGTTATTGCCCGGTTCTAAATCAACCCCTCTATTTCTGGTATAAAAAGCCGTAAATGTGGCAAGATGCCACACCAGACATTGTCATGCATCTTGTGATTGAGTTGGATTCTGCGTGCAATGCTCAATGGAGAGATGCTAAATCTTTCATTAAGGCTTCGATGTGCAAATATTTATAAATTGCTTCCAATAGTAGCCTGCCGCATCCTTATTTTTCAGAGTAGCCCCTTTCACACAACCTGCAAATGCTGGCATTATTTTCTGCCTGTTGTTCTGTGTGAACAACATTGACACAGAAATAGGGTAATAGAGTCCACTCGGCGACTTCCCCCCTAATGAGGTAGTGTGAGTGCCTGTGTAAAAGGGCTTTCTTAAACAGGGTTGTTGGGTTTTTAATTATTAATTAATTAGCGTTGTGATGCATGGACTTGGTTCGGTGCAGATGGCACAAGTGGTGAATCTTCCATTACGACTCCGATGTTGCGATTTTGCAGGATCTCTGTCTAAAAGAGGCTGTTATCTCCGCAAGCAATTGCCAAATTGCCAAAACAAGCAGTGAAACAAGAGCTCCCAATTGTTTCAAAAAGGGGAACCCCGCCTCCTTCTAAATGGAAATGCATTGAATCATGCCCTCCTTTTTCTCTCTCTGTTTAATATGACGTGAGCGATAGTGTTCCACAGCTCCCCGTGTGACGTGCGACTCCTCCCCTTCTCTAATTGTGCAAACTTTCCGTGAGTGAAATATCAGAAGAGCTAAATTATTTAACCCGCGCAGGCAAAAAAACATGTCACCGAGTCGTCGGTGCTTTTGAAAAACCAAGAATAGCAGCAGGGGCGGTCGGTCTCAGAAGGAGAATTACTGAGGAGGGAAATTTGATAATCATATTCATAACTGAAGGATGGTTGAGCATCATTGTGTGAAGTCGCTCTGCCAACAGCCGCAGGTCGCTACCTTCTTCATCAGAGACACACACGCATGCACACACAAGAGACTGTTGGCGCCTCAGGAGTGTGTTGGCTTTGGAACACTTGGAAGCAATTATGGGGTGTAAAAAATGGCACCGGGCCACTAATTAAATAGGATAAAATTGCTTCAAGAATAAAATATTTAATAATATTTTTGAATGAAAGAGTTGGGGCTATGGATTCATGTCAGCGGTCTGAATTGAAACTTACCAGGAAACACACTACGGTAACACGCTAAAAAATAAAAACTTTAATGGAAAAAAAAAAGAATCTGTGATCAAACCCTATGTCAGACCTGGGCAAATTAAAGGGGAACATTATCACAATTTCAGAAGGGTTAAAACCAATACAAATCAGTTCCCAGTGGCTTATTTTATTTTTCAAAGTTTTTTTCAAAATTTTACCCATCATGGAATATTTCGAAAAAAGGCTTTAAAGCGCCTGATTTTCGCTATCTGTAAATCCAGCCGTCCATTTGCCTGTGACATCACTGCGTGACGCCAATACAAACATGGCAGATGGAACAGAAAGGAATAGCGACATTAGCACGGATTCAGACTCGGATTTCAGTGGCTTAAGCGATTCAACAGATTACGCATGTATTGAAACGGATGGTTGGAGTGTGGAGGCAGATAGCAAAAACAAAATTGAACAAGAAACTGAAGCTATTAAGCCATATCACGACGGACAAAGGCAACGCGGACGAATTCGGCGATCGCCTTCAAACCAGCGATTGCATCTTTTGACCACTGGAGCAACTTAAATCCGTCGATTGGTAAGTGTTTGTTTGGCAGTAAATGTGGGTGAAGGTAAGGCTGGATGCAAATATAGCTACAAATGTACATACAGCTAGCCTAAATAGCATGTTAGCATCGATTAGCTGGCAGTCATGCCGTGACCAAATATGTCTAATTAGCACATAAGTCAATAACATCAACAAAACTCACATTTGTGATTTTGTTGACTTTATCGTTGGAAATGCATCTGCTTTGAGTGTCGCAGGATATCCACACATCTCTGTGCCATCTCTGTCGTAGCATCGCTATCGTCGGTAAAATGTGCAGAACAAACGAGGGACTTTCGCATCTTTGGACCACTGGTGCAACTTGACTCCGTCGATTGGTATGTGTTTGTTTGGCATTAAATGTGGGCTGAGGGAAAGGCTGGATGCAAATATAGATACAAATGAGGCATATTGATGCAATATGTACATACAGCTTGCCTAAATAGCATGTTAGCATTAATTAGCATGCCGTGCTAATCGATGCACACTCCACTTAAGTCAACTTGAATCCGTCCCTGACCGTGTTGTTACACCCTCCGACAACACACCGACGAGGCATGATTTCTCCCAGGTACGGAAAACAGTCGAAAAAACAGAAAATAACAGAGCTGATTTGACTTGGTGTGTGTAATAAGATTGAGAAAATGGCGGATTGCTTCCTGTTGTAATGTCACGGGTGAAAGGTCATCGCTCCGACAGCGAACAATTGAAAGGCGTTTAAAACGCCAAATTAACCCTTTTAGAGTTCGGAAATCGGTTAAAAACCCATATGGTCTTTTTTCTGCAACATCAAGGTATATATTGACGCTTACATAGGTCTGGTGATAATGTTCCCCTTTAAGGCCCGGGGGCCTGTTAAGCTTTTCAATCCGGCCCGCCAGACATTCCCTGCTATGTTGGAATTCTTTTTAATATTGATAATGTTATTGATATTGTTAATTTTTTTTGTTTGACTACTTTTGGATTGTTTTGTGTCATGTTTGTGTGTCCTCACAATTGCTCTGTTGATAGTTATTTTGAATGTTGTTTGGCCAGGGGCTTTAGTTTTTGTTTTGGAATTGTATTATAAAGTATGTTTGAAGACCAGTCATAGACAATTTAGAGTGAAAAGCAACTTTTATTTTTACTCGAATACAAATCATTCTAACTGGGATTGTTTCCCTGGCTTCGAGACACTCCCGAAGGACAGTGCAGCGAAGACACAACAAACTCCCTTCTTGTCTCTCATGAACACGCCCTTGTTGTTGTTGACTTTGGACTAGCGACTGCACAACATCAAGGCCCCGGAACGGAGACACACTGCAGGCTTACACTCAAACATGCATCCACAAAAATAGACGCCACACTAGGGCTGAAAATAGAAAATGACTATTTTGTGATATTCGAGTATACGTTCTCACTCAGTTGCTCTTAGCTGCAGGCATTACACTACAGGCTCTTCCCACTCCTTCTTGTGTCTCCTTCTCACAGACAGCAAGCGCACAAACTTACACACATCACAAACTGTCACATCATACTGCCTCACAGAGCAGAGAGGTAGCAGTCTGGGTAACGTTAGTTGTGATGCTAGCGAAGCCGTGCGAGTGGTAATACAAGAGAAAGAAGGTGCGAATGGAGGAAAAAATCATTCCCAATAAAAACAGCAGGGGGTCCATTGTCTGGCGGTGGTTTGGCTTTAAGCGGGAACATGTCGAATAGACAACTTTAATTTGTCAAGTGTGGGGCACAAGCGTTGCTACAAAAAGTAGCATTACTGCTAACATGTAGCATCATTTGAAAAGTCACTTGCTAATAAATTTGTAAATACAGTTTTGGTCAATTGACTTAGTTGTGATTTCCTTCTCTGCATCAAAGTTTAAAATGAGCATATATTAATGCAGTATGAACAAGAATGTTTTAATGTAGACATATAGAATCATACTGCTGTGATTATATGTAGCAAGTGTTAATTCAAGGCTAACGCAAAATATCGAGATATATATCGTGTATCGGGATATGGCCTAAATATATTGAGATATCAAAAAAAGGCCATATCGCCCAGCCCTACGCCACACACATACATAACCCCCCTCTTTCGATCTTTAAGATGGAAACTGTAGCTGCCATTATGATGTGCAGTAATGTTTTCAAATGACCGTAAGTCTTGAACTGTACAAAGTATGTCAATGGTTGGAATATGTGCTTTTACATGATATACTAGTTACTACGGTATTGTATGTCACAGCAGCTCAGACAAGGCACCAAGCAGTGTGGGTGGAGAGCGTTTCCACAGAGTGTTTCCAGAGAGGCCAACCTGGGTGTCAGGGACGGACGCGGAAGGAGATTTTTACAACAAAGTTCTAAAGCTTAGTGATATATCAGCTATATCAGATTGTAGGTGGATTTATTTTTTACCCTTCGCGTTCATATTTCGCTATTTGTTGCATTTTTGTTGCGTTTCGCTTGATTGTAAAATATGTCGATCAAGAGGGGGTGTGACATTCATATGTTGTCAATATTCAGTGTTTTATTGTTCATAGTTAATATTGTAAATCACACATTCTTTATTTTCAAGTACATTCAGGGTTTCCCATGAAATTAAAAAATTAAAAATTCCATTCTGTTTTTTAAGGCGGTCTGTCATAATGTTTTTAACATTCAATAAGGTAAGGTTTTGTACTAGTGTTCCTAAAAATCAGATATACCGGCCCCCAGACACATGTGTTTCTCAAAAATTGGCCCCTCGAGGCCAAATAATTGCCCAGTCCTGCCCAATATTAACTATAGGATCAACATTTTAAGGATAGACATGAAAATAATTATTTGATTTTTAAGAATTCTACCAAACGGGTGGAACTGAGTGTTGATTATTTCCTCTGGGCAGTAATGTGCTGAATACGACACCGTTTGGGGAAACAGGAGCTCAGAACTTTAGCCCATTCCATTAAAACATTTATTTAAAAATAACATTTTCCCAGTTTTAAAGGGTATTTGCACTTTTTTTTAATTTTTAATTTTGCCTATCATTCACAATCCTTATGAGAGATAGGAAGACAAAAGTTTTGGGGGTTTTCTGCATTCTAATTTGTAGTTTTCGGCAAATTTTAGGTGGCTAGCAACGCAGCTAATGGGAACAGTCCATTTAGCCTCTAAAACCACTTTAACAATTCATCCAAAAACTGCCAACAATACTTCATTTACATTCCGTAACCTGTATAATAACCAAGCTGTAGTGACATTGTTATTGTACGAGCGAACACACTGTTTTTCAATTGTAGTGACACATCGCCTTCCCACGGCATGCTACGGCTTTTGCAAAAGTAAGCTAACTTCCGCGTCTGACAGCTGAATAGCTTTTGAGTTTGTAATGCACAACACAACACCATAGGACACTAATCTGTACTGACTGAAAAACATGAACAATCATATTGTAGTATCTGTAAAGTATTAGACCACATTTAATGTTGTTGTTTGTACACACTATAGTTGTAATAACGAGTATATTCAAGTTTATAAAGATACTGTAAGGTTGTGAATCCTTGTGTCCAAAAATAGTTGTTCTTGTTGTCTGCTACCAAAGTCTGACATGATTAGAACACACTCGCAATATGTTTGATGACTTGTGATTGTATGCTTGAGTGTATGTATGCATGTATGTATATGTGCTTGTGTATGTACAGTATGTATATATGTTTGTATTGTGAATGTGGATGTATGTACAGCAATGTATTTTCTGAGCCTCAAGTCAACCCAGTGGGGACTTTGACTCATTAGACCTATGCCGTCATTTTGTGTCTGACAGATTATAGAATCTGCCAGAGCTGCCCTCCACCTTGGGAAGGAAGAGTTAGCCTTTGAGGAACATCAAATGAGCAGCAGGGACAGAAACCGTGACCATTAGTTGAGTATATTGTGACAGGGCATAAGGTTTATTAGTACTGTATATACTCCAGAGAAAACAACAACTCATCCCTCAAGACAAGAAAATAGAGGTAAAGCATAGCACTTCAAGATGTGACAATAATTAGGGCCAGTTTGGTCACATTTGTCTTTTTTGTTGCAAAGGCTCTGTAGTACAAGTCCACAAACACTCGATAAAGAAGGACACTAGTGTTTTGCAGTATTTTTTGCACTGCATTGTTAGCTGTAGGCATTTTGTTCATCCACACAAACTATGGTTGATCAAGTCTATATTTCTCTTGTACCTAAAATGGTGTTTCACATACCGTATTTTTCAGACTATAAGTCGCAGTTTTTTTCATAGTTTTGCCGGGGGTGCAACTTACACTCAGGAGCGATTTATCTGTGAAATTATTAACACATTACCGTAAAATATCAAATAATATTATTTAGCTCATTCACGTAAGTGACTACACGTATAACATTTCATCAGATTTATCAATTAGGAGTGACAGATTGTTTGGTAAACATATAGCATGTTTTATATGTTATAGTTATTTGAATGACTCTTACCATAATATGTTACGTTAACATACTGTATCAGGCTTGTCTCAGTTGGTTATTTATGTGTCATATAACGCAGTGGTTCTCAAATGGGGGTACACGTACCCCTGGGGGTACTTGAAGGTATGCCAAGGGGTACGTGAGATTTTTTTTAAATATTCTAAAAATAGCAACAATTCGAAAATCCTTTATAAATATATTTAGTGAATAATACTTCAACAAAATATGAATGTAAGTTCATAAACTGTGAAAAGAAATGCAACAACGCAATATTCAGTGTTGACAGCTGGATTTTTTGTGGACATGTTCCATAAATGTTGATGTTAAAGATTTCTTTTTTTGTGAAGAAATGTTCATGAAACCAGATGGATCTCTGTTATAATCCCTAAAGAGGGCACTTTAAGTTACTTCTATGTGTATAAATCTTTATTTATAATTGAATCATTTGTTTATTTTTCTAGAAGTTTTTAGTTATTTTTATGTTTTTTTCCAAATAGTTGCAGAAAGACCACTACAAATGAGCAAAATTTTGCACTGTTTTACAATTTAATAAATCAGAAACTGATGACATAGTGCTGCATTTTCGGGCGGTATTGCTCGGTTGCTGAAGTGGCCGTGCCAGCAACTTGAGGGTTCCAGGTTCGATCCCCGCTTCCGCTATCCTAGTCACTGCCGTTGTGTCTTTGGGCAAGACACTTTAGCCACCTGCTCCCAGTGGTTTAAATATAACTTAGATATTGGGTTTCACAATGTATAGCGCTTTGAGTCACTAGAGAAAAAGCGCTATATAAATATAATTCACTTCACACTTCACTTATTTTACTTCCTTATCTCTTTTTTTCAACCAAAAATGCTTTGCTCTGATTAGGGGGTACTTGAATTAAAAAAATGTGCACAGGGGGTACATCACTGAAAAAAGGTTGAGAACCACTGATATAACGTACAATTATACAGCCTGTTGTTCACTATTTTTTATTTATTTTAAATTGCCTTTCAAATGTCTATTCTTGGTGTTGGGTTTTATCAAATACATTTCCCCCAAAAATGTGACTTATACTCCAGTGCGACTTATGTATATATTTTTTCCTTCTTTATTATGCATTTTCGGCAGGTGCGACTTATACTCCGAAAAATACGGTAAATACCAGGAAAACTAGGCCTTGCATGTTGTTTAAAAATCCAGTTTCTCTTCTGACAATATTATAAACCACTCATCAAAATGATTAGTACATTTTGAAATTAAAAATATAACATATCTGGTCAGCAGGCAAGAGATTGACAGAACTGATTGGATTTGTTGTTTGTGATTCGCATTAGAGATGGGTAACTTTCACAATTGAACCGATGCCGGTATCAGAAAATCAGTGCAAAAATGTATACATTGCAAAAGGAGTGAAAATGAAATTTAAAAACAATAATGTTTTTACAAAGATGCAGGATTGAAAATAAAAATATCTGCAGCTCAAAAGTCAAAACTGACTTTTAGCACTACTCAGGGTTTCCACAGACAACCAGTTTACCTACTCCCACCCCGACAGAATTAACAGCCTTCCTTAATATAGTTTAAGCCCCTCCCTCCCTTGGGCATACCACTGACACAGAAAAAAAGGGGATAAAATCAAACGTGTGCCCTCAATGTACATATCTGGGTAACAATTTATCATATCTCATGCTAAACATAATCCAGAATATATATATATATATATATATATATATATATATATATATATATATATTTATATATGTATACCGTAGCCCCCTAATGGCACTTGATATATCTATAACAAAAAAAAAAGAAAATCCATCCTTCCATCCATTTTTTACCGCTTGTCCCTTTCGGGGTCACTGGAGTCTATCTCAGCTGCATTCGGGTGGAAGGCGGGGTTCACCCTGGACAAGTCGCCACCTCATCGCAGGGCTGACACAGACAAACAGACAACATTAAATAATAATAATTAAAAAAAAATGAAGGAAGACGTCATGAAAGAAGGACAACAACTGGATATTCCGGCAAAAATATGAAATTTTGACAAGTATGCAATGGATGGCGTTAAAGGGAGGCGCAGCTGACGACACAGTGGAAGAATCCTGAAAAGAACTCAAATAAATGCCTTGTCAGATACCAAAACATATTTGGGGATAATTATTGATGATGAGAGTATATTTTATTCTTCAATGAATTTAAAAAAAAAAGAAGGGAGCTTTTCTCATGCAGGGCAAAAAGCCTCATGCTGGACCAGTGGTTATCACTACCTACTTCACAGATTATTATTATTTTAATACTATATACTGGTATCATATGTGCTTAGTCATAGGAAATCGTGTTAATAGATTCTGCAATATCTCCAGGATGTTTAATGTTAAGAATTGCAAGTTGAATAATGCTTGTTTTCCTGTTAAGTCCTAGATATACAAATTTAATTGATCAAGTAAACATATCTTTCCATGCAACTAGTTATTTTCACCAGTTTTTAGTATTTTTCCCTAAAATAATGTTTTTATCTTAGCTCTATTTTACAATTTTTTTTAGTTCAGTATCTTTTACATGGAGACCGAGCAAAATGACTGGAGTATAGCTACAGTAAACTGTAAAGGCTACATAATGGTAAACCAACAAAGTGGGTAATATACTTTAACACAGTGACACGGCATCTCGTGATTACAAGCTTACCAGGATTACGGAATATCATATATCGTATATATCGTAACAGTAATCGTTTCTCAAAAAAATTGCTGTCTGTGCTTAATAATTAAGTATTATGGTAAATAAAACCCCAGAAGACAAAATCATCCGTCTTCCTGGCGGTCATCCCCTCCAGATCCAATCACAGAATTGGACCCCAACTTAAACAAGTTGAAAAACCTATTCGAGTGTTAACATTTAGTGGTCAATTGTACGGAATATGTACTGTACTGTGCAATCTACTAATAAAAGTTTCAATCAATCAATCAATCAATCAAAAGAAAGAAGGGGGTGAGCAGACCCCACAAAAGAGCTTCCCCGTTGGCTGACCCGATGTATAGTAAAGCGCGTGCACGGTGCGAACTTGTTTGCTGTAAAACACGACTGCCAAACACCCATCTCGAAAGATCGCAATACCTGCGCTTGCTGTTACAGCATATACTGTTGAAAAACCCAAAAGAGGAAATCAGAGGAAGAAAATAAATACACTGTATGTCGAAAGAAACAAAGAACAACAAAAACTTGAATAAATTTGGTCCGATAGTTAACGATAGTCACATGTAGGGTTGCATGGTATACCGGTATTAGTATAGTACCGCAATACTAATGAATCATTTTCGGTACGATACCGTCTCTGAAACGTACCGGTCCCGCACCCCACCGCGCCCACGCCAAAGTCACGTCGTGACATTGCTGGTTTACGAGCAGACGAGCATGTTCAGTTGCATACAATCGCGGAGTACTTATAAGCAGACACAGTGTGTAGACAGAAAAGGGAGAACGGACGCATTTTGGCTTAAAAACTAACGATAAAGGTGATAACACTGAAACACTCTCAGGAAGAGGTGCTTCAAGACATGGCTCTCTAACTAGCGGCTAAAGTCCATCCACAGTCATCAGTGTTTTAGCTACTTCTAAATCACTAATCCTCGCCTCCATGGCGACAAATAAAGTAAGTTTCTTACAAGTATCATCCCTGCAGGACAAGGAATAGCTAAACATGTTTCACTACACACCATAGCTCAACGGCATCAACATGTAAACAAACGCCATGGGTGGATCTATACCTAATATCCTCTGTAATGCTATCAAGTACAGGCACGTATTGGGTCGATACTACTATGATTACGATTATATTTTTTGGCATCACATCTTCTTTTGTTTTTTTAGAATGTATAGCTCGGTTGGTAGAGTGGCCGTACCAGAACCTTGAGGGTTGCAGGTTCGATTCCCGCTTTCGCCATCCTAGTCACTGCCGTTGTGTCCTTAAGCAAGACACTTTAGCCACCTGCTCCCAGTGCCCCCACACTGGTTTAATTGTAACATAGATATTGGGTTTCACTATGTAAAGCGCTTTGAGTCACTAGAGAAAAGCGCTATATAAATATAATTCACTTCACTATGTTTATAAACTCAGAAAATATATCCCTGGACACATGAGGACTGTGAGTATGACCAATGTATGATCCTGTAACAACTTGGTATCGGATTGATACCCAAATTTGCGGTGCCATCCAAAACTAATGTAAAGTATCAAACAACAGAAGAATAAGTGATTATTAAAAATGTTCCAGTCAAAAAATGCAGATTTCCTTTCCTTAAAAAATGTACCGATATTAAATAATCAGTTAGGCTACATTCACACTAGAGTTGTACGGTATACCGGTATTGGTATAGTACTGCGATACTAACGAATCATATTCGGTACTATACCGCCTCTAAAAAGTATGATCCTGTAACTACTTGGTATCGGATTGATACCTAAATTTGTGGTATCATCCAAAACTAATGTAAAGTTTCAAACAACAGAAGAATAAGTGATTCGTACAATTGAACAGAAGTGTAGATAGAACATGTTAAAAGAGAACGTAAGCAGATATTAACAGTAAATGAACAAGTAGATTAATAATTCATTTTATGTTGTGATCCACCGCCCGGATCATATATGGTTTTGGTTTTTGAGTCCTTTTGTGTTTTGTCGATCGTTTTGAACTCTTCCTGTTCTTAGTTTTGGCACTTCCTGTTTTATCTTGTTTCCATGGTTTCTCATTTGTCCCACCTGCTCTTGTTTGTTAGGTGCACCTGTGTTCGGATTATTGTTTCTGTATTCAAGCCCACCTTCTCCCTTTGTTCGGTCTTGGTCCGTTGTTTATATATATTTGTGCTAAGTTCCGTTGTTTATATATATATTTGTGCTCGGCCCGTCACTTTTTGAACTTTCTCATGCTAAGTTTAGCGTTAGCTTCCCATGCGTAGGCACGCGCTTTATTTTGCCTTTTGTATCAGTGTTCTTTTATTTTTTATATACATTAAATCAAGTCTTACCTGCTATCCCTGCCTGTCTGGTCCTCGTGCATCCTTGGGGTGACTCCACACGCATCACAACACGCCAACGCCGTGACATTTTCTACCAATTGTCCTTAATAATGTTGACAAAATAATAGAATAATAAATGACACAATATGTTATCGCATACGTCAGCAGACTAATTAGGAGTCTTTGTTTGTTTACGCACTATAAAAGACAAGTTGTCTTGTATGTTCACTGTTTCATTTAAGGACTTACAGTAACTGCAATAAGAAACATATGTGTAATGTACCCTAAGATGTTTTGGTTAAAATAAAGTCAATAATGCATTTCTTTGTGGTCACCTTTCATTTAGAAAAGTAACGCACATTTTTTAGTACCGGTACCAAAATATTGCTAGCGTTACAACACTAGTCAAATGATTGCTGCTCTGTGTATTTATAGTTTGAATCCTGCCTGGTGACACCAGATTCAAGTACCCCAGCTTTAATACGCTAGTGTCTCGCCTGGGTTACTGTTGTGATACTGCTTCTGAAGAAATAATAGTTAATTTTTTTCCATTTTATTCGGTGTAACCTCACCGTTAATGCAAAACAATGTTGTGACAAAAAAAGCAGAACATATTAATAGGCTGTGTGTCACACTGGCTTGAACTAAAGGAGCAGACGTGTAGGGCAGCAAACACCTCAGGGCTCACTCGGTCAAGAACACACTGACCCAATGGTGTTTGGCTTTTCTGTCTTATTTTTGCAACATTCCGCGGCAAGGTTGCCTTTGTCGACTTCCTCCACGTTCAAACTGTTAACTCAATGACAACTCCTCATTATTGAATTCACCTCCATTGTCACAAAAAAATCTTAGATGGGGGCTCCACATACACTCACCCAGGAATGAATAAAGTGCCTCAGACAAACCTTCCCATTGTGTGCAAAAACAAAAAAAAAAGTGCTGCATCGTGGCCGTAGGAGTTTGTCTCTTCATGACAGCCCATCACCGTATCTCATTACTCATTGCCTTATTTGGACCAACTGCCTCCCTGAGATATTCTGTCTAACTTAGCTGTCCATCTCAGACGAATGGAGAGGAGGGGGCCGTCCACCACAGCCCCCCAGCCTTGACCACATTCAGACAATTACACTTGCTTGATGAAACAATCAGGACCACACAATAACAGCAAGAGACTTCACACGTTGTGGTTTAAAGGCTTACTGAAATTAGATTTTCTTATTTAGACGGGGATAGCAGGTCCATTCTATGTGTCATACTTGATCATTTCGCGATATTGCCATATTTTTGCTGAAAGGCTTTAGTAGAGAACATCGACGATAAAGTTCGCAACTTTTGGTCGCTAACAGAAAAGCCTTGCCCTTACCGGAAGTCGCAGACGATGACGTCACCCGTTGATGGCTCCTCACATCCTCACATTGTTTTTAATGGGAGCCTCCAACAAAAAGAGCTATTTGGACTGAGAAAACGACAATTTCCCCATTAATTTGAGCGAGGATGAAAGATTCGTGTTTGACGATATTGATATCGACGGACTAGAAAAATAAATAAATACAAAAATCAAGTTAAAAAAAAATGCGATTGCATTGGGACGGATTCAGATATTTTTAGAGACATTTACTAGGATAATTCTGGGAAATCCCTTATCCTTCTATTGTGTTGCTAGTGTTTTAGTGAGTTTAATAGTACCTGATAGTCGGAAGGGTGTGTCCACGGGTGTCTTGAGGCCAGTGTCTGATGCAAGTCGACGGCAGCTTTATGGACGGCAAAAGCTCAGCTGATCTCAGGTAAGTGGTGACTTTTTACCACAATTTTCTGACCGAAAACTGCTGGTTGACATTTGGTCGGGATCCATGTTCGCTTGACCACTCTGATCCATAGGAAAGCTTCACCTCCGGGAATTTTAAACAAGGAATCACCTTGTGTTTGTGTGGCTAAAGGCTAAAGCTTCCAAACTCCATCTTTCTATTTTGACTTCTCCATTATTAATTAACAAATTACAAAAGATTCAGCAACACAGATGTCCAAAAATACAGTGTAATTATACGGTTAAAGCAGACGACTTTTAGCCGCGAGTGGTGCAGCTGCTAATATTTCCTAACAGTCCATGACGTCACGCGTACACGTCATCATTTTGCGACGTTTTCAACAAGAAACTCCCGGGAAATTAAAAATTTAAATTTAGTAAACTAAAAAGGCCGTATTGGCATGTGTTGCAATGTTAATATTTCATCATTGATATATAAACTATCAGACTGCGTGGTGGGTAGTAGTGGGTTTCAGTAGGCCTTTAATGCAGGAGGTCAGAATCAATCAATTTTTAGACCAAGCACCATCTTCTATCTAATATGCGGCCACACATGCAGTTGGGAATTTCAATTCAGCACACTTAGTAGCAAAATAGCATCTGCCATGACGTGCAGATCGAGGCCATCTTTGTTCTCCGTTGTATAAAAATTCAATTAATGGATCGTGTTTTCTGCTGTGTGTCATTCATGCAATTTCTTTTTTTTTTTTTTTTTTTACAAAGGATCATTCCCCTTGTCTCTATAGCAGAGGGTTATTTGAAGGATACAATAACAACCTCAACTGGAGGAGATGGGGAGCTTTTCTGTGACGCATTTAATCTTGAGATAAATAAAAAAGATTACTATAGTGTCAGGCCTCCACCAAAGGCTGAACCCTCCAAATGGGAATCGTCACCTTTTACAGAATGTCCACCTGCATATGCCGTAATTGCGTTATTGAAATTAATGTATTATTCATTGAGACGGAAAAGGAAACATTTTTGCAATAGCCAGCGCTTTTCAAATGTTCATGCTAATCCGCAACAAAACACAAGCCTCGTCTCCTGGGTGGAGTAAAATAGCTGACAAAGTGGATTGGATGAAATTAATTGGGTTTGTCCTTGGCCACTCCTTCACAATGTTTCAGGAAAATATGTTTTTTTGATTGATTGAAACTTTTGTTAGTAGATTGCACAGTACAGTACATATTCCGTACAACTGACCACTAAATGGTAACACCCGGCCGGATACGTTTTTCAACTTGTTTAAGTCGGGGTCCACGTTAACCAATTCATAGTACAAATATATACTATCAGCATAATCCAGTCATCACACAAGTTAATCATCAGAGTATATACATTGAATTATTTACAAACCCCGTTTCCATATGAGTTGAGAAATTGTGTTAGATATAAATATAAACGGAATACATCCATCCATCCATCCATTTTCTACCGCTTATTCCCTTTCGGGGTCGCGGGGGGCGCTGGCGCCTATCTCAGCTACAATCGGGCGGAAGGCAGGGTACACCCTGGAACACAATGATTTCCAAATCCTTTTCAACCCATATTCAATTGAATGCACTACAAAGACAACATATTTTATGTTCAAACTCAAAAACGTAATTTTTTTTTGCAAATAATAATTAACTTAAAATTTCATGGCTGCAACACGTGCCAAAGTAGTTGGGAAAGGACATGTTCACCACTGTGTTACATCACCTTTTATTTTAACAACACTCAATAAACGTTTGTGATTTGAAGAAACACACAACAGGTTTTCTATAGGATTTAGGTCTGGCGACTGTGAAGGCCACTCCAGAGTCTTTCAGCCTTTCTTCTGCAACCACTCTGATGTTGATTTGGAGGTATGCTTGGGATCCTTGTCCTGTTGGAAGGTCCAACGTCTCCCAAGCCTCAGCTTCGTCACTGACTTCATGACATTTGCAGCTAATATATCCTGCTAGGAAATATAATTCATAATGCCTTGAACACGCTGGAGATTCCCGGTACCTGAGGCAGGGAAACAGCCCCAGAGAATGATTGACCCCCCACCATGCTTAACAGTAGGCAAGGTGTTCTTCTCTTTGTAAGCTTAATTTTTTCTCCTCCAGACATAACGTTGATTCATAGGCCCAAAGAGTTCCAGTTTTGTCTCATCACTCCATAGAACAGTTTCCCAAAACCTTTGGGGTTTGTCCAGATGATTTGTGGCATAATGGAGTCTATTTTTTCTTGTGCCTGGTAGTCAGAAGTGGGGTGCACCTGGGAGTTCTGGCATGGAGGCCTTCATCTCGTAGTGCGTGCCTTATTGTCTGGGACGAAACCTGCGTTCCCCCCTCTGCAATGTCCTGTTGTAGTTCCTCAGCTGTTACCCGGCGGTTTTTCACCACTGTACGCTTGAAATACCTGACAGCATCCTCTTTCTACCACGCCCAGGTAGTGTTTCCACTGTGCCTTTAGTTTTAAACTTGCGAATTATGCTCCCAACTCTTGGAATGTGTAATGTCTTTGCTATTTTCTTATATCCATATCCTTTCTTATGAAGAGAAATTACCTCCTCTCTTGACTTCTTTGACTACTCCCTGGACTTCACCATGTTGCAAATACACCATTGACCATCTACAAGAAGCTGAGCGTCACAGTCTTTTTCAATCAGTTTAATTGTTGCTCGTTATGGTTCTAATCACATCTACAGGTGTTTTCAACACCTGATTGAAAAGACCTTATTCAAATTCTGTTCTTAAGAGTTATGATCTTCAAGGGGTTGAATAATTTTGTCAATGAGACATTAAGAGAAATGACAATGTTTGGTATGTTACAAAATATAATGTTGTAATTCAAGTTGCATTTGTCTATTTAATGCATCTTTATTTGATATGACTATAAACAAAATACGGAATAAATGTCCTACTTGCTAAAACACCAAAATTGTGTGGGGGTTGACTCATTTTGATCACAACTGTACATGCAGATAATGTGTCATGAGACATGCAAAAATAAATCCAATTAAGAGGACTTACAGGAAAATAAATGAGCTCAAATATACCTACACACGAGGCATAATGATGCAATATGTTCATACAGCTAGCCTAAATAGCATGTTAGCATCGATTAGCTTACAGTCATGCACTGACCAAACATGCCTGATTAGCACTCCACACAAGTCAATAATCAACAAAGCTCACCTTTGTGTATTCACGCACAACATTAAAAGTTTGATGGACAAAATGATACAAAAAAAGAGTGGCTTAAAACACGTCTTAGAAATTTGGAGAAAGTTGTACATGTAAACAAGCTACAATGAGTTCAAGGACCGCCAAAATTAGTTGGACAAAACGGCGCTGTCCAAATAGTCTCTAATCACTGAAACATATTTAATAGAAACAGTGTGATGTCTAACAATTGTGGAGGTTTGTGTCATGTTGTCCTCCTACAGAAAACATATTCCTCATCTGTTTGCATTTTCATACATGTTTGTAAAAGCTCCAGAGAGCCACGAGGCCGGCGTTAAAGAGCCGCGTGAACGAATGTGTTTGTGTGAATGGGTGAATGTGGAAATAATGTCAAAGTGCTTTGAGTACCTTGAAGATAGAAAAGTCCTATACAAGTACAACCCATTTACCATTTACCATGAGCCACGGGTTGCCAACCCTTGCACTAAACCCAGTGGGAACTGGAAGTAGTTGTACTAATAGAAGTTTATGCATCGTACTGCAAACTTAAAAGGCCTTTGTGGGAAATGTTGAGGAAATGCACCCCTGCTTAGATTTTAGTATAGTGTTACTAGAAGACTCTTAATGCTAGGTTGAAGGGGAGGTCAGACACTTCATAGCACTCACTCTCTCTCACGATTGATCCATCACGTTGCGAGAAGACGCTTGAGGGTTCAAGAATAAACACGTTGTGCTGCATTTAAACAAAATGTGTTCCGCTGATCTACTCAAACATTCGTTAATTAAAAGCCATTGTTTTAATTGCTCCAACTATTGCTGATGGTGAGGCCTCAGGTTCTAATACAAGATCTATGTTAAGCATTGATTACTGGTTGAGTCGGCATAAAAAAACCGCGCTGTAATTAAATGAGCACTTCACTAAGCCCTGAACACCGATTATCCGATCATTGCCCAGCAAGTGCAAGCAATCGCGTCAATGTTTGGATTTGCATGGTTTGCTGCTGTCGGAAAGGCATGTCGATAATATAGATTAAACGCATATAGATTGTACGCAATCAGGGGTATGATTTTTTTTTCTCGTTGGTTTGGCAATTGGAGTTTTAATAGTATCCAAATCTATGCTGTGTATTGATGAGTTAGTATGTGAGTGGGTCAATAGGGTACCGTGTTCATCATACAAATTATGCAAGCAGTAAGAGGAAAACCAGAATGTTATTTAGTACCAGTACAAAAAACTGCATCTAAGACTACATGCTGGATTCTATACATCACATGGCCCATTATTTTATCAATCTGATTTTCATACTGGTTTTTGAAATTGGATTTTAGCTATTTGTGCATTCATTTAGCAAGCTGGTTAGCTCATTAATTACATCATTTAGAAACGTCAAACAAACATAAAACAGGGTGATTAATCTGTTGATTAACAAACCAAAACAACGAGCTGAACTATCCTGTCGGCGCTGCTCTACCAACTCACACACACAGAAGTTGTTTTGGTAACCTCACAATAACCATATTGCTACAATAGAAAATAGTTTGAAAAAGTAAAATCCACTTTGCATGAGAGAAATGAGCAGGTAGAGGGAGGGAATGGAAAGGACAGGATCGTTGAGCCATGTGTGCGCTCTTAACGAGAAGTGGTCTGTGATGTAAGTCCGCTTTGGCATATTTTTACAAACAAGTTTGTTCTCATCACAATTAAAATCTTGCTGCGGTCTGGAGCCTGCTTTGTTCTCTTCATTATGAGCAGGCACAAAAAAGCTTCAAGCAGGAAAAAAAAAATGAATGAATGAATGAAGCATTTCTACACAGAGACATGATTCACACACAGAGGCATATCCGGTTGGATCTAAAAGTTTTTAAATTGAAAAGTTTGCAACCAAAGTGGTTCATAAATTAAACTCCCACTGTACATTAGTTTTTTTTTTCAAATCTCAAGATTTTTACTCACAGTTCATCCAAAATGGCAAAACTAAAATAATGCTATTCGGTGACAGTAGAAGATAAAGTGAAACACAAATACACATAGACAGAATAGAAATTGAAAGAGTAAATGAAACCAAAGTTCTAGGAATAATGATTGATGATAAAATACACTTGAAATCTCATATATGAGTATAAAATATACAACACATCAATAATGAATAAAGCAAAACATGTCCTAGACCACAAATCACTCCATATTCTTAACTGCTCACTGGTGTTACCATATATGAGTTTTTGTGCAGAAATATAGGGAAATAACTACAAAAGTACACTTCATTCATTAACCGTGTCACAAAAAAGATCAGTCACGGTAATGAATAATGTTGGATATAGAGAACATTCAAACCCTTTAATTATTGAATCAAAAATACTGAAATTCCACAGCATAGTGAATTTGCAAATAGCTAAAATTATACACAAAGCAAACTACAATCTGCTACCTAAGAATGTACAACAATTCTTCAACAAAAGAGGAGAAATATAATCATAGAGAAAAATGTAATTTTAAACATTTGTACGCACGGACAACAGGTAAGATCTTGAGTACCGTATTTTTCGTACTATAAATTGCAGTTTTTTTCACATTTTGGCCGGGGGTGTGACTTATACTCAGGAGCGACTTATGTGTGAAATTATTAACACATTACCGTAAAATATAGAATAATATTATTTAGCTCATTCACGTAAGAGACTAGATGTATAAGATTTCATCGGATTAAGCAATTAGGAGAGACAGATTGTTTGGTAAACGTATAGCATGTTCTATATGTTATAGTTATTTGAATGACTCTTACCATAATATGTTACGTTCACATACCAGGCACCTTCTCAGTTGGTTATTTATGCGTCATATAACGTACACTTATTCAGCCTGTTGTTCACTATTCTTTATTTATTTTAAATTGCCTTTCAAATGTCTATCCCTTAGGGGGGGGGGGGGGGGGTGTTTGCCCACATACGCGGTCCTCTCCAAGGTTTCTCATAGTCATCATTGTCACTGACGTCCCGCTGGGTGTGAGTTTTCCTTGCCCTTATGTGGGCCCTACCGAGGATGTCGTAGTGGTTTGTGTTGTGGTTTGTGCAGCCCTTTGAGACATTAGTGATTTAGGGCTATATAAATAATCATTGATTGATTGATTGATTGATATTCTTGGTGGTGGGTTTTATCAAATACATTTCCCCCCCAAAATGCGACTTATACTCCAGTGCGACTTATATATGTTTTTTCCTTATTTATTATGCATTTTCGGCAGGTGCGATTTATACTCCGGAGCGACTTATACTCCGAAAAATACGGTATATCAGTATGTGGAATTAAATTATGGAATGGAATAAGCAAAGAAATCAAACAATGTAGTAATATGATCCACTCCAAGAAACTCTTCAAACTTAAAGTGTTTACAAAGTACAAAGTAGAAGAACCATGATAAACATTATGAATTTATTCCATCCATCCATTTATTTTCCAGATAATCAATCAATGTATTTTATTTCGGCAATCTTCACATAAAACAAAGAACAACAAGAAAAGAAAAAAAAAAAACACTTATTTGAGCAATGATTGAGCCGAAAGGGTGTAGGTTGAAGCAACGCTTATATAAACCTACCCCGTCACAACAAGAACAAGGTTCAAAATATATAAAATCTAAAACATGCTTCACTTATATTACTTTTTTTTTTTTAAACAATATATAAGCAACATATATGTAGCACACGTCTCATATACACAGTTTAACATTTAAATCAAACATATACATTTGTACACTTATATATATATATATATATATATATATATATATATATATATTATATATACACAATTTATTTGAATTCCATATAAAGTGGTAATATATACATTTTAATATAACCTATATGTATAATTATGAAATCATAAATTGTATTTATATACATATATATTATTGTCTTTCTAAAACAATGTTTGCTCTTCTTTCTTATATTTACTAATGATAAATGATTTAAAAAGCTTTTTAAACTGGTTTATGTTGGTGCTGTGTTTTATTTCATCCTTTAAACAGTTCCATATTTTAACCCCTGCTATTGTTATACTCAATCTTATTTATCTCACCATATGAAATATAACTCTGTATATAACTATAACTTTGTATCATGTTGTATGCATGCATGTTCGAAATAAACACAAACTCAAACTCAAAATAATGTTTACTTTGCTAGCAAGTTGGCTCGAACAGCTACATTGGAAGTTTTAAAGGATTTCATAAGTGCGATCTCTTCTAAAGAGTATTGTGCTGCGTTGTTCTTACATCTGTCATGTGCTAAAGACAAGATCGACCATTCGGTCTTGTCCCACAAACTAAAGGATATTAGAACGTCAAATGGTTTGGCATCTTTTCGAGGGGTAGAACACCTGGTTCAGGTCAATGGTGTGTGTGTTCAAACTTCCATCCATCCATCCAGCCATTTTCCTCCGCTTATCAGAGGTCAGGTCGCGGGGGCAGCAGCCTAAGCAGGGAAACCCAAACTTTCCTCTCCCCAGCCACTTCGTCCAGCTCTTCCCGGGGGATCCCGAGGCGTTCCCAGGCCAGCCGGGAGACATAGTCTTCCCAACGTGTCCTGGGTCTTCCCAGTGGCCTCCTACCGGTTGGACATGCCCTAAACACCTCCCTAGGGAGGCATTCGGGTGGCATCTTGACCGGATGCCCAAACCACCTCATCTGGCTCCTCTCGATGTGGACGATCAGTGTTCAAACTGGTTGTCTATTAAAACCATGTCCCCCCAGGGGTCCATATTAGGTGGTATTTTTTCTACTCTGACCCCGAACGGGACAAGGGGTAGAAGATGGATGGATGGATAAATGGATCTACACCCCAAATGTAATTTTTGTATTGTTCTGCTTCATCTTATGCAAGTGCCACAGAAGGTTTGCTATCTGCTTCTGATGTTTTTTCTGATATGTCTTCATTAAGTAAGACTACTCAATTCTGACAAAACTAAAATGATGTGTTTTTCAAAGTCGTGGAAGACACATAATGTCGGTCCATTTGTTACACTAAGTGTCAACATGTTGAATGCGTTTCTGCCTACAAATATCTGGGACTTTACCTGGAGGAAAACTTGTCCTTTAAACGCAATATTGAGTGTCTTTCAAAAATAAAAAATAAAAAAAATTCCTGATGAAACTTGTTTCTTTGGTAGAAACAAGGATTGTTAATATTTTAGTGTGAGAAAAAATGCTTATACAGGCAACTCTTTATCCATACTGGACACTGACGAAATGTTGTACATGCATGCAAATCGCTCCTCTCTGAAAATGCTGAATTCAGTGTATAATGCAGCATTAAGTAGTGTGACTGACTCAGGTTTTCGTACTCACTGTAGCTTATATGAGAGTGAAGGTTTTCCTTTTTTGCGCAACCGTAAGTTTATGTTTTGCTTTGTAAAGCCATTTTATAATTGCCTTTTCACTTACGCTCCCTCTGGATTCCAAAAGTTACCTACAGGAGTAATCTCCCAGCCGAGGGACAGATTATCATCAGTCATTCATCAATCAAAATGTATTTATGTAGCCCTCAATCCCCTGATCTAAACCCACATCCGAGTAAGGAAAAATCAAAAGACCCCAACTGGGGGGAAAAAAAAAATCCTTAAGAAGGAACAACAATGAAAGAACCCCCACCCCCCTTTCAGGGTGATGTCGAGTGGGTATAAATATTCAAATGTTAAATTAATGCAGATAGTCCCCATGACAGATAGTCATAGGGAGATCTTCCGGGCTCAGCCAAGTCAGCCTACAGCTTTGTGTGGAAGAGTGGTCCTCCCCATGTCACAACTCGGGCTAGCTTTTGTGCGTCATTCCTCGGACGAAGACTGTTTTTGGTAAAACTGCATTAAAAGCATTTGGACTCGCGTCCCATTGTAAATTACCCAGTCATCCTAAATTGGATTATCTGCCAAATTTAGGGCAGTTTAAAACTGGAATTAAAAGGGAACCTATTATCCAAAACTACCTTTTCTTACCTATTGGTGCCTGTTTTTGTCTCTTTGACAGCTGCGTAAGTCCCGATACTATTAAATCAAACCGTGGAGCCATCCCAGTGGGCACAGAGACGTTTAATTAACGTTGAAACAACGTTACTTTCCCGTGTTGAAATAACGTTGGATTTGGGTTGAAAATGAAAGTTGGATCAACGTTTAAATACCGACGTTGAATCAACGTCAATGTTTCAACGTTGATTCAACTTTCAGTTTCTACCTAACAGAGACGTTTAATCAACGTTGAAACAACGTTACTTTCCCGTGTTGAAATATCGTTGGATTTGGGTTGAAAATGAAAGTTGGATCAACGTTTAAATACCGACGTTGAATCAACGTCAATGTTTCAATGTTGATTCAACTTTCAGTTTCTACCTAACAGAGAAGTTTAATCAACGTTGAAACAACGTTACTTTCCCGTGTTGAAATAACGTTGGATTTGGGTTGAAAATGAAAGTTGGATCAACGTTTAAATACCGACGTTGAATCAACGTCAATGTTTCAACGTTGATTCAACTTTCAGTTTCTACCTAACAGAGACGTTTGATCAACGTTGAAACAACGTTACTTTCCCGTGTTAAAACAACGTTGGATTTGGGTTGAAAATGAAAGTTGGATCAACGTTTAAATACAGACGTTGAATCAACGTCAATGTTTCAACGTTGATTCAACTTTCAGTTTCTACCTAACAGAGACGTTTAATCAACGTTGAAACAATGTTACTTTCCCGTGTTGAAATAACGTTGGATTTGGGTTGAAAATGAAAGTTGGATCAACGTTTAAATACCGACGTAGAATCTACGTCAATGTTTCAATGTTGATTCAACTTTCAGTTTCTACCTAACAGAGACGTTTAATCAACGTTGAAACAACGTTACTTTCCCGTGTTGAAATAACGTTGGATTTGGGTTGAAAATGAAAGTTGGATCAACGTTTAAATACCGACGTAGAATCTACGTCAATGCTTCAACGTTCATTCAACTTTCAGTTTCTACCTAACAGAGACGTTTAATCAACGTTGAAACAACGTTCCTTTCCCGTGTTGAAATAACGTTGGATTTGGGTTGAAAATGAAAGTTGGATCAACGTTTAAATACCGACGTAGAATCTACGTCAATGTTTCAATGTTGATTCAACTTTCAGTTTCAACCTAAGATCAACCAACCAATCATCAACGTAATATCAACCAATATATAAATATAATTAAAGACAACAAAACATAGTGCATATATAGCTCCAGGCTGAATCCTGTTAATGCAAAATTGAAATTAAGTACAAAGAAAATGGAGAATGTCAATCGATATAATTATTTATTTAGCCTCCTCCCTACCGTCCAGGGGCATATTCCAGTTTATTTTTTATGGCATCATGGACCATCGTTTCGGTCCCCTTCTGGGTATCCAAGACACTAGCTGTAAACAGGCAAAAAGAATACAAATTAATTAAGGGTGCGTGTGATTTACCCCAATCAAGTTGATGTAATTATTAAACACACACACAAACTCACCTGTGACTAAATCGAGCAGCTTCGTCACGGCAAAGCTATTTTTTTCCCCCTCTCCCCTTCATGTTCAGATTGGACATGAATTCATTTGTCATGAGCCTGAAATTGAACACGCAAGTCATACATGCAGGCCAAAAAGTACGGAATTTTGCATTATTATAATTCCAGATCTAGCACTCATAGATTAGAATTTGGGTCTTACATCGCCTATTTTTAATATATATAAAGAGAAAGAGGAAAATACCTGTCCATGATGGTGCTTAAACAGCTCTTTAAGTCATATCCACCAATCTTTCAGAGCCTGGCTGTCTGCAAATATACAAGAGAATGTGTTTAGCATACACTGGGGGAAGGGGCTGGCAAACACATACATATACATTCAAGTATAGGGCCTGTTTTATTTGCACGTGTTTTATCTACACGATTTCATAACCTGAAATTTCTATCGAAATACAATAATATTTCCGATGTTACAGCTACACAATTATAATGTTATAATTACTTACCAGCAAATCTTTCTTGCTTGGTTGAGTTTTTATCAACTCGTCAAGGTCGAGTAGTTCCTCCACTGTCTCCAATTTCTGCACAAGGAAGGACAGTTTTATCAAAAAATTATCCTTTTTGATATCATATATATCATAGCAAGTGTACTGTGTCGTTCCATATGCATAAACTGAAATCATTGGTACATTGCCCTGCATTAACATTCTGCTTTTCAATTACCGGTAGTGGTACATGTACATAGACTTAGGGGCGGACCAGATGAAACGTGGGGGAGGGTATGTTTTTTTTTGAAAAAAAGAGATTGTTTAGCAAAAACTGAAAAATAAATAAGTTTGTTCTCCTGACGTATATATATATATATATAAAAAAAAAAGTTTGCTCCGGTAAGCTCTGCAAAAAAAAAAAAGTCGGTTGCCTTCTTGTGCCAAGAGAAAAAACTTTGTACCCCCCAAAAATTTCTGCGCTCCGTGCAATCTTTTATTGTCAATCATAAAATATCTTTCAACAAAATCTGTCTGGATATTTTATTGTCATATATTTTAGTATACATGTTGGCCAACAGGTCAAAAGTGAAACCATTTAGAAGTTTCAATACTTGACAAAAGCTCTTGTAATAGCAGTACTGGCCTTATCAGTAAAATAAAAAAATAAGTAGAGATCATAGCATTTAATATTACATGGATCCTTTAATGGGCGACCCGTGGACTTGCCTTTTGAGACAAAGCCTTGCTAACAAGTCAAACTAATTAAAAAGTACCTGTACTTAAAATAAACTGGCAACATTTTAAATAAACATTAAAATGAGCCAGAAAAACCTAACTGCCATCCAGACGGGTGTTTTGAAGATCAAAATCAAGAGGAAGTAAATTAATACAGTGACTGGCGCGGCTGTAAAAGACAATGGGTACAGAACCCCAAAAAAATTGTTTGTTTTGTGTTAGCCTGTAAAAACGATTGTTGGCTTTTGGGCAGGTGGGGAAAAAAATTGTTGTCTGCTTGGGGAGAAAAAAAAGTTTGCTCAGGTCCAGTTTATACAGTCAAAATAAACGTTTTCCTGCAACCCTCTTGTGAAAGGGCCAAAATTATATCGATATAAATAACCAGTATTATCTCAAAGTACAAACCTGAATCTTTATGGACGTCGATGGTTTTCTTTGCAGTGAAATAGTTTGATTTCCAATTCAAATCTTCGCTCTTAGTCTTGCTTGCTGGACTGGAAAGGAAATACTTCAGCACGCATGCGCACAAGCTTGGCTTTTAGTTCACGCTGCCATCAAGCAGCAGTTTCATTGAAAACTGTCGCAAATGGCCGATGCGCGCAGAATGTTTGGCAAGTTGAATTGTACACATTGAAACGACGTTGAAAAGACGATGTCCCCCAATGATGAAAACAAACCAGATTTGCAACATATGGTGTGGTGGGGTCAGTTGGTTGTGATTTGGTTGAGATATGGTTGAGTGACGTCGCCACGTAATTTCAACCTCACCTCGACGTTGAACTAAGGACGGGTGCCCACTGGGATGGCGGAGATATTCCTGAAACAATCTTCCATTATACTTACTCCATACTTGCCAACCCTCCCGATTTTTCCGGGAGACTTCCGAATTTCAGTGCCCCTCCCGAAAATCTTCCGGTGCAACCATTCTCCCAAATTTCTTCCGATTTCCGCCCGGACAACAACATTGGAGGCGTGCCTTAAAGCCATTGCCTTCAATGTCCTCTACAACCTGTCGTCGCGTCCGCTTTTTCTCCATATAAACAGCACGCCGGCCCAGTCACATGTTGTCTGCGGCTTCTGCAGATACACGTAAATGACTGCAAGACATACTTGATCAACAGCCATACAGGTCACACTGAGTGTACCGTACAAACAACTTTAACAATGTTACAAATATGCGCCACACTGTGAACCCACACCACACAAGAATGACAAACACATTTCGGGAGAAAATCTGCACCGTAACACAACATAAACACAACAGAACAAATACCCAGAATCCCTTGTAGCCCTAACTCTTCCGGAACGCTATAATATACATCCCTTCCATCAACCTTAATCCCACACACACACACCTCAACCACGCCCCCTCATCTCCCGAATTCGGAGGTGTCAAGGTTGGCAAATATGGCTTACTCTGAATTTGCACAACTTGCCATGTTTTTCCAACGAGTGACGTCAGCAGATATCTCCAAATTTGGTCGAAATTTAGCCAAATAATTTTTGTAAAGAGCTTTAATAGAGTCCCGGAATAAGTGGTTCATAAAGTTAATAAATTCAGGGAAAAAACAAAAGTGCGTCAAAGGAAATGGCTCTTGAAATTATCACTTTCATCATCTTGTGGAATACAATCGGACCATGCTTGTGTCTGCAGTGATCACTTTGGGAAAAGTTTCCACATTTGATTTGTTTGACAAACTTTCTGTGATGCAATCGAGTTTATTTTCTACTACATTAGTAATGTTTGATACCAGAACTAAACGTAAAGAAAGGACAAGAGATCGCATTAGTTTGCGTTCTTTTGCGGTTGTTATGCATACATTTAACTACAAAGACCTGGTTGTGCAAATACACTAAAGTCATGTTAAGTCCTAGTAATAAATATTTTGATTGTTGGTCTAATCCACCGTATTTTGGTTGTCGATTTTCATAACAGAAACTAAAAGCTTAGTTGTTGTGCAGGACAGTGTTAATTTTGTTGACGAAAAATTTTCGTCATAGTTATCGTCAACAACCTTTTTTTCTGACTAAAACGAGACAATAACTAAATAAAAAATAATTTACGTGGACTAAGACGATGACGAGGTGTATTGACATATTCGTCAACGAATAAAAACGAGACCAAAATGTCTGCCAGAGACGAGATCCAATCGGAACTAATTTCGTTAGGAAAAGGCGGGAGGAGTCGGGAAGAGAATCAATCAGAGCGACGTGGTAAGGAAGTTACGTAGACGTAGTTTGCGTTTGAGACTGACCCGGGAATGCGCTGCAGAAGACAACATGTCAACGCCTGGGAGGAAGAGGAGAGAGGACATAGGGGGAAATTTTATATTTGACGTCAAAGATAACAAGACGCAGTGTAAGAAATGCAGCGCGAGGATTACTTGAAGCGACATTTACAGTCAAATCACCCCGAAATCCACACATAGGTAAGTATTTTCCACAACATACAACTCAGTCGACGTTATCTCGTTTATTACACGACTTACTCGTGAAATACTAAATTTGTGACATGATTTTCATCAAAATACGACTTGTATCGGTGATTTTTCCGCTGTTTTGCTTTGACTTTCAGAAATTGAAGGGAAAGTTTACATATAACCCTTTAGTCGACTAAATCTACTGTAGTTTTCGTCGACTATAATCTTATGATATTTCGTCAACTAAAACTAGACTAAAACTAAAACAATTTAAATAACTAAATTATGACTAAAACTAAATTACATTTTAGTCAAATGACTATGACTAAAACTAAATCAAATTTTGCTGTCAAAATTAACACTGGTGCAGGAAACCCAAGTGCTTTATTTGACACAAATGACCACATTATAGCGTCTTTGGTGATATTTGTTAGCATCAAGGAAATATTCTTAATAGTATTAATAAACTAAACGAATAAACTCTTAGGCTGAACAGCATATACTGAATCTTGATATCGCTAGCAAACACTGCTGAACAAGAGTTACATTTATAGCTAAATAATGAGACAAAATATGAACTTCACACAATATAAACACAACTGCAGGCATGAATTGCAGATAAGACCAATATCTGTAGCACAAAATCAACGGCAAACAAACGTATCCTTTTTCCGATGCACGAATAAGTCCAACTTTGTCTTTCACAGAAAAATGTTCCATTTGTGGACCCCTCCAGATGCATAACATGATCTCCAATCTTTTATTCTCTAAATACCGTAAGTGTCAAGGGAAGTAATGTGGCAGTAACCTCTTGGTGATGACAAATGGTTCAAATCTTTAAAAAAAATACATATTTTTCTTAAGAGTGTAAAAATCCACTCCATCCCATTTAAAATGCTTTATTTCATGATCACTTTTATATTTGCCTCTAAACCTTTCAAAATAAGCCTAAATCTACACTAATTCAGGTAAATATACAGTAGCCTAATTGGGCTTAGACCATTGCCTGAAACCCAGATGTGCCTGTAGGACATGATTGCAAACCACCTATTGTATCAAATTCCTGTTCATTTTTATTTATATTTAATAGTTGTTTTACATGTATTTACATTAGATCTGTCTATCTGCTATCGTGGCAAGGAAGCCCTTGTAAAACAGAGTCTGAATCTCATTGGGTCTACTTCCGATTAAATAAAGGTCACAAACTAACTAACTAAACTTACACGATACCTAGATTACAAAAGCATATAGCTGTTCACCACCGCATTACTGTTGGGTAGCATAAGTGGTAAAAATCAAGTTAATAAAATGTGCTAATTATTATTAATTGGGGACGGCGTAGCGCAGTTGGGTCAGTGGCCATTCCAACAGCCTGAAGGTTCCTGGTTTGATCCCCGGCTTCTACCATCATTGTCATGTCCGTTGTGTTCTTGGGCAAGACACTTCACCCTTGCTCCTGATGGGTTGTGATTAGCCCCTTACATGGCAGCTCCCGCCATCAGTGTGAGGACGTGTGTGTGAATGGGTGAATGTGGTAATAGTACAAAAAGCGCTATAGGAGTATATCCCATTTACCATTTAATTACTGGAAATCAGTTTTTGAGCAATGAATTAGCTGTTTTGAACAGGAATGCTGGGACCTTATGATACAATACAATAAGCCAGAGGCTCTTAAACTTTTTGACAAACTACAGTTTTCACTACAGTAGGATTTGAGACCCACTCAAGTATTAATACTTAATTTGTAATCTTACTTGTGTTCAATAACTGTCTTACCTATAAACAGTTTACGATCTTGTCAAATGATAAGGAATCACGTGTTAATCACAAATATTATTATCAAAAATTAAGTCAAGCTGATTACAGTAACCCGTAAACAGTAATACTATACATGTTTTAAAATGAAGTGTCAAAAAATTAAAGTGCATATGAGAATACAGCTTTACCACTTTAGTCATATTTTTTGCGCTTAGTAATCTGCTCTGACTTTAGCTCCAGACTTCTGAGATGGGCATTACTGCCACAAGACCCACATTTTTGCACTGTAAATCATATTAAAAGTACAACAAATAACGTTTTGTATCATCCTGAGAACCAAACACAAATGTCTACTGCGGAGGATGTTAGTTCTCATATGAAAATGTATCGAGTTTCTTAACTTTTGGAAATGGCAGCCTCTCTCTGATTATTACACGTTATCCTGTTTTTGAAGTCTCGATCAATAATGCCACAGCTGTAGTTACACCGTTTACGGTATGTTTAGCATGCGAATGAGTGATTTCACATTGAAAGAAGCCCTGCAGAAAATGAAGGCGATGAGTCTTGATGGAGTGAGGCAGCAAAGTATGAGGCAATAACATCATTCCCTAATAGACCTAACCTCCTAACTGCATGATGCTTCCTATACAGTATGACTGTGCCTTTTGATATTCAGGAAGTATGAATTATGCATGCCTGCATTAATTATCTATTTCCCTTCCAGCCTGGTATCATTTCAAAGCAGCTTTATTCTTCTTGTGTTGATACTGTACGCCTTGGACTAAACAAGATCTATGATTTGGGATGACAATTATCGCTGTAATTTGTCATAAGGCGCAGCTCCTCGCTGACATTTGTGCTATGAAAAGGCAAACATGAAATGCAAAACTGAAAGTTTTGAGCATTTGTTGTGATGAAAAAGAAACAAGAGTGAAAATGATGAGTTGAAAAGCAGGGAAGGCAGAAGTAGGAAGAAGCGCTTATGATTTATGATTGGAGTTCATTATCAGCCTGGCTGCTTGAGTTATTGCTATAATTAAGCATTTCGGGAATCATTAGCGTGTCAAACTATGAAGTTGTTTTCTTGAAATGTGTAAAATGAAAAAGCATGAGTCGATACACAATTAACATGACTGATTTCTGGACTTGAACCAAATTTCATTTTAACTGAATCTTATCAAAATAAATCCTATCGATATTGTCCTCTTCCGATATGTTCTGTGCGCAGAACGGAGGGTGCGGATTTATCTGGAATATCCTGATATCTATATATGTTCAAACTGTATTTATAATCTCAACATGGCCCAAAATTCCTATCTTCTTTCTCAATTTAGACCTTTTCTGCCTCATTGGTGATTCAAGTGTAATATGCCAACTTCTCCATTCGGTAGCACAACTAATGAAGCTACAGCTGCCGTATCAAGAGTGTCGTGGTGAGATGCCTTTATTGAGTTTTGGGTTAGACCAGGGGTGGCCACACTTTTTCTGCAGGCGAGCTACTTTTCAATTGACCAAGTCGAGGAGATCTACCTCATTCATATTTATAATTTATATTTATTTATTTATGAAAGGGACATTTTTGTTAACAAGTTAATGGTGTTTAAAGATAATACAAGCATGTTTAACACATATAGATTCCTTTCTTTCATGAAAACAAGAATATAAGTTGGTGTATTTCCTGATTCTGATGACTTGCATTGATTCAGACAGTGGTGCTGATAATGTCCGCATTTTCAAGTGGAGGAGAAAAAAAGTCCTCCTTTCTGTCCAATACCACATGAAAGTGGTTGGATTTGGCATCTCATTTGTCCAACTTGCAAACTCCTTTTTAAACACTTTGTTATGAGAGTAGCATATTTGTGTGTGGCCCGCAGCAGGTGAGTGACGTCAGTGAGTGTGTGGGCGAGCGAGGAGAGGGAGCGGTCGCTGAGGGCGGGGGAAAAATACATTGGCATCAAACCTCCGTAGCTTGCTAGCTTGTGCACGCTCGTTTTCTGAGACTCTTATTTTGTTAGCACAGGCAGGATGAAGAAGGTCTGTGCAGTCGGTCTTTTGAGTTTTGACAGCAAGTACGGCCCAAGAGTGTTGAAATGAAAAGTGTTTCTCTCCGTCCTTTAATTGATTTTTTTCTTAATAATGAGCTCGCAGCAGCCAGCGTCATCTCACAAGATCCTCGGGTGCCGAGAATGTCAAACAACTGACGAAAGTGAAGTCTTAGTGAAGATTGATGATTGCTCATTTTCATGTATATCTTTTTAATGCCTGGCTTGAGATCGACTGACACACCCTTCGCGATCGACCGGTAGCTTGCGATCGACGTAAAGCCCACCCCTGGGTTAGACATTTCTTGTTGAAATGTTGTTGTTTTTCTTTTATGTCCGGTGTCCCTGTTCCTGAGGATTAATTACAGTACATTTTCGGGCGAGAGAGCGCATCTGTATTCAAGCCGTATACACCAAAATTTCAACGAAAGTAAATATTTTTACATATATCAGCCGCACCAGACCATTAGCCACAGATATATACCGACACCTACATAAACACTCTAATTTTTTCCAAAGACTGCCTGTCACACATTAGTAAAACACCTGATCAAACAAAACAGATGTCATGGTCATGAACCCACTAGCTACGGAAGCGAGCTCTCTAATCAGCTTAACAGACTCAATAATTCCACGGTGATGCTTTGGTAAATTTCCAAAACTGAAAGAATATAAAAAGAATGACATTGTAAGTGTTAGCATATAAGCTAATGCTAATGACGCTGGCTTGATTACATTACGATAGCACGTACAAATATGCATGAAAATACTCCTACTGACATCACACATGGGACGGTTTAGTAAGTATGGATTGTTTTAGTTGCATTGTAAAACTTCCAAACGTGGCTAGGAGTGATGAATAAAGAATCCTTTCGAGCAGAAACACTATAAACAAATAGTAGATGAAACAGGGTAAACTTGATGTTCAAAGCACAAAACACCAGTACATTTTCAACCCGCTGCTCCTGCAGCCAGCGAACTTGTCCAAAAGATGGCGCTATAACACAAACAATAACACATTTTCACAGTCTCTGTTAGAGTTAAAAACATACATGGCCGTTAGCGAAGTAAAATCCATTAATGAGCCGCACAGTTTTTAACTTAATAAGCCACTGGGTGGAAACCGTAGAGAAAAAATAGCAGCTTATAGTCCAAAAAATATGGTACTGTTGTCCTCCGCCACGTCGCGCTTCAAAGTTTGCGGCTTCATTAAATCGGAAAAAAAAACTAAACATATTCCATCCATTCATCCATCCATTTTTCTACCGCTTGTTCCTTTCGTGGTTGCGTGGGGTGCTAGAGCCTATCTCAGCTGCATTCGGGCAGAAGTACTGAATTAGGCATTTTTTTCAGCCTATGAACTAAAAATAGCACTGCTGCAATAATATTGGCCACTATATGGGACCAAACCAATCACACCCTGCTGTTCAGTATTGTGGCATCTGATTAGCTCAGGCTCAGGCAACATGTAAAAGTGACTATTTTGCACTTATTTCATGTCTGGTGGGTTCGCAAAATGTGAAAAAAATTACAGATTTGTATGCTTTTGATATGAAAACATTCCATTTATAATCAAGTATTTCACCACGGTTATTGAACAGCAATAAACATGGGTTTACTGTAAGCTTATATTTAGAATTAAATACAGTACTGTATGTTCTCAAAAGATAGCCTCCTCTCATATAAATGTTTCTGTGTGCTACCATTCATTGGAGCGTACAAGTTGTAGGATACATTATGGTCGTCAACAAGTAAGAATGTTTAGATTAGCCTCACTGCAGCTTTCAATTGTTTGTTTTATTCGATTAATCGAGTAATCGGATAAAACATGTATTTTAGAGAAAATAGCAATAATAGTTAAAGTTAAAGTACCAATGATTGTCACACACATACTATATGTGGCGAAATTATTCCCTGCATTTGACCCATCACCCTTGAGCACCCCCTGGGAGGTGAGGGGAGCAGTGGGCAGCAGCGGTGCCGCGCCCGGGAATCATTTATGGTGATTTAACCCCCAATTCCAACCCTTAATGCTGAGTGCCAAGCAGGGAGGTAATGGATCCCATTTTTATAGTCTTTGGTATGACTCGGCCGGGATTTGAACTCACGACCTACCAATCTCAGGGCGGACACTCTAACCCAGGGGTGGGCATTACGTCGATCGCGATCGACTGGTCGATCTCGGAGGGTGTGTCAGTCGATCTCAAGCCAGGCATTAAAAAATATACATAAAAATGAGCAATCATCAATCATACCAAGACTTCACTTTCGTCAGTTGTTTGACATTCTCGGCACCCGAGGATCTTGTGAGATGACGCTGGCTGCTGCGAGCTCATATTTAAGGAAAAACTCACTAACAGGGCGGACGCAGAGAAACACATTTTATTTCTAGAGACTCTGTACCTACTGTCAAAACTCTAAAGACCGACAGCACAGTTCCTGTCTTCACCATAAAAGACCTGTTTCATCCTGCCTGTGCTAACAAAATAAGAGTCTCAGAAAGCTAGCCAATGTATTTCTCCCCCGCCCTCAGCGACCGCTTTCTCACTTGCTTGCCCACCCGCACACTCACTGACGTCACTCACCTGCTGCCAGACATTAAAGGGCCACACACATATGCTACTCTCATAACAAAGTGTTTAAAAACGAGTATGCAAGTTGGACAAATGAGATGCCAAATCCAACCACTTTCATGTGGTATTGGACAGAAAGGAGGACTTTTTTTTTCCTCCATTTGAAAATGCGGACGTTATCAGCACCACTGTCTAATTCCAATCAATGCAAGTCATCAGAATCAAATACACCAACTTATATTCTTGTCTTCATGAAAGAAAGGAATCTATGTGTGTTACACATGCTTGTATTATCATTAAACACCATTAACTTGTTAACAAAAATGTCTCTTTCATAAATAAATAAATATAAATTATAAATAGGAATGATGTAGATCTCCTCGACTTGGTCAATTGAAAAGTAGCTCGCCTGCAGAAAAAGTGTGAGCGCCCCTGCTCTAACCACTAGGCCACTGAGTAGGTAATAAATGCAAAAAAAACTATATTCTTCTTGCCATAACTTACATTATTTTCTCCTAATCATCAACAGTAAAATTGCACTTTTAACATGTGCATTAATAAAAAATAAATAAATAAAAATGCTGTTCACCTTCACATAAGTTTTGGCATCCACACACTAGCGGTCATGCGGAAATGATGTCTGTGTATAAGGCTGGGCGATACATCGATATACTCGATATATTGCGGGTTTGTCTCTATGTGATAAAGAAAATGACTATATCGTGATAATTGAGTGTACGTTCTCACGGAGTTGCTTTTAGCTGCTGGCATTACACTACAGGCTCTTCTCACTCTTTCCTGTCTCTCCTCACAGAGAGCAAGCGCACCTTCTTACATGCGTCACATACGTATACGCCCTCGAGGAGCAGAGAGGTAGCATCATGGGTAACGTTAGCTGTGGTGCAAGTGGTAATACAAGAGAAAGAGGGTGCAAATCTGGTAACAAATGAAGGAAGAATTAATTCCCAAGAAAAACAGCAGGGGGTCCATCGTCTGGTGGTGGTTTGGCTTGAAGTGGGAATATGTCGAACAGACAACCGTAATTTGTCAAGTGTGGGGCAAAAGCGTTGCTACGAAAAGTAGCATTAGTGCTAATATGTAGTATCATTTGAAAAGTCACCTGCTAGAGAACGAAGAGTGCTTAATCTGCATGTCAACATCTCCGTTCGGTGCCACACGCCCACAGCATCAAAATTCCATTTCCAGATCAACACCGTATGAAAAAAATTGTCAACAACAAAAGGAGATAATGTCCGCAGTAACCTACCACATAGCGAAGGACGAGCACTATTTGATTTCCTATTATGCAGCTCATTTTTATTTGACAGTTATTAAAATATCTTGTGTGACATCATGCACAAAAGTGCACTTTATTTGTTTTACACTATTCTAGTGGCGTTCTGTACAAAAAGTGCACTTTATTTATTGTTGTTTTGATATGTCATCCATGTGACATGCACAAAAGTGCACTAATAACTTGTTTTAAAATGTCTCTGATAATCTTGCACTTTCTGTTTTGAAATTACATAAATGTTTAGGCCACTGCTTAATAACTGTTTAATAAATACAGTTTTGGTCAATTGACTTAGTTGTGATTTCCCTCTTTGCATGAAAGTTTAAAAGTAGCATATATTAATGCAGCTTGAAAAAGAACGTTTTAATGTAGACACATAGAATCATCATACTGCTGTGATTATATTGCCAAGTGTTAATTCAAGGCTAAGGCAACATATCGAGATATATATCGCATATCGCAACATGGCCTCAAAATATCGAGCTATTAAAAAAGGCCATATTGCCCTGCCCTATCTGTGTATGTAAAGTTCTGAGTCCTAAACACAATTTAATAAATTTGTATGAGTTCATTGAAGCAACATAACTTTTTTCTCATCAAATTAATCGATTAATTTTGCAGCCCTACTGTGTTTTTTTTTCTCATTTTTGGAGCTTAAGGTTGAGAAATTTAAATATCATTGCCTCCACTTTAAGCGGCGCCGTGCCTTAATTGTGTTTTGCAATGCCCGGCCCTCCCTGCAGTTAAGTAAACAAAGTCCACCATTTCCTCCTGAGAACCAATGTCCTCTGCAGTTTTTGGTCGACTTCTTTTTCGTTAAAAATAGCCATGTTATGCAAAACATACATGTCCACTGCACAGGACGCTGGTTCTCAGGAGGATGTGGGGAAATACACTAATGCATGCTTTATGATTATGCTAGAAATAAAACTCCGTCTTTTCATGCTCAATGAGAAACTCAAACAACCAGGTCCGCACATGGAGTCATTATTTTATATTACGCCTCCTCCATTACATCTCAATTATTTCAGCCTGGCAGCTCATTTTGTGTCATATGCATCCACTAATTTCAGTTACAAATGGTCTCCCCTCTCCTCAGAAAATGTCAATTACTGTATATCACCTCCTAATGTGTTGCTCTGACATCATGAGACTCAAAACGTTATTTCCATCAAAGGAGTCGAGCTGAATGGCTCCTTTATGTACATGGATCACATATGAGCGGGACTCTTCTCATTTCGGATGCATGCAATTTTAATGGCGAGGCGATGAGTCAGGCACTTACAGTACAGTGAGTTGTATTACATACGGACATGATTCTCAATGCACACGGCTGGTATGCATGAGTGGTGGTGAAGTACACTAACTTTGATTTTCCTGAAAATGTTGAATTTTTCATGGCCGGTGCTACCCAACCCAGTACTTTCCTCACTGTGAGCTACCGTAAAAAAAGCATAAACGTGTAGCTAGGGCTAGGCGAGATGGCCTTTTTTTAATATCCCGATATTTTTAGGCCATGTCGTGATACACAAATAATATATCTCGATATTTTGCCTTACCCTTGAATTAACACTTGATACATATAATCACAGCAGTATGATGATTCTATGTGTCTACATGAAAACATTCTTCTTCATATTGCATTAATATATGCTCATTTTAAACTTTCATGCAGAGAAGGAAATCACAACTAAGTCAATTGACCAAAACTGTATTAATTAAACCGTTATTAAGCAGTGGCACAAACATTCATGTAATTTCCAAAACAGAAATTGCAAGATTCTCAGAGACATTTTAAAACAAGCTATTAGTGCACTTTTGTGCATGATGTCACATGGCTGACGTATCAAAACAACACTAAATAAAGTTCAATTTTCGTACAGAATGCCACTACAATAGTTTAAAACTAATAAAGTGCACTCTTGTGCATGATGTCGCAAAAGATATTTCAAAAACTGTCAAATAAAAATGAGCTGCGTAATAGGAAATCAAATAGTGTTCGTCCTTCGCTATGTGGTAGGTTACTGCGGACATTATCTCCTTTTGTTGTGGACAACTTGTTCATACGGTGTTGATATGTAAATGTTTGCCTCTGCATTTTGATGGTGTGGGCGTGTGGCACCGAAGAGAGATGTTGACATGCGGAGTAGGCCCTATCTCAGCTACAATAGGGTAACAGCTATGAATAAAAAGTAAAAGAAACATATATACTGTGGTGGCCTCTGCGGTGTTCCACGCCATCATCCGCTGGGGTGGAGAGAGCACTGCCAGAGACAGGAGCAGACCCAACAAAGCAACCAAGAGAGCCGACTCGAATAAGTTTTTCAACTTGTTTAAGTCGGGGTCCACGTCAGTAATCCTATCCCTAACCATATAAATCACCCTTATATGTTCCCCTAGTGTCCAAATAACCGTAAATTAAGTCTGTATTACTTTAATAAGCAACTAATTTTATTTTATTTTAATTTTTTATTTTTCCAAGATGGCGCTGCTGTAGTGGCTGCTATTGGCAGGAGCTCTGTGCTCTTGTGTCATCCTTTTGTGTTTCCTTCTTGTTTTCATGTGTTATCATATTTTTGCTTTTTGGTCCGGGACCCTTTGGGACTGTGTGACAAGGGGTGGCACTTTCGTGACCACTGCGGTGCTTTTTGTGGACTTCTGGATCTGCCTCCCGGGAGCCTTTTGGCCATGGAGACCAGCTGCTGGGTCCCTGCCACACTGGAGTCGGTTTGGAGGGACTGGAGGAGATGTGGATGAGGGGAGGGGGCTGCGGAGCTGGCACTGAGCGCCGGGACGGAGAGGCTTCGTGGTGTCTTGGCTGGGTGAGCAGGTGTCGGACACCTCAGTCTCCGTGGACATATCCTCGCTCATCCATGCGGACTGGACACTGGCCGAGAGTTGGTTGGTGGCCGAAAGTGGAGTCGGCTCTCTTGGTTGCTTTGTTGGGTCTGCTCCTGTCTCTGGCCGTGCTCTCTCCACCCCAGCGGATGATGGCGTGGAACACCACAGAGGCCACCACAGTGTATATGTTTCTTTTACTTTTTATTCATAGCTGTATGTAGAAGTGTCTGGTTGTAGCCACTTCTTTAATGTCCTTTGTCTTCTTTGATGTTTGATGTTTCCCTCTTACACACATGTGAGAGGGATGTGTACTGTCAATCAATCAATCAATCAATCAAACAATGTTTACTTATATAGCCCTAAATCACTAGTGTCTCAAAGGGCTGCACAAACCACAACACAAACCACTACGACATCCTCGGTAGGCCCACATAAGGGCAAGGAAAACTCACACCCAGTGGGACGTCGGTGACAATGATGACTATGAAAACCTTGGAGAGGACGAAAGCAATGGATGTCGAGCGGGTCTAACATGATACTGTGAAAGTTCAATCCATAATGGCTATGAGTTGTTGTTTTTTTCCCTTGGCGTCAGTCTGGACCCCCTCTCCAGGGTCCCATGCTTAGACCTATTTTTTTTAAATTATATTATATTTTATTTTAATCTTCTATTTTTTTCTCCCATTCCCCCCACTTGTTTACCTGTATCTCACCGTTTTTGTAAGGGGCGCTGGAAGCCGGCAGACCCGTCAGCAATCCTGTTCTGTCTCCCTGCAACTTTTGTCTGATATTACCATGAATTGATTAACGTGGACCCCGACTTAAACAAGTTGAAAAACTTATTCGGGTGTTACCATTTAGTGGTCAATTGTACGGAATATGTACTGTACTGTGCAATCTACTAATAAAAGTATCAATCAATCAATCAATCAATTGAATGAGATTGTGCTGAAAATTTTAATTTCTGAATGAATAAATAAAGTACTATCTAATCTAATTAATGGTGGATATGTTCCCCATACCAAAGTGGTACCTACATTTATTTACCAACTTAACCAATTTGATATTAAAAAAAAAAGAAATTAAATAAACAATCTAATACATCAATAACTCAGGAGCACAACATATAAAATAATTCAACCCACAAAATAAAGTTTTTTTTTTTTTATACAGTAAATCAAAATGATTAAGTCAGAGTTAATGGCTACAACGAGCAACATTTTGTAGTGCGCAGCTTTTCGAAGCTGTGTCTTTCTGCAGCTTTCTGCCCCCCCACCCAGGAGGGCCTGCCCCAATGTTCGAGAAGGACTGACTTAAGTCAATGTTTCATCATGCTTTATGCATATACTTTCACGCAGACACCCAACACTAGAATATGTCACTTCAACATTGAGGCCACGCCAAGCTAAAGTGTTACATTATGGGTATCTAGGCCAATGTGTGACAAACTCCAAACTAACCCACCCCCCTCTTAGCACAGCTCATCTTCCCACAGGGAAATATGTGCAGCAATCATTCACAAAGGCTGAAGCCCACCTGCCGCAATACACACAGCGCCGTAACCAGCAACGCCCACGTGCTAATTTCATTTGATGGCTGCTGCGTTGTCGGCTATTTGCTATTACGGCAACACAAACGTCCATCATTGCCTCAAGTAATTTGATTCAATGTCAGTTTTATGCATCAAAATGCAGTTCAACACTGATACTATAAAACGCTAACAGCTTGTTGTCGGAATCATCAATAAGAGTTCATTTGCATTAGCGCAACAAGGACAATTAAATAAAGCGATTTTTCATTTGATAATGAGACCAACGGCAGACCAATCAGAGAGCGATGGGTTGGTTCATATTTACAATGTTGAGTAATGCAATAGAGTTACAAGTTTGTGTTAGGGACCTCTACAGGGAAGACGGCGCTGTGTAATTTATTCAAATCTTATTCCACTTCAAGCCACACTGTTGGCTCAGGGTCTTTTGTCAATGTTTCCCCCGACTATGTGTTTAATGGACTCTTCAAATATTGTGTGCTGGGAGGAATGGCAAAGCACATTAAATATGTACTGTCATGTGCATATTTATATTAGTCACCAAGTCCATTTGCGGTGTTTTTTTTTTTTTTCAATCTAAGACAGGGGTCTTTAACTCAATTTGCCCGGGGGTCACTGGATGCAGACACTGGGTGAGGCTGGGCCGCAAGAAAAGATTACCGTATTTCCTTGAATAGCCGCCGGGGCGCTAATTAATTTAAAACCTGTTCTCACTCCTGCGCTTATTCAAAGCATGCGGTAAAAGTAAGCAGGCGCTAATAATTTTAAAGCCTCTTCTCACTCCTGCACTTACCAATGGCATGCAGTAAAAAATTGAGTGTGATAAAAAAAATGTTTAAAAAAAATTATTCTGCGTCCGCGGCACGGTGGTTGGGGACCACTGCTCTACAGCATGTCATTGCGCCCACTTTTACACCATGCTGTCGGCCGGACCCATGCATTTCGCTGCTTCTTATACAAGATTGCAATGCATACTTGGTCAACAGCCATACCTTTTACACTGATGTTTGTGATATAAACAACTGTAAAACTCTTACTAATATGCGCCACACTCTGTGAACCCTCACCAAGCACATTTCTGGAGAGCATTGGCTCTGTGGCACATTAAAAACGCAGCAAAGGGATTACCCATAATGCCATGTATCCGTGACTCTTGGCTATATTACACGCGCCCCCAACACCGCCCACCTCAACCAACGCACGGAGGGGGGGGTTGGTGCCAGCGGGTGTATGGACGGTGTAGCCAGGAGTCGTGGATGCATTGCATTGTGGGTAGGTGTTGTGTTGCGTTTGTGGTGTGTTGCAGGGCATATGTTCTCCAGAAATGTGTTTGGTGTGGGTTCACAGAGTGTGGAGCATATTATTAAGAGTGTTGAAGTTGTTTTATATCACATCCATTGGTGTGATCTGTATGGCTGTGGAACAAGACCCCTGGTTTACACACAGTAAAAGCAAAAAAACTCCTCCGCAGTTTTGAAACGACGGTAGGGGAAGGGTCACTCATGACGTCACAAATTTGACCCGGCGGTAAAAGTAAGCATGCGCTTATTAATTTGGGGAGCGAGTTTTGCCCGGCTGTAATTCAAGGCAGGCGCATATTATATGCCTGGCAGCTATTCAAGGAAATATGCTACTTAAAAATTCCAACATGCACGTTTAATGCATTTACCTTCTTTGAACGGCTTACCCACCCTAGCAACATACTAGTGAAATCCCCCCATTTTTCCAGAAGACACCCGAATTTAAAAGCATCTCCCGACAATTTCCCGGGGTAAGCGATGTCCAATTGTAAGTCCTGATTATCACCCAGTTAACAATTCCATAAAAGTTCCGTGTTAGCGCTGCCATTACCCCCTTTTACTACATGTCATCGCTATCGAATAAACGTCATATGAATAGCGTGGCGGCCTAGTTATAAACATTAAGGGGGGGCGGGGGGTTGGGGGGGGGGGTAGAGTTGTGAGGTGGGGTTTGGTGGTAGCCCGGAAGAGTCATTTGTTCTGTTGTGTTTATGTTGTGAAGTGAAGTGAATTATATTTATATAGCGCTTTTCTCTAGTGACTCAAAGCGCTTTACATAGTGAAACCCAATATCTAAGTTACATTTAAACCAGTGTGGGTGGCACTGGGAGCAGGTGGGTAAAGTGTCTTGCCCAAGGACACAACGGCAGTGACTAGGATGGCGGAAGCGGGAATCGAACCTGCAACCCTCAAGTTGCTGGCACGGCCACTCTACCAACCGAGCTATACCGCAGTGTTGCAGTGCGAATGTTCTCCCGAAATGTGTTTGTCATTCTTGTTTGGTGTAGGTTCACAGTGTGGCGCATATTTATAAGAGTGATAAACTTGTTTATACAGCCACCGTCAGTATGCGTTGCAGTCACTGACACGTGTTTGCAGAAACATAACAGAACATGTGGCTGAGACTGTATGCTGTATGTTTGATGAAAAGGTGGATGCTATGACTTGTGTTCATAAAAGCCAAATACAGAAATGTCTGGAATGGTACGCTGTTAGTACAAGATGTCAAAGGCAGTGTCAACACAGCACCCATTGAACATTGTTGTTCGCGGGAATGATTACCCTTGAATGATTGCCTTGAAATTCCGGTGTCTCCCGGAAAATTCGGGAGGGTTGGTAATTATAGCAAATATAACGCTGTCAAGCGCCATTCATATAAAACTCGTTGGCCACACTAACACTACATTTACATACTCAGTGGCCTAGTGGTTAGAGCATGGGTGTCAAACTCTGGCCCGCGGGCCAAATTATGGCCCGCCGTGTAATCTTATTTGGCCCTTGAGGCAGTATGAAATTAACATTAGAGCTGGCCTGCTGGTTTTATACAGCTTCGGTGCCGCTGTAACACCGCATTCACCACTAATACTCATACTTGCCAACCCTCCCGATTTTCCCGGACTCCCAAATTTCAGTGTCCCTCCCGAAAATCTCCCGGGGTAAACAGTCTCCCGAATTTCTCCCCATTTCTACCCGGGCGACAATATTGGGGGCGTGCATTAACGGCACTGCCTTTAGCATCCTTTACAACCTGTCGTCACGTCCGCTTTTCCTACATAGAAATAGCGTGCCAACCCAGTCACATAATATATGCAGCTTTTACACACACACGCACACAAGTGAATGCCATGCATACTTGTTCAACAGCCATACAGGTCACACTGAGGGTGGCCGTATAAACAACTTTAACAATCTTACAAATATGCACCACACTGTGAACCCACACCAAACAAGAATAACAAACACATTTTGGGAGAACATCTGCACCGTAACACAACATAAACACAACAGAACAAATACCCAGAACCCCTTGCAGCACTAACTCTTCCGGGACGCTACAATATACTCCCCCACCCCAAGCAATAATTAATGTTTTACTCATGCACTTTCTCCTGCTACTTCAAGGCTAGAATGTTTGATTAATTTGTTACTGTTTTTTTATTTGCAAATTTATTATTAGCCTGTGGAAAAAGTTTATTTTGATATTTACGTCAGAGGGCTGCAAATAGAAAAGAGGCATTCAATTTTTATTTAAATTTTATTTGATATGCCATTGATATTTTTTAATGATTATTATTTAATCATTGCTTGTTCAATATTCAATGCAAAACTTGTTTGGGTCCCTATTAAAAGGATAATTTGTTCAACCTTGGCCCGTGGCTTTGTTCAGTTTTAAATTTTGGCCCACTCTGTATTTGAGTTTGACACCCCTGGGTTAGAGTGTCCGCCCTAAGATCTGTAGGTTGTGTGTTCTAACCCCGGCCGAGTCATACCACAGACAAAAAAAAAATGGGATCCATTGCCTCCCTGCTTGGCACTCAGCATCAAGGGTTGGAATTGGGGGTTAACTCACCAAAAATGATTCCCGGGCGCGGCACCGCTGCTGCCCACTGCTCCCCTCACTTCCCAGGGGGTGATTAAGCGGATGGGTCAAATGCAGAGGACAAATTTCACCACACCGAGTGTGTGTGTGTGACAATCATTGGTACTTTAACTTTCACATATCAAGGTGCGGGCCGCAAAATAACGTCTCGCAGGATCTCAGACACGCGGCCTGATCTAAGAGGATGCGTACATGTAGCACACAATAATTGTTCAACAGCATTCCTGCTATCTCTTCATTATACTGTACAATTTCTCTATAAATACACTGTCCCTGCAGGCTTTGAGGATTATTTCAAGTCGTTCTGTTTACTTCTGAAGCGCAAAGTAGCGGCTATCATTGAGAACTGGCGGGAGGAGCAATTTCATCAAACAAAAAGTAAGACAGGTTTTACATAAAAATGGGAAACTTTCTCATTTGAATTGATATCAATTTTTGGTACTTTTGTGTGCGTTTATGGGGTCAAAAATGCTGATGTGTTTAATTAAAAATAATAATTTTGATTATAATTTTGTTGATAATGATATTCTTGTTTTCTTACACATCTGAGTCTCATTTGCAAGTGCACATTCATTTCAGTTTGGTGTGTTCGTTAAAGGGGAACTGCACTTTTTGGGGAATTTTGCCTATCGTTCACAATCATTATGAAAGACATGACGATGGATGTCTATATTTTTTTAACGCATTTAACTCGTAAATAAAAGTCCACTTACAGCGGAACCAATGGCAGATATTTTACTGCGCCTATACAATCCAATAAATAACCATCGAAAAACTGCCAACAATACTCCATTTACATTCGGCGACTTGAATATTAATCTACTGTTAGTGATATTGTTATTAGAAACACTAACGCAGACAAATTATTTATAGCGGCGCCGTGATCATGAGCTTGTGTGCTAATGTTGACACGATCGACATGATCAGCTGCACCTTCATTTCCTTCCTAGTCAAACTTGCCTTTCACCTTGATAGTAGAAGGATGAAGACATAATCCCACAATTGGCAGCCAATTTAGACATGAAAAGGGCGAGAATGACACAAAGACGCTTGGTTCCATCCCCAATTTTGAGACATTCTTCATCTAAATATGAATATATGAACACCTTAGCAGTCTAAATCCTAATGACAGCAGACTCTGTACAGTAAGTGAAGTGTTATTATGTTTGTTGGCTCTCATAAAGTCTGCAGTTATTACAAATGAAAGTTAAAGTCCCAATGATAGTCACACACACACTAGGTGTGGTGAAATTATCCTCTGCATTTGACCCATCCCCATGTTTACCCCCTGGGAGGTGAAGGAGCAGTGAGCAGCAGCGGTGGCCGCGCTCGGTAATCATTTGGTGATTTAACCCCCAATTCCAACCCTTGATGCTGAGTGCCAAGCAGGGAGGCAATGGGAGACTTGCACCTGGGGATAGGTTGATTGGCAACACTAAATTGGCCCTAGTGTGTGAATGTGAGTGTGAATGTTGTCTGTCTATCTGTGTTGGCCCTGCGATGAGGTGGTGACTTGTCCAGGGTGTACCCTGCCTTCCGCCCAATTGTAGCTGAGATAGGCGCCAGCGCCCCCCGCGACCCCGAAAGGAAATAAGCGTTAGAAAATGGATGGATGGATGGATGGAACTTTGCCTGCAACGATAGCGTTTTCAATAAGTGGGATTCACGTGACCGCTGTTTGATGATTACAAGTAAATGCACAGATACATAATAATACCTACATCGGCCACCGTTTTAAAGAAATGGAAAGCTAAATCAATTCAAGTTTCAAAAACACCACAAGAGACGAACGCAAAAAGAATGCTGACAGGTTTTTATATTTTGTTTTGTTTTTTGGCGGATTTGGGTTCACACACACACAGAAGCTCGGGATATGATACGAGGTGTAATATAGTTCTTGAGGAGGTGTGTTACCGTGTTGCATGATGAGGAGGGACTGTTGTGCAGCCTTGGGGGCGCCAGGCAGGAAAGTATTGCAGACCAATAATGACAAGCTCATAGCGGCCCGGAAGCTCAGAGTTTCGTTCATCTTAGACCCGGAGTGCTTGGCTGTGTCTCGGACGTGGCTTGGTGGCCCACTGTGGGAGAAAATTGAGTGTTAGGAAGGAGAAGTCAAGGCAAACTGCAAAGTCATTTCAATAAAAGAGTACCATATTCCCCGGGCGTTATGATTTAATTTAAAATGTGCGACAGAGTTCAAAGTCACTTACCATAGTCTGTCTCAAATTTGAAGCAAATATGAAGGACATAGACGCATTTGCGTTATTACTATTTTATTTTCCTATTCACGCTTTATCACCCCATCATCATTGATTTTTGTTAGAAATGAGTGTGATACTAAATTCTCCTGCCCTGTTGTTTTGAAAGTGAGTGTCCTTGTACGATAAAACTACACATTTCACACCAGACGCCTGTGCTGACATCATCTAATAATCTAATTTCAGGTTGCTGTGTTGCTGCGTGAAAGCATGCAGTTTAGGTTTTCAACTGAAGAATGTCATTGTCAGACCATAATCGTTATATTTTGCCGATAGTTAACTTATCGCCAATATTTTTTTTTACAAGAGCACATTTATTGGGGATCCCCACAAAAAAACAAATACAAATTTGAAAATACATTTTCTAAAACACACTTGTATAAACAAATAAACATGGCAAAACTGGATAGTTAATGGAGGTCCTCCAATTGGCTATGACTCGAGGCACAAAGTTGCTGGGGATGTAATGATAAACCGCAGTAAATTTCCCAACAGTTAGTATTACCTTTTTAAATTTAGAATGATCAAAAACAAGTGATTGTTGACTAAACTTTGAGAAACTCAAGTAAAACTGGTCATTTCCTATAGATTAACTTGCTTAAAACAAGTCAATGGTGTCTTAAAATCGTGTTTTTATCACCTTCGTCTTTACTAAAAGATTAAACCGTTTTTATCTTTTAACCTTTTTGAACAAGTCATGCATGCTTTTATTTCAAGTCGCCTGCACTACTGCAATGCACTTTATGCTGGCATTAGCCAAAAAGGTCTCTCCCGGTTGCAGTTAGTCCAGAACGAGGCAGCACAACTTTTAACAGGGGCCGGCAAACGCCAGCATATAACCCCAATTCTTCAGAGTTTGCACTGGCTCCCTGTTCATTTTAGAATTGATTTTAAAACATTGCTGTTTTGTTTTTAAATCTTTACATGGACTGGCACCTCAATATATCTCGGACCTCTTCCAAGTTTAAATTCCTGCGGTCAGAGAGCCAGCTCCAGCTCATGGTGCCCAAGACCAGACTTAAGACCAGGGGAGACAGGGCCTTCTCTGTGGTCGGCCCTAAGCTCTGGAACACTCTGCCGCTCCATGTTCAAACTGCTCCCAGAGTGGAGTGTTTTAAGTCTCGTCTTAAGACCCACTTTTATTCTTTGGCTTTTAACACTACGTGAGTTGTGTGGTCCTCTGTCCTCTGTTGTCCTCTGTGTTTTTTATACACTTTGATTTCTATTTTACTTTTTTAATTGATTTTACCCTTTAAATCACACATTGATCATATTTGTGTTTATATTGTTTTTTTATATTGGTTTTATATTTATTTATTTTTTGTTTTTATTCAGTCATTGGTGGAGCATAATACTGTTTTTTTAATTTTGTTTTTAACATGGCTGTGCAGCACTTTGGAAACGTTATTGTTGTTTAAATGTGCTATATAAATAAAGTGGATTGGATTGGATTGGATTAAAGGCCTACTGAAACCCACTACAACCGACCACGCAGTCTGATAGTTTATATATAAGTAAACATTGATTGATTGATTGATATATCAATGATGAAATATTAACATTGCAACACATGCCAATAAGGCCTTTTTAGTTTACTAAATTGCAATTTTAAATTTCCCACAGAGTTTCTTGTTGAAAACGTCGTGGAATGATGACGTGTGTTTGTGACGTCTCGGGTTGGAGGGGACATATTAGCCCAGCACCACTTGCGGCTAAAAGTCGTCTCTTTTCATCGCATAATTACACAGTAATTTGGACTTCTGTGTTGCTGAATCTTTTGCAATTTGTTCAATTAATAATGGAGACGTCAAATTAGAATGCTGTTGTTGGAAAGCGGTGGATTGCAGCTGCCTTTAGCAACCGAGACAGCCTCTGTTTCTTTGTTTGTTGTGAAGCTTTAACACAGAGCGGTCAAGCAAACATGTTTGTCTATGTCAACCAGCAAATTTTGGATGGGAAAATTGTGATATTAAGTTGACTCTTACCGGGGACATCAGTGGATTATGGGACCTCCTGCACTAGCTGTTAAAAAAGCAGCTGTGAGCTTGGCTCCTCGGCTTCTCTGAGAGACACTGGCGTTCACCGCAGCAAATCCGACTTTGAGGTATGACTTTACAATATCACTAAAACACTATTAAAACATTAAGCAGATAAGGGAACTTCCAGAATTATCCTAGTAAATGTGTCTGATTACATCTGAAACTGTCCCACTGCCGCCGCCCGGAACCGTCGCTTTTTTTTTTTTTTTTTTTGTGCTTCAGTCTAACTTTCCTCATCCACAAATCTTTCATCCTCGCTCAAATTAATGGGGAAATTGTCGCTTTCTCGGTCCGAATAGCTCTTGCTGTGTGAGGCTTTGATTATAAACAATGTGAGGATATGAGGAGCCCTACAACCCGTGACGTCACGCGCACATCGTCTGCTACTTTCGGTAAAGGCAAGGCTTTTTTATTGGCGACCAAAAGTTGTGAACTTTATCGTCGATGCTCTCTACTAAATCCTTTCAGCAAAAATATGGCAATATCGCGAAATGATCAAGTATGACACATAGAATGGACCTGCTATCCCCGTTTAAATAAGAAAATCTCATTTCAGTAGGCCTTTAAATTTCTCCTACAACAACCGACGTCCCAATATAAGATACAAACCTCCGAGATTCTGTGTTTTTGAGTGTATATAAAATATTGAAGGATGACGAGGAGATGGTCGATTAACAATCACTTTATGGTGAAGGTGGGGTTAATTAATCATATTTAGCACACAATCTAAAGTGTGCTTAGAATTTTGGCCCCCCGTGTTTTTTTTGAGTTTGACATTCCTGCTTTAGTCTTGTATCTGAACGAGCTGCTGATGTAATTTTCACAACAATGAAAATGATTTTGGTAATTTACAATCTAAGAAGAAAGAAAAAAGGGTGCCTTGTTCTAGTTGCTGTGGTAGAATCCAGTTGAATACTACAATGCTTTTATTTTGAAGCGCAATCAGCACTGAACAGGAAGTCACTGTACCTGCATTTAAGTGTTGTTTAACCAGACTGTAGTTTGGTTGCTGTTGTCGTTTTACGCATATTATCAATAATAAGGAAGTTGACAATAACCCAACATATGTAGCTGAGATAGGCGCCAGCGCCCCCCGCGACCCCGAAAGGGAATAAGCGGTAGAAAATGGATGGATGGATGTTTACATAAACTGAAAACGAAAGCCTTGCAGGTCTACAATTTTATGTGGACAAATTTGACACTTTTAGTACAGTATTTAAAAGTAGACGGCGGACCAGGAATGGATGAGTTGGTTGACATAGACGGGTTTAAGTGGGTTCCACTCTACCGTGTCGTGTGGTTCTGTGTGTAATGCAGGAATACATAATAAATGTGGAATTTTTTGGTGATATCTGTGTGAAAAAAGTTTAATGTCACTGTACTGTATTAAAGGTGCATTATTCATCTTTTTTGCATAATTCTGCATGTATTGTTATGGTTCATTCAGTCACTTGAGATTTTATATTTTTTTAGACAAATTCATGCAGTTTGAATTTGCATTTTTCCATTCATCTACTGTATCCTCTTCCTTCCGCTTATCCGAGGTCGGGTAGCAACCTAAACAGAGAAGCCCAGAATTCCTTTTCCCCTGCCAATTTTTCCAGTTCCTCCCGGGAGATCCCAAGCTGTTCCCAGGCCCAAACCATCTCATCTGGCTCCTCTCGATGTGGAGGAGCAGCAGGTTTACTCTGAGCTCCTCCCGAACAACACACAACAATCACACTATTTCTAAGGGAGAGCCCCGCCACCCGACGGAAGAAACTTATTTTGGCCGCTTCTATTTTTGATCTTGTCCTTTTTGATGATAACCCAAAGCTCATGACCACAGGTGAGGGTAAGAATGTAGATCGACCGGTAAATTGAGAGTTTTGCCCTACGGCAGGTGCTAAATTTTAATCCCAGACGCTTCTCTCTCGGCTGTGAACCGAAGATTTTTGTCAGAGGAAGCTATCAGGACCACATCATCTGCGTAAAGCAGAAAACTCATCCTTGCATTTTTCATTATATTCATTTACAGCTTATTTACTCTCATCATCATTATTGACAAACTATCTGCTCGGATTGGCTGAGAGAAATCTCCTGAGTCTACTGTCTTACAGCAAAGCTCAAGTTACCAAATAAGTCTTGGTAGAGGTGAAATCCTTAGTTTTATAAGTGCCATATGTAATAATTTCATGTCAAATCATCATTAATTAGCCATGATATGTCAAAAGGCATTAATAATCATGTTCTTTTTGAATACATTTATAACTGATAGCGGAAGTTCGGCCGGGATATGCTCATTTCAAAATTAGATTTACAGCCCTGAAATATTGTTATTCCTTTAATTTCGATGCCTCGCCCTCCACCGCTTGACCAATTAAAAAGTCAGTGAGTGTGTCATATCCAGGTTGCCAATTATGCATCGCCCTCTTTGTTGAGCTACTGCCACTGGTAAAGTTACTAAACATGTCAAACCTTAGTAAATCTAAAAGGCCTCGTTACAATTCTCAACATATGCATGACAGAGCCAGGGAGAAAAGAAGGATTTGTATCGGGGCTGCCTTTGAAAGATGGAGACGATTGAAGACAGAGAAGATTTTTTTCATCTGACGCCAAACTTGCTAATTTCCTCCTTGATAGGTAAATCCGGCATTTGCGTTTTCTTATTACTTGTAATAAATGGAAATGGACATTTCGTATGTAAACTATATTGTCCAATACAGTCTATGATCTTGTCTAACATAGCTATTATGTTCGTGAAACGAATGCTTATGAGCGAAGTACTATCATGCTAACGGGGGGAAATATATGCCCGTTAGCTCGTATGTCGATGTGTCATCCAACTGACAGGGCAAATATATATTTCCGACAAAAAAAATAACCAATGTCCAAAACTAATGGATATATGTAGTGTCAGTGCCTATTTCTTTCTCAATATGCTGATACACTGAGGAAATGTGTTCCAATCTTAGCCCAGCTAACTGTGGTTTCTGGTACTGTGTGTGCATCAAACACATGGGTTTGGTAATTGCTTGGCACAATATAATGCATTATATGTAATGATTTTCTACTTTGTGTATTGACATGGTAGTAGGCTATATGATTTATGCGTAACATGGTTTTTGCGTAACGTAGGTTGGCTCATAGAATCACACTCTGCACTGAAAGATGTGTGAACAAAATGTGGTGGTAAATTTACTGTTGGCCTTGGCTTGCCATCAAAGTAGGCCTATGAGATATGTGATATGTTATATATTATTTAATATCATTTTTTTGATGGTGATCCTTGCGGTCAAACTAGACATTTTAGCAGGGTAATGCCAACTGTCTGTCACGACTACCAATAGAAATATTGCTGCGTAACTTTACAAATACATTTGGCTCATCGACATTTGTAAATTGTGGCATAATTACTTAGTAAACCATCTTGCAAGAAGCATAAACAAGAGAAACCAACAGCGTAGGACTCGTCGATTACCATTTGAAGTTCCTTGGAGTTAAACTGACTCTCAACAGACTCGCTGAGCTCAACCTAGGGTCTGGGCTCGAAGGCATTGCAAACTCCTTCCAGATAGCAAAAAATAATGAACCAATCAGGATCGCCAAGTAGGATTTCAAAGATGTGAAGTAGCGCCGAAGAGTTTTTTGATTCAAACTACAATGGCGGCAGGCAGCCCTCTCTGCGCCGTGTGTTGACATTGATTCTGCTATTGCAACTGTTTGTCGAATCTGTCGAATATTAATTCTTTAAAAGATGAAAAGAGAACGTTTTTTATTGTTGGCAAAGATGTTTTGGCTCTTCTTCCGACCGGGTTTGAATTTCCCAGCGTCACTCTCATCAGCGTCACGGGTTGATTTCGATGTGAGTGGTTGAAGTAGCACGTCATTCAAGATAACGGACAAGTGGTTTATCCAATCACATATATATATATATTTTTTTTTACAAGGCCCCGCCTTCTGAAATTAATCTCCTATTGAGAACTCCCAGATCAATGTGTGAAGCTCAGCAAACTACAAGGATCTGGCAAGAGTCAGGTTACCTTGGAGTAGGATTCGGATTTGTATCTGGCAACCTCAGTCATGGAGAGTGGGAGTGGACTACAGAATTTTGACCCTGATTGCAGTACTATTTCTGGCCACATACTACATATGGCACCTTTTTAAAGCAAAACTGTGTTTTTTCCAGGGATGACGCCTATACTTACAATGGGGGGGTGGGGGGATGGGGGGATATGGTCTTTTCGAATACCTGTATAACTGATATTGAAAGTTCAGCCGGGATATGCTCATTTCAAAATTAGATTTACAGCCCTGAAATATTGTTATTGTTTTCATTTCGATTCCTCGCCCTCCACCGTTAGACCAATTAAAAAGTCAGTGAGTGTGTCACATCCCGGTTGCCAGTTACGCACTGCCCTCTTTGTTGAGCTACTGCCACTGGTAAAGTTACTAAACATGTCAGACATTAGTAAGTCTAGAGTGGGAAGGGACTACCGAATTTTGACCGTGACTGCAGTACTATTTCTGGCCACATTACTACATATGGCACCTTTTAAAGCAAAACTGTGTTTTTTTTCTAAGTATGACGCCTATACTTACAATTCAGTTTGACAGATACTGTGTGAGATGATGATGCTGTGGTCTTTATCCATTAATGACAACGGCAACAGGATTTATTTTATTTATTTATTTATTTATTTATTTTATGTGGCAATTTAAAGGGAAAAGCTGATTTAGTTGATGGTTCAGCATGGATGAATGGAACATTTTCATTTCCAGAGTGGATGATCATCACCATTTGTCACCAGCATTCCAGCTGCAAATAGATATTTGCAAACAGTGGCGGTCTAAAAGGATGTAAGGACGGTGACGGGGCAAGCAGGAAAAAAGATGTTTCTTCATCTTGTCATTGCTCTCTGCTCTGCACTCCAGAGTGGATTGAAGTCTCCGTGCTGCGTTATTTCAGTCGTAGGAGGCGAAACCACCCCCTCAGACTGAGTCTTACATGAGTGGAGATTCAATTAAAGGCTTCCATCCCTAGAATGTGTCTGCATTGCAGAGGGGAAGCTGGTTTAGTCTCTTTTTTTTTTTTGTATTACTCCTATGACAAGTTGTCTGTAGTACAACTGGAACACCAGAACGCATCGAAAGCTGTCGAGCAAAATGCTTGGATGCAAAAGTGTCGAAGCAGCTGGAGGCCACCGAAAAAAAACAAAAGTGTTCAGTGGGAAGACCGCGGCACAGCGGGGATGAGCAACACAATCAGTGACGAGGATCTGATAGGACTGGACGGAAATTGGTGGACTTAATAAACTCAGATGTGTCACAGTAGGGTAGAACACAAGGGAGGGCGAGGAGCTGACTGGCTGACAAGATCACACGCAGCATGCATGGAGACAATATTTCAGAACGACTATGCTACTTAGGAATGTGTATACCAGGGGCCATCATGTATTTAAGGTTACATGGATTTCTTACTAAAAAATGGTGTATGCTCAAATCCAGAATACTTTGTACCCACTAACAGTTTCAGATGTACAAAACCAGTGAAGGTTGTACGTTGTGTAATTCTTAAATAAAAACGGAATACAATGATTTGCAAATCCTTTTCAACTTATATTTACTTGAATAGACTGCAAATAGGGCTGGGCGATATATCGACATACTCGATATATCGCGGGCTTGTGTCTAAATATAGAAAATGACTATATCGTCATATTCAAGTATACGTTCTCACGCAGTTGCTTTTAGCTGCCTGCATTACACTGCAGGCTCTCCTCGTTCTTTCTTGCCTCTGCTTCCCACAGAGAGTTAAACAAGCACACCTACTTAAATACGTTACATACTGTCACCTCATACGTAACATACGTACACGCCCTCGCGGATCAGAGAGGTAGCAGCATGAGTAACGTTAGCTGTGGTGCGAGTGGTAATACAAGAGAAAGAAGATGCGAATCTGGTAACAAATGAAGGAATAATTAATTCCCAAGAAAAACAGCAAGGGGTCCATCGCCTGGCGGTGGTTTGGCTTCAAGTGGGAATATGTCGAACAGACAACCGTAATTTGTCAAGTGTGGGGTAAAAGTGTTAATATAAAAAGTAGCATTACTGCTAACATGTAGCATCATTTGGAAAGTCACCTACTAGAGCAGAGGTCACCAACCTTTTGGCTACTTCTTGGGTACTGATTAATGCGAAGGGCTACCAGTTTGATACACACTTAAATAAATTGCCAGAAATAGCCAATTTGCTCAATTGACCTCTAACTCTATGTTATTATAATAATTAATGATATTTATCTTTGTGGAAACACTGATCATCTTAATGATTTCTCAAGATAACTATATATTTTTGATGACATGTTTTAAATAGGTTAAAATTAAATCTGCACTTTGTGAGAATATATAACAAATTGGACCAAGCTATATTTTTAACAAAGAAACATCATTATTTCTTCTACATTTTCCAGAACAAAAATTTTAAAATAAATTCAAAGACTTTGAAATAAGATTTAAATTTGATTCTACAGATTTTCTAGATTTGCCAGAATATTTTTTTTTAATTTGAAACATAAATTTAAAGAAATAGTCCACAAATATTCTTCGTCAAAAAAACAGAAGCTAAAATGAAGAATTAAATTAAAATGTATTTATTATTCTTTACAATAATAAAAAAAAAATACTTGAACATTGATTTAAATTGTCAATTTAAAAGGAATTTAAAAGGTAAAAAGGTAAAAGTGTTTAAAAATCCTAAAATTATTTTTAAGGTTGTATTTTTTCTCTGAAATTATCTTTCTGGAAGTTATAAGAAGCAAAGTGAAAAAATAAATGAACTTATTTAAACAAGTGAAGACCAAGTCTTTAAATTATGTTCTTGGATTTTCAAATTCTATTTGAGTTTTGTCCCTCTTAGAATTAAAAATGTGCAGCAAAGCGAGACCAGCTTGCTAGTAAATAAATACAATTTAAAAAATAGAGGCAGCTCACTGGTAAGTGCTGCTATTTGAGCTATTTTTAGAACAGGCCAGCGGGCTACTCATCTGGTCCTTACGGGCTACCTGGTGCCCGCGGGCACCGCGCTGGTGGCCCCTATACTAGAGAATGAAGAGTGCTTACTCCGTATGTCAACATCTCCGTTCGGTGCCACACGCCCACACCATCAAAATGCTAAGGTAAACATTTACAGATCAACACCGTATGAAAAATTTTTTGATTTTTTTTAGTTGTGATTTCCTTCTCTGCATGAAATTTTAAAATGAGCATTTATTAATGCAGTATGAAGAAGAATATTTTAATGTAGACACAAATAATCATCATACTGCTGTGATTATATGTGTCAAGTGTTCATTCAAGGCTAAGGCAAAATATCGTGATGTATAAATATTGCGCTGTCGGCCAGCCCTAACTGCAAAGACAAGATATTCAATGTTCAAACTGAGAAACTACATTTTTTGAAAATAATCATTAACTTAGAATTTAATGGCAGCATTTTTACCACTGTGTTACAAACATGGGCTTTTCTTTTAACAACACTCAACACGGGATCATACCGGTGTAGTGTGTTTACATTATTCACCCGAGGAACTTAAGTTGTTAGAGAGTTCCGGTCGGACGTTTTTTTACGGGACACAGCTGCTGCTCCGTTATTGATTTAAGTCAAGTCTGATCGTCATTAAAACAGTTAGCTGCATCTTTTGACACTTCTTCCAATCGTGTCATGTCAAATCAAATCAAATCAACTTTATGTATGAAGCACATTCAAAATTTACCACAGGGGTAGCCAAAGTCAATAAAAAGAGTTGGATTTAAAAAAAAAAAAAACGGCTGTGGTCAAAATATCTCAGAACATTTAAAAGTTGCCAAAATGCTTCATCATCTCTTTTAATTTTTTGACTATCGGCTTGTATTTGTATACTAATAACCGGCTTTTTGCAAGTTCACATGTTCCCATTAAAATTGTCTGTATCTTTTTAATTATTTGTTAACTTAATTTATATATTTTATTATAAGTTATTAAAAATGTACTTCTGTAACATATTAAGTAGTATTAAGTAATAGACGTACAATTTTCCTTTTTTGAGGGGGGGGGGATTATAACTGACAAATGTAAAAATGTAATACAAGCCCCGTTTCCATATGAGTTGGGAAATTGAGTTAGATGTAAATATAAACGGAATACAATAATTTGCAAATCCTTTTCAACCCATATTCAGTTGAATATGCTACAAAGACAACATATTTGATGTTCAAACTGATAAACATTTATTTTTTTGCAAATAATCATTAACTTTAGAATTTGATGCCAGCAACAAGTGACAAAGAAGTTGGGAAAGGTGGCAATGAATACTGATAAAGTTGAGGAATGCTCATCAAACACTTATTTGGAACATCCCACAGGTGTGCAGGCTAATTGGGAACAGGTGGGTGCCATGATTGGGTATAAAAACAGCTTCCCAAAAAATGCTCAGTCTTTCACAAGAAAGGATGGGTCGAGGTACACCCCTTCGTCCACAACTGTGTGAGCAAATAGTCAAACAGTTTAAGAACAACGTGTCACAAAGTGCAATTGCAAGAAATTTAGGGATTTCAACATCTACGGTCCATAATATCATCAAAAGGTTCAGAGAATCTGGAGAAATCACTCCACGTAAGCGTCATGGCCAGAAACCAACATTGGATGACCGTGACCTTCCATCCCTCAGGCGGCACTGTATCAAAAACTTACATCAATCTCTAAAGGATATCACCACATGGGCTCAGGAACACTTCAGAAAACTACTGTCACTAAATACAGTTTGTCTTTACATCAGTAAGTGCAAGTTAAAGCTCTACTATGCAAAGCGAAAGCCATTTATCAACAACATCCAGAAACGCCGCCAGCTCCTCTGGGTCCGAGATAATCTAAGATGGTCTGATGGAAAGTGGAAAAGTGTTCTGTGGTCTGACGAGTCCACATTTCCAATTGCTTTTTGGAAATATTCCACATTGTGTCATCCGGACCAAAGGGGAAGCGAACCATCCAGACTGTTCTCGACGCAAAGTTGAAAAGCCAGCATCTGTGATGGTATGGGGGTGCATTAGTGCCCAAGGCATGGGTAAGTTACACACCTGTGAATGCACCATTAATGCTGAATGGTCCATACAGGTTTTGGAGCAACATGTGTTGTCATCCAAGTAACGTTATCATGGACGCCCCTGCTTATTTCAGCAAGACAATGCCAAGCCACGTGTTACAACAGCGTGGTTTCGTGATAAAAGAGTGCGGGTACTTTCCTGGCCCACCTGTCTCCCATCGAAAATGTGTGGTGCATTATGAAACGTAAAATACGACAGCGGAGACCCCGGATTGTTGAAAGACGGAAGCGCTACATAAAACAAGAATGGGAAAGAATTCCACTTTCAAAGCTACAACAATTAGTTTCCTCAGTTCCCAAACGTTTATTGAGTGTTGTTAAAAGAAAAAGTGATGTAACACAGTGGTGAACATGCCCTTTCCCAACTACTTTGGCACGTGTTGCAGCCATGAAATTCTAAGTTAATTATTATTTGCCCAAAAAAAAAAAAAAAGTTCATGAGTTTGAACATCAAATATATTGTCTTTGTAGTGCATTCAACTGAATATGGGTTGAAAAGGATTTGCAAGTCATTGTATTCCGTTTATATTTACATCTAACACAACTTCCCAACTCATATGGAAACGGGGTTTGTAAATATTTTCTTTTTTTTCTAATCCCTCAAAATGACAATCAATGGTTATATTTTATATTACATAAGATGTGGAAAGAATTTGAATGGACCTTATTTGTTTGGGGAGAAAAAAATAACAGTTCATTATGTTTTGTACATTAAGTCTTGCCCTGGGCGTAATCTATACTGTAAGTACAAGCAGTCAGCCAGGGTTGGCATGTGACTGCGCTGAATGCCTTTTAATTCAAACGACATCCCAATGCAAGATGCATGAGCAGGTTTGTGCATCTATGATTTTGAAAACTGAAGTGCGATACTGCATAAAAAGAAATATGTTTCTGCACCATGATATGTTCCTTGGTGTAAACTATACCATAAAAACACATGCCGCACATTAAATATTTAAAATATGTGCTCCTATTAATGATTTAGGGCCTTTGGCTTTGGGGGAGAAAAACATATTTTATGGCCATTTTGAAAAGAAAAACATGATGTGAGTGATGGATAGCTACACATAAATAATATATTAAAGTGAATAGGACAAACTATGTGTAAGTCTACTTTCACAATAGTTTATCTTCGGTTGAAAGAAAAATCAAAGTCAATAATTTAATACTTAACAGAATTGTTTAAGTTAGAGTGAGGGACTAGACTATGTTTTGTCGTCATGGAGACCTTGAAGTTTTTAGCGCTTACATAGCGAGTCTACTGACAGATATAAGTTCGAACTATACGCTACTCTGTATTAAAAAAGGGCAACAGCGGAGGATGCACGTGCATGTACGAACCAGTCTGCCCCACATAGAGAAAAAGAAAGAGCTCATTGACCACAAGGTTGGATTAGAATGGCAGACTTGTGCAAAGCAATTTAGGTAAATGTATGCCATATATGGAAAACATCCACTGACGTCACATATTAGGAATAACGTAACAATTTGGGAAAATTCCAAACGGCTCTTTTGGAAGAAAGGCAATTAAAAATACCTCCGCCATGCCTTCATGGTTTGATTTCAAATTTTTGGGACTTATGCAGAAATATTGGTTTTGCAAAATGGTAATGGCAATTATTATTTTGTTGGTAAAATTGGATTTTCAGATTAGGAAAGTAGTCAGAGAGCACATACTTTTTCCTTACCCCATTTCTGACAATTCCTGAAATATGCCCATAACTTTTTAAGCTATCTATGGTGGATAGAAAGAAGTGGAATAAAGCCTCTAGCCAGTCATCGACTGTTTTATCTCTGTGGGTGGAGGCTGGGCTGAAAGCACAAACACACAGAAGTTGAAGCTCGTAACATAAACTTAAGGTAACATAGTAGAAATAATCCTAACCAGCCCCAAATTGTGATCACTTGTTCCTTATCCAATTTTTGGACATTCCCAGAAAGTTTCATGAAGATCCGGCCATACCTTTTTTTGTTGTTGTTATTTTTCTAACTAACTAAACAAACCTGTTATGATCCGATGCCCGGATCATACCATATTGTTGCTTTGTTCCTTTTTATATCACATTTTGTAGTTTGACCTCATTTCCTGTTTTGCTCTGTCACTATAGTTGCATATTGTTTCCACCTGCTACTCTCTGTTTACGCACACCTGCTACAATTGATTACTGCCTTATTTAAGCCTGCCCCTTTTGTTCTTTCGATCTCGGATCCTAATTTGCTTTCACGCAACAGATGACGACTGCTTTCCATTCTTTACTCACTAGCTTTCGCACTACGTTGTATTTTTTCCTAGTTTTCATGCTAGTTGTTTTTGTTTTCGCTTTTTGTGCCTTTGTGCCAAGTATAGTGTTTCTGTTTGTTTCCCTAGCTCCCATGCTAGAGCCATTTGTTTGCCTTTTCTGCTTAGCACCAGTGTTTCTGTTCCTAGCCTGTTTTAGAGTTTAATAAATCTTAATTTCTTACCTTACGCTGTGTTCTCGCCCGACGCATCCCTGTAAGAACAAATCCTCCGGCATCGCTATGTCTCACAAAACCAACTGCGAAAATTAAATGTTTTTGTTTAGCTTAACTTTAGCTTACCAAATAAAAAAAAACAAATGCACACAAAAGTGGCTACAAATGTAATGGAGTACAGTGCAAGCTCAATTTAAGAACTAAATTCGTTCTTGAACAGACTTCGTAAAAGTTGCTATAGTGAAGCAAATTTCTCCAAGAAACAATGAAAATATGAATATTGGGTTGCAGTCTCGACAAAAGTCCCTATTTTAGTGAAGTTTTAAACACTTTGAAAACAATTTAAAGTGCTATATATATAAAAAAACATAGGGAGTTGTTGTATTAACTATCTCTTTATCAACAATACAAAACAACGACAATTTGAACTGTGGCGTTTGCGCTGCTCTGTCAACACGCGCGCACAGTCCCTTTGGTGCCCCCACAAACGATCAGTAATCACACAAATCCTTAACTTTAACAACCATATTGTTACAATCATAAACATTTTAAAAAATAAGATCAGCTTATAGTACATTAACTTTGCCGAATGAGCAGTTCCTGAAAGCGACAGGAGCAGACAGGGGGGGAGAAGGGAGGTACTGTTGGGAGGGGCTGTGTGTATGCTCTTGGAAGAGGCGCCGCTGAATGACGGGTAGTTTTTCTCCTCTGCAGGGAGTACGTCCAGTTTGGCATAATTTTTCAGAAAAGTCTGTTCTCATCACAATTAAAAATGAAGCCGGCTTCCGCAATCTCTTAGACATGGAGACATGGTTTGCGCAAAGAGGCATATTTGGCGCAATCTAAAAGTTCGTAAACCAAAAACTTTGCAAAAAAAGGGGTCGGTAAATGGAGGTTCCACTGTAGCTTCAGATCAGTAAAAAGTTCAACTAAATGTTACTGTTAAAACACAATAAATTATTCACATAAATTCAATGGTGTTCTTGCAGCAAAGGTTTTTGCATAATGCAGTGCCCGAAATAATAAATCAATAAATATCCTAAATCAATGAATATCAAAGGAATAGTTATTTTGTTACTCTGATAAGACATTTTTAAGATATCTAATATTTTAAGTTTTGCTGTTTAGGAGCAATAACATGCAATTATATTAAATAAAATGACAGTGTTGTGTAAGTATAGCAACAAATCATTTTTTGTTACCCTAAGGTACAACAAATGTTCAACAGCTAGAAGGCTACTCGACATTATGTTGGATTCACTTTAATATAATCTAGTGCAATATATTTTTAAAGTGTTTTCCTGTACACACAGTTTGGCAAAAGTAATAAAATATAATTCAGTCTTCTTCCCACCAAATTAAATAAGCATCTGTTCCATCTTCTCTACCACAAATTTCCTTCAGCAAAACACGGTTTCCAATGCAATTTTACTTTTGTCATATTTTATTAATGACAAGTGCACAGAGCCATGGACTGACATTCTGTACGATGAAGCAAACAGTGTCCAAAACAACACATTTCTAGACGACCCAGGAAACGAAACTATTGTTGTCCTCTCAGATACTGTGACAGATGCACAAAGTTTGAATATAATCCAAATAATTATGTTACCAACAGTATTCACAATGCTTCACCTTTTCTACGTTCTGTTGTTACAGCCCTATTCCGAAATGCAATATATAAATTTTTGTCCTCAAAATTCTACAGATAATACTCCGTAATGTCAACGTCAAATGTTTTAGTTGTTTTTTTTTATTGCAAATGTATTAAAAACAAAACAAAAAAATATCATGAACATAAATATTCACAGCCTTTGTTCAATACTTTGTTGGTGCAGCAAATACAGCCTCAAGTCTTTTGAATACGATGCCAAAAGCTTGCAGGGCTCAAATTTAACCCCGGCAACTTCGTCAAAAGCCGCGACGGCCCTCGTCATTCGCCCTAGAAATTGCCCAACATCTGCGGCACGATCATGCCATGACCGCCCTTGATTTGTTAATGGACGAGGGAAGTAGCAATAAACGATATAATGATAATTTGCGATTAAAAATACAGGCGGTAAATAATACTGTGTAATTTTTCAATTACCGAAAAACTGTAATTTATGAATGCATTTTTGGCCACAATAAGTCAGGCACATGCACACTCGCGTCGCTTGGCTTGATAATCATGGCGGACTAAGGACACGGACTTTGCTCGGGAGATTTCAACTTGGAGTAAACGGAGCAAAGCGCTTGATTTAACGCCATTTCCCTCGCTTCCCGCCGTACGTTTAAGAGAGAACTGCTGTCTTTAGATGGAGACAGGTGTGGACAATATTGGAGACATTCACACTATTCCCCACACTAAAAGTATACAGCGAAAGAGAAAACTATTTGATGTTTTGCAGCAGGCGAGGTGTTGTGAACGTTGTCACAACTTGTTTGTAAAGTCTTTACTTTGTTTACTGGGATGTCGACTCCTCCTTTTTTTTAAATGCAAACTGTATCAGTATTCAAATAACATCAATACTCGCAAAAATATTTTGCCATCTCATCAAACTGAACAAGGCTGTGAAGATTGTGTATCCGATGTGAAAGGTGTCACTCCTCTTTATTTTTGTTGGCCAAACTGTTGTACTGAACCAAGAGAAGAACAAAGCGGGTATATTTTGACTTCATCTTTTTTAGCCAGACTGCTATGAGTTGTATTTTAATATCAAAAACTAAACACGAGGTTTTTATACATTACTTATGTTTTTTTAATGTCACAAAGGTATTACTTCAAAAACATTCACGTGACACAGCATTTTGTTAATGTGTTATTGTGTATAGTTAATTTGTATGCGACATATTTCTGCTCAAACTCTTAATGGATCTGTCCCGATATTTCAACTACATGTACATATAAATGTATATAACTTTAAAAAACTTTTTTTTTTAAATATATCCCTCACTCAAAATGTAAAAATAAAGATAAAGGCATCATGGAATAACAAAAAGCTGACAAGTTTATATTAATAGTTAATTAAAACAAACAGTTTTGTGTGTATATATATATATATATATATATATATATATATATATATATATATATATATATATATTTATATATATGTGTTTATATGTGTGTGTATATATATATATATATATATATATATATATATATATGTATATATATATATATATATATATATATATATATATATATATATATATATATATATATAACAGTGGTTCTCAAATGGGGGTACGCGTACCCCTGGGGTTACTTGAAGGTTTGCCAAGGGGTACGTGAAATTTTTAAAATAATATTCTAAAAATAGCAGCAATTCAAAAATCTTTAATAAATATATGTATTGAATAATACTTCAACAACATAAGAATGTAAGTTCATAAACTGTGAAAAGAAATTCAACAATGAAATACTCAGTGTTGACAGCTAGATTTTTTGTGGACATGTTTCATAAATATTGATGTTAAAGATTTCTTTTTTTGTGAAAAAATGGTTAGAATTAAGTCCATGAATCCAGATGGATCTCTATTACAATCCCCAAAGAGGGCTCTTTAAGTTGATGATTACTTCTATGTGTAGAAATCTTTATTTATAATTGAATCACTTGTTTATTTTTCAACAAGTTTTTATTTATTTTTATATATTTTTTCCCAAATAGTTAAAAAAAATACCACTACAAATTAGCAATATTTCGCACTGTTATACAATTTAATAAATCAGAAACTGATGACATAGTGCTGTATTTTACTTCTTCATCTCTTTTTTTTCAACCAAAAATGCTTTGCTCTGATTAGGGGGTACTTGAATTTAAAAAAAATGTCCACAGGGGGTAAATCACTGAAAAAAAGTTGAGAACCACTGACTTAGGCAACACTTGCCTTGATTTTAAAAAGTTAAAATTCGAGGCCTGAGCTTGGCCCGACTATCTTGGGGCCGTTTCTCCCATTCCTCTTTACAGCACCTCTCAAGCTCCATCAGGTTGGACGAGAAGCGTTGGTTTTCATCCAGGCTGTTGCTGCTTTTATCTTTCCCTCTATCCTGAGTAGTGTCCCAGTTCCTGCCACTGAGGACCATCCCCACAGCATGATGCTACCTACCATCACCACGCTTCAATGGAGGAATGGTATTAGCCTGATGATGAGCGGTGCCTGGTTTTCTCCAAACATGACGTCTGGAATTCATGCCGAAGAGTTACATTTTTGTCTCATCAGACCAGAGAATTTGCTTTCTCATGTTCTGAGGGTCTTTCAGGGGCCTTTTGGCAAACATTTTACTAAGAAATGGCCACTTTACCATAAAGGCCTGATTGGTGGATTACTGTTTTTTTCTGGAAGGTTTTCCTCTCTCCACAGAGGAACACTGTAGCTCTGACAGAGTGACCATTAGGTTCTTGGTCACCTCCCTGACTAGACTAAGATGAATTCAGCAATGTACACAGACATCTTGGATGAAAACCAACACTTTCCATTCAACCTAGAGGGGGTGTGGGGGGTGCCCACATTTGAGGTCCTCTCCAAGGTTCTCATAGTCATCATTTTCACTGGCGTCCCACTGGGTGTGAGTTTTCCTTGCCCTTATGTGGGTTCTTCCGAGGATGTCGTAGTCGTAGTGGTTTGTACAGTCCTTTGAGACATTTGTGATTTAGGGCTATATAAATAAACATTGATTGATTGATTGATGGAGCTTGAGAGGTTCTGCAAAGAGGAATGGGCGAAACCGCCCAAAGATAGGTGTGCCAAACTTGTGGTATCACATTCAAAAATACTTGAGGCTTTCATTGCTTCCAAAGCTGCATATGGGGAAGTGCATGCAGAATTTTGAGAGCAAAAATTAATTTATTTAATTTTGGAATAAAGTGGTAACATAACAAATTATGGAAAAGGTGAAGCGCTGTGAATACTTGCCTGTACTGTATATTCGGGGGGAAAAAACTAAACAAAACACTGAATGGCGGGCTGGAGACTGTGATTTCAATGAATCCCTGGGGTTCTTCTCCGTGTGATACAATAAACATGCTTTCACGCACAACCACACACTGCACCTTGTTTCCCATCTGGCAGGAATAAGAAATCACTTTGTTAGCGGGCGGGTAATTCTTGTTTCATAATTGATTCCATCTCTTATCTGTAGTCATCGTGTGACTGCAAATTAGCATCATATATTAGTGATACCAGATGTAAACATGCATTTTCTCGCCCTTCCCTCAACCTTTCTTAGCAGTTACCCCTCACATGCAATTTCTAGTCTTATTCATTTGTCTTGTATTTCAAAGTTAAAGTACCACTGATAGTCACACACGCACACTAGCTGTGGTGAAATTACTCTGCATTTGACCCATTTCCTTTTTCCACCTCCTGAGAGGTGAGGGGAGCAGTGAGCAGCAGCGGTGGCCACATTTGGGAATCATTTTGGTGATTTAACCCCCAATTCCAACCCTTGATGCTGAGTGCCAAGCTGGGAGGTAATGGGTCCCATTTTTATAGTCTTTGGTATGACTCGGCCGGGGTTTGAACTCACAACCCAACGATCTCAGGGCGGACAATCTAATTAAAGTGGGTGCCACCTGTTTAACGGCTCATGCAGGGATGCTGCCATATTGGAAAACCTGGAATTTATTTGTCGGTGCGTCTCACATAGAACACAACAAAGTGCAACTCTAATGCAAATGTGTGCGTGTCGTATTGCGAGTAGAAGTCCCTCGCTCAGATCTCCCGTCCAAAGGCAAAACTTAGTAACTCACTTCTAGCTGATTTTGAGAAAACAAAGGAAAACCAATCTATCTTGATGCTGTCTTACAAAGATCTACAAAGTCATCAAACATATAGATGTTTTCTTGAGCTTTCATTTTCTTGCCGATTGAGCCACGGATTGAATCTGCTCTCATGAACGTGTGCCCTTTCTCCAGATATTTTATCACAATCTCGGGTGGGCCCCATTCTGCGTTTGCACGTTGGGCAAGAGCCGTGTACAGCGTCCAGTTTTTATTTTGACCTCCACAGTTATTTGCCCTAAAGAGTATGCAAGGGGAATAATCAAGAACAATACATTTAACGAAGGTGCTTGCAACGTCCTGGGCCAATCTTCCAAATATCCCCTCGTGCCATAATATCACATAATCAGGTTGACCGTCGGCCCCCATTTGTGCAAATGTCTCATTAAAGACAATAAGGCGACTGACAAAGAAGCTCCGATTGGTCCCTTGAGATACTAGGTTTTTCTGTTGTATCTACGCGGTTATGTGTTAGTTGCTAGGTCCTGCCATGCGCGTAACAGCTTACTTACGGAACAAATTACAATATCGCATACACTAATCATATCACCTAGGAACTCCAAAATTATTATCAGCTCAGTTTTGAGCAAAATTGAGTTACTGGGTTTTGCCTTTGGACGGGAGAGATGCCTGACCAGGGCTCAGAAAATCTGCAGATCAGTCCACTAAGGACTGTTTTCACTGCTGGACTCTAGAGAGAGGTTCCACAGACTCCGCAGCAGAACCTCCAGGTTCTGTAACAGCTTCTTCCCTCAGGCCATAAGACTCTTGAACGCATCATACTAAACCCCTTAATTCCCCCCCAAAATGGATTAACTGGCTGGAATATAAATCCATCCATCCATCCATCCATTTTCTACCGCTTATTCCCTTTCGGGGTCGCGGGGGGCGCTGGCGCCTATCTCAGCTACAATCGGGCGGAAGGCAGGGTACACCCTGGACAAGTCGCCACCTCATCGCAGGGCCAACACAGATAGACAGACAACATTCACACTCACATTCACACACTAGGGCCAATTTAGTGTTGCCAATCAACCTATCCCCAGGTGCATGTCTTTGGAAGTGGGAGGAAGCCGGAGTACCCGGAGGGAACCCACGCATTCACGGGGAGAACATGCAAACTCCACACAGAAAGATCCCGAGCCTGGATTTGAACCCAGGACTGCAGGAACTTCGTATTGTGAGGCAGACGCACTAACCCCTCTGCCACCGTGAAGCCCATGTTCTCCTCGTAAATGTGTGGCTTCCCTTCGGGTACTCCGGCTTCCTCCCACTTCCAAAGACATGCACTTGGGGATAGGTTGATTGGCAATACTAAATTGGCCCTAGTGTGTGAATGTGATTGTGAATGTTGTTTGTCTATCTGTGTTGGCCCTGTGATGAGGTGGCGACTTGTCCAGGGTGTACTCCGCCTTCCGCCCGATTGTAGCTGAGATAGGCACCAGGGCCCCCAAAGGGAATAAGTGGTAGAAAGAGGATGGATTTATGGACAGCCCAATCACTTGAACCAGCATGCATGTATATAAAACGGCTTTTTTTAAATAAGATGGGTTTTAAGCCTTTTTTAAAAACATCCACGGTCTGAGGTGCCCTCAGGTGGTCAGGGAGAGCATTCCACAGACTGGGAGCAGCGCAGCAGGAAGCCCGGTCTCCCATAGTTTGTAGCTTTGTCCTTGGAGGTTGGAGGAGGTTAGCCTGTTTGGAGCGGAGGTGTCATGTGGAGGATTTGGGGGTGAGCAGTTCTTTGAAGTAGACGGGGGCATTTCCATGGAGGCACTGGTGAGTTAGTCAGGAGATTTTGAATTCTATCCTGAGTGGAACAGGAAGCCAGTGAAGGGATTACCCTTAATCTCACCCTAAGAATCTCAGAGATTTGTTGATTTTATTGATTTGCTGGAGTGCTAAGCAGGCATTTTTGGTCAGTGCATGACTTTTTTGATTGATTGATTGATTGATACTTTTATTAGTAGATTGCACAGTTCAGTACATATTCCGTACAATTGACCACTTGATGGTAACACCCGAATAAGTTTTTCCACTTGTTTAAATCGGGGTCCACGTTAATCAATTCATGGTAAACTGCAAGCTAATTGATGCTAACATGCTATTTAGGCTAGCTGTATGTACATATCGTATCATTATGCCTCGTTTGTAGTTATATTTGAGCTCGTTTAATTTCCTTTACTTATGACCTCTGTGTATTTAATTAATATTTGCATATTTCATGACACATTATCTGTATGTAATATTGACTGTATTTCTCATAGTTGTTTGTGTGTCATGTTGTTCCAGACCACAGCAAACATCACCTAGCTTGCAAAGACTAATACATCCATTAGAAGAAGACAGCCTGCCGTTTCCTTAAACCTGGACACACACATCTATACCCTTGGCCATTCTGAGCCAGTCATTTCCAGAAGTTATTGCAAAAATGTGTAAAATAAAACTTAAAATACAACATTGTCTGTCAAGGAAGACATGCGTCAGCCTTTGATAGTAGGCTAATAGAGACACATGCATCATTTCTGGCCTTCATTATAACACTTATATAAGGCATTTAATTTTTTGTGGCTCCAGACAGATTTTTTTTTCTTGTATTTTGGGTCCAATATGACTCTTTCAACTTTTTGGGTTGCCGACCCCTGCTTTAGGTGCTTTACACTTTATTGTTCTTAGCATCAGTGGTGAAGGTGTCAAGCACAGATCACGTCACCCTTGTTTTACCGAGTTTTAGGAGTTATTTAGAAAAGACAAAAAAGGCTGTTGGAGCTACTGAGAAAGAAGGGAAAAATAATCAATGAGAACACAGCTGTAAATTTCAGCAATAGGAGGAACCCAGGCCTGAAAGTGGCGGTCTTAACAAGTCTGAGAGGGTGAATAAGCGTCTTTAAAACTGTCACAAATCTCTGGGTAAATGTACGTCTACGGAGGTGACGATAAACTAGTGTGACCGCACACAAAGTATGTATCCTTTTGTTTCCAGGATCTGTCTCCGGACTTATCGCATCAGAAAGTTTTTTTTGTGTACTATAGACATGTTGTTTTTTTTAAATATTGTTTTTCCTTTGAATTCAGAGATTATACAGTAACTTGTCTGTTAGTGAGGGCAATTATACATAAAACATTTAAACAGATAATCACAAAAAATAAAGTATGAGCCAAAGATGAACACACATAGAACATGTTTTCTCATAAAATGACTAAAGTTAAAAAAATGTTCCAGTCAAATAATGTTGATTTTCTTTCCTTAAAAAAATTAATTAGATAATCAGTTAGGCTACATTCACACTAGGGTTGTACGGTATACCGGTGTTGGTATAGTACCACGATACTAATGAATCATATTCGGTACTATACCGCCTCTAAAAAGTATGATCCTGTAACTACTTGGTATCGGATTGATACCTAAATGCGTGGTATCATCCAAAACTAATGTAAAGTATCCAAACAACAGAAGAATAAGTGATTATTACAATTTAACAGATAAAACATGTAGATCAGGGGTGCCCATTACGTCGATCGCGATCGACTGGTCGATCTCGGAGGGTGTGTCAGTCGATCTCAAGCCAAGCATTATCAATCAATCAATGTTTACTTATATAGCCCTAAATCACTAGTGTCTCAAAGGGCTGCACAAACCACCACGACATCCTCGGTAGGCCCACATAAGGGCAAGGAAAACTCACACCCAGTGGGACATCGGTGACAATAATGACTATGAGAACCTTGGAGAGGAGGAAAGCAATGGATGTCGAGCGGGTCTAACATGATACTGTGAAAGTTCAATCCACAATGGATCCAACACAGTTGCGAGAGTCCAGTCCAAAGCGGATCCAACACAGCAGCGAGAGTCCCATTCACAGCGGAGCCAGCAGGAAACCATCCCAAGCGGAGGCGGATCAGCAGCGCAGAGATGTCCCCAGCCGATACACAGGCAAGCAGTACATGGCCACCGGATCGGACCGGACCCCCTCCACAGGGGAGAGTGGGACTTAGAAGAAAAAGAAAAGAAACGGCAGATCAACTGGTCTAAAAAGGGAGTCTATTTAAAGGCTAGAGTATACAAATGAGTTTTAAGGTGAGACTTAAATGCTTCTATTGAGGTAGCATCTCGAACTGTTACCGGGAGGGCATTCCAGAGTACTGGAGCCCGAACGGAAAACGCTCTATAGCCCGCAAACGTTAGAGTTGTATTATTAAATAGAGTTCGGTGTCTAGCAGGACCGATAATCAGCATTTCCGTTTTTTTGGCGTTGAGTTGCAAAAAGTTAGCGGACATCCATTGTTTAATTTCATTAAGACACGCCTCCAGCTGACTACAATCCGGCGTGTTGGTCAGCTTTAGGGGCATGTAGAGTTGGGTGTCATCAGCATAACAGTAAAAGCTAACACCGTATTTGCGTATGACGTCACCCAGCGGCAGCATGTAGATGCTGAAGAGTGCAGGGCCAAGGACCGAACCCTGGGGAACTCCACACGTTACCTTAACGTAGTCCGAGGTCACATTGTTATGGGAGACACACTGCATCCTATCAGTAAGATAAGAGTTAAACCAAGACAGGGCTAAGTCTGACATACCAATTCGTGTTTTGATACGTTCTAATAAAATATTATGATCGACGGTATCGAAAGCAGCGCTAAGATCGAGGAGCAGCAACATAGATGACGCATCAGAATCCATCGTTAGCAATAGATCATTAGTCATTTTTGCGAGGGCTGTCTCCGTGGAGTGATTTGCCCTGCAACCGGATTGAAAGGTTTCACATAGATTGTTAGACGCTAAGTGTTCATTTAACTGCTCCGCAACAATTTTTTCAAGGAAAAAATTAAAAAATAGACAAAAAATGAGCAATCATCAATCATACCAAGACTTCACTTTCGTCAGTTGTTTGACATTCTCTGCACCCGAGGATCTTGTGAGATGACGCTGGCTGCTGCAAGCTCATATTTAAGAAAAAAATCACTAACAGGGCGGACGCAGAGAAACACATTTTATTTCTAGAGACTCCGTACCTACTGTCAAAACTCTAAAGACCGACTGCACAGTTCCTGTCTTCACCATAAAAGACCTGTTTCATCCTGCCTGTGCTAACAAAATAAGAGTCTCAGAAAGCTAGCGTGCACAAGCTAGCAAGCTACGGCGTTTGATGCCAATGTATTTCTCCCCCGCCCTCAACGACCGCTTTCTCACTTGCTTGCCCACCCGCACAGTCACTGAAGTCACTCACCTGCTGCCAGACATTAAAGGGCCACACACATATGCTACTCTCATAACAAAGTGTTTAAAAACGAGTATGCAAGTTGGACAAATGAGATGCCAAATCCAACCACTTTCATGTGGTATTGGACAGAAAGGAGGACTTTTTTTTTCCTCCATTTGAAAATGCGGACGTTATCAACACCACTGTCTAATTCCAATCAATGCAAGTCATCAGAATCAAATACACCAACTTATATTCTTGTCTTCATGAAAGAAAGGAATCTATGTGTGTTAAACATGCTTGTATTATCATTAAACACCATTAACTTGTTAACAAAAATGTCTATTTCATAAATAAATAAATATAAATTATAAATAGGAATGAGGTAGATCTCCTCGACTTGGTGAATTGAAAAGTAGCTCGCCTGCAGAAAAAGTGTGAGTGCCCCTGATGTAGATTAACAAAAAAATGTCTACCCCTTGTCCTTAATATTTTGAAAAAAATATATAAAGATAAATGGCACAATATTTTACTGCATACGGCAGCCGATTAAATTAGGAGTCTCTGTTTACTTACTAATAATATAAAAGTTGTCTAGTATGTTCACTAATTTATTTAAGGACAAAACTGCAATAATACACATATTTTTAAGGTACCCCAAGATGTTTTGTTAAAATTACGCCAAAAATAAGCCCATTTTTTCTAGTCCCCTTTATCTAGAAAAGTATCTAAATACATTTTGGTACCGGTACCAAAATATTGGTATCAGGACAACACTAATTCACACTGCACTGTATGATGTACAATTACATTTTTTTGGTAAAATCCAAACTTTGAATTTGGTTTTTCACATTATAAAAACTACTTCTGTCTTTGGGAACACTTAAATAGGTATGTGTAGGTATCTAATTCTGTACTTGTATAAGAGCCCACTGATTCAGTCGGTACTGTTGAGTACTGATTCACGTAAACTCACATCATATTTTGATACTTTTGTTGTACATTACGGATCAAGCACTTGGCGGGTAAACAGGCATATGCTTCCCGGTAATGTTGCAATGTTTCATGCCAACAAGGCAAGTATGCCTGATAGAAAGCGCTCAAATGTAAGGCTCCACTAGAACTGGGTGATTTAAAGATATAAATATATATCACAGTGGAAGAGGGGTTAGTGCGTCTGCCTCACAATACGAAGGTCCTGCAGTCCTGGGTTCAAATCCAGGCTCGGGATCTTTCTGTGTGGAGTTTGCATGTTCTCCCCGTGAATGCGTGGGTTCCCTCCGGGTACTCCGGCTTCCTCCCACTTCCAAAGACATGCACCTGGGGATAGGTTGATTGGCAACACTAAATTGGCCCTAGTGTGTGAATGTGAGTGTGAATGTTGTCTGTCTATCTGTGTTGGCCCTGCGATGAGGTGGCGACTTGTCCAGGGTGTACCCCGCCTTCCGCCCGATTGTAGCTGAGATAGGCGCCAGCACCCCCCGCGACCCCAAAAGGGAATAAGCGGTAGAAAATGGATGGATGGAATATATATCACGAGTGACACGTAATCAATATCAATAAAAAATGTGTTCGAAATAAAACGTACCGTGTTTTTGCAATCCATACTAGAAATGGATCAATCCAAAGGCTCGCCAAACGGTGTGTTCATATCTGTAAAGTTAAATCAGTTTTCTGTTTGTACCAAATATTTTTTACACACCTAATTAACACTCTTTAGTGTTAAATGCAATTATTGCTGCCTGACAAGTGTTTTAAATGCCACACCAAAAATGTCAAATTGTATGGCTTTAAGAGCATTCAACTTGACAGGTTCCAGTAGGGTTGTCCCGATACCAATATTTTGGTACCGGTACCAAAATGTATTTCGATACGTTTTCTAAATAAAAGGGACCACAAAAAATGGTATTATTGGCCTTATTTTACCAAAAAGTCTGACGGTACATTAAACATATGTTTCTTATTGCAATTTTACCCTTAAATAAAATAGTGAACATACATTACAACTTTTCTTTTATTAGTAAATAAACAAACAAAGGCTCCTAATTTAGCTGCTGAGGTATGCAGTAACATATTGTGTCATTTATCATTCTATTATTTTGTCAAAATTATTAAGGACAAGTGGTAAAAAATTAATTACTAATCTACTTGTTCATTTACTGTTCATCTGCTTCCGTTCTATTTTAACATGTTCTATCTACACTTCTGTTAAAACGTAATAATCCCTTATTCTTCTGTTGTGTGGATGCTTTTGATCCGATTCCAAGTAGTTACAGATCATACAATGATCATAATTTAAGTACTCATGTGTGCAGGGACGTATATCCTGACGTATAAACATAATTTTTTTTTTTTAAATGAAAAACGGTTTTGTGATGCTAAAAATATCAGTGTAATCATAGTAGTATAGACTAGATACGCTCCTGTACTTGGCATCATTACAGTGGTAGTCAGGTGTAGATCCACTCATGGCGTTTGTTTACATTGTGACCCGGGTCAGCTACGGTGTGTAGTGAAGCATGTTTAGCTATTCCTCGTCCTGCAGGGATGATACGTGTAAGAAACGTACTTTGTTTGTCGCCATGGAGACGAGGATTAGTGATTTAGAAGTAACTAAAACACTGCAGACTGGGGCTGGACGTTAGCCGCTAGCTAGATAGCCATGTCTTAAAGCATCTCTTCCTTAGGGCGTTTCAGTGTTATAACTTCACCTTTATCGTTAGTTTTTAAGCCAAAATGCGTCCGTTCTCCCTTTTCTGTCTACACACTGTGTCTGCTTGTAAGTACTCCGTGACTGTGCGTTGCCGAACATGCTCCTCTGCTTGTAAAACCAGCAATATAATGACGTGTAGACCAGTGGTTCTCAAACTTTTTTCAGTGATGTACCCCCTGTGAAAATTTTTTTAAATTCAAGTACCCCCTAATCAGAGCAAAGCGTTTTTGGTTGAAAAAAAAAGAGATAAAGAAGTAAAATACAGCACTATGTCATCAGTTTCTGATTTATTAAATTGTATAACAGTAGTGGTCTTTCTTGAACTATTTGGAAAAAAAGATGTAAAAATAACTAAAAACTTGTTGAAAAATGAACAAGTGATTCAATTATAAATAAAGATATCTACACATAGAAGTAATCCTCAACTTAAAGTGCCCTCTTTGGGGATTGTAATAAAGATCCATCTGGATTCATCAACTTAATTCTAAACATTTCTTCAAAAAAAAAAAAAAAAAATCTTTAGCATCAATAGTTATGGAACATGTCCACAAAAAAATCTAGCTGTCAACACTGAATATTGCATTGTTGCATTTCTTTTCACAATTTATGAACTTACATTCATATTTTGTTGAAGTTGTATTCAATAAATATTTTATAAAGGATTTTTGAACTGTTGCTATTTGTAGAGTATTTAAAAAAATATCACGTACCCCTTGGCATACCTTCAAGTACCCCCAGGGGTACGCGTACCCCCATTTGAGAACCACTGGTGAAGACGATACGCCGTCATGCCTGTTAGAAAAAAAAGGGGGGAATAGATACTTTTTAGTGGCGGTATAGTACCGAATATGATTCATTAGTATCGCAGTATTATACTAGTACCGGTATACCGTACAACCCTAGGTTCCGGTGACTTTTACTGATCGTCTTGGCTTGTGTGTCAAGTAATAGATTACATTATAAGCACGCAGTGCAAGTGAGGACCAGAAAGTACGACTTCAAAACACAGTCCTTAGGCACAAACAATGAAGCATGATGCATTGTGAGACAATGAAACTTTTCTTGCAGGTAAAAAAACAAAACGCCGTGGTTCTGTCCTACAGCAGCTGTGTGATGTCATCAACTGCCAAGCACACTACAGTCCATTCTTCACACTGCAGGGGTTCTCCTCAGAGCCTCTGTTTTCCCTCCATAACAGCTTGGTTCTCACGAGGACACGGGCCTTTCCCCTCCTCTGTGAGATTAATATCACAAAATAATCGCAGCGTGCACAAACCCATTTGAGAGGGAATAGGGATATTTGGATTCCCTCTATGGCAGAGGTGTCAAACTCAAATACAGAGTGGGCCAAAATTTTAAACGGAACAAAGCCACGGGCCAAGGTTGAACAAATTAACCTTTTAATAGGGAACCAAAAAAGTTTTGCATTGAATATTGAACAAGCAAGGCTTATATAACTTTATAGTGACATGCAAAATCCAGTTCCAAACAATAATAATAATAATTTAAAAAATATCAATGGCATATCAAATAACATTTAAATAAAAATGTTATGCCTTTTTTTCTATTTGCAATCTTCTGAGATAAATAGCAAATGTTTTTCTACAGGCTAGTAATCAATTTGAAAATAAAATAACAATAATGAATGAAGCAAACATTCAAACCTTGAAGTAGCAAGAGAAAATGCATGAATAAAACGTTAATTATTGGTCAGTTTGCTGGAAGTTTCCCGGAAGAGTTAGTGCTGCAAAGGGTTCTGGGTATTTGTTCTGTTGTGTTACGGTGCAGATGTTCACCCGAAATGTTTGTCATTCTTGTTTGGTGTGGGTTCACAGTGTGGCGCATATTTGTAACAGTGCTAAAGTTGTTTATACGGCCACCCTCAGTGTGACCTGTATGGCTGTTGACCAAGTATGCCTTGCATTCACTTGTGCGTGTGTGTGTGTGTGTGTAAAAGCCACAAATATTATGTGACACGCTGTAAGTATGGAGGAAAAGGGGACGTGACGACAGGTTGTAGAGAACGCTAAAGGCAGTGCCTTAAATGCACGCCCCCAATATACTTGTCCAGGTGGAAATCGGTAGAAATTCGGGAGAATGGTTGCCCCGGGAGATTTTCGGGAGGGGCACTGAACTTCGGGAGTCTACCAGGAAAATTAGGAGGGTTGGCAAGTATGAGTATTAGCGGTGAATGCGGTGTTATAGCGGCACCGACACTGTATAACACCGGCAGGCCAGCTCTAATGCTAAATTGATATTGCCTCAAGGGCCAAATTAAAATACATGGCGGGCCAGATTTGGCCCGCGGGCCAGAGTTTGACACCCATGATCTATGGGCTTCACGGTGGGAGAGGGGTTAGTGTGTCTGCCTCACAATACGAAGGTCCCGAGTAGTCCTGGGTTCAATCCCGGGCTCGGGATCTTTCTGTGTGGAGTTTGCATGTTCTCACCGTGAATGCGTGGGTTCCCTCCGGGTTCTCCGGCTTCCTCCCACTTCCAAAGACATGCACCTGGGAATAGGTTGATTGGCAACACAAGAAATTGTCCCTAGTGTGTGAATGTGAGTGTGAATGTTGTCTGTCTAACTGTGTTGGCCCTGCGATGAGTTGGCGACTTGTCCAGGGTGTAAAATGCCTTCCGCCCGATTGTAGCTGAGATAGGCACCAGCGACCCCAAAGGGAATAAACGGTAGAAAATGGATGAATGGATGGATTCCCTCTATCGCAGTGGTTCCTCAATGGGGGTACGCGTACCCGTGCAGGGTATCCGCGGATCCTAAAAAAGTCTTAAATTCATGTGTCTAAAATTAAGGCCTTAAAACGTATTAAATATATTAGAAATTCCTAAGATGGTCTTAAATTCAGTACTCAATGGTCTTAAATTGTCGGGCCAGTTTTTTTTTTTTTTTTTCGGGGCACGTCTTTGAGTAAAAGGGAGTGATTTCAGTGTAAGTCGCGTGCAGACTCCTTCCTTTCTTCCTCGCGTCGTCCCGCCTTTCAGTCAGCATGGGGAAATGCAAGTTTTGCGAGCGTTGGCTGGAGGACAGCCGGATTAAAAGATGGCTTAAGCCTGTTGCCAATCCCGAGGAGGCCAGGTGCATACTTTGTAAGAAGGATCTCAAACTTGGCACCATGGGAATTAGAGCGGTCGAATCGCACATGCAGTGCGCGGCAGAGAGCCAAAAACAAACACCGGGCATCTTTCAGTTCTGCGTGGGTCCAGCGCCAACGCACCCCCAGCTAGCAACAACTGCCGCTAGCAGCACTGACCTGACACTTTTCTTCGGCAGGACAGCAACATTAAAATCCGAGGTGTTATGGATCTTGCACACTGTGGTGAAACATCAATCCTGCACCTCAAATGACGGGATTGGCGATCTTTTTCGTGTTATGTTTCCTGATTCTCAGGTTGCTAATACGTTTTCCTGCGGAAAGGATAAAACAGCATATATTACGAGACACGGATTAGCACCTCACATCCAAAACCTGCTCTTCGACCAAGTCAACGGGTCTCGGTATGTGTTAATGAAATGTAATTTATTTTTACCCTCACCTCGGTTATTATGTTTTTACTGGCGTTGTTGTTGGTTTGTTTCTTACGGATGTCAAAGTTTTTGGATCTCTCAAGATTTTTGATAAGCTCTTTGGCAGAGTGGTGCTTATCAGTTTGTTTATTAATAAACATACAAAAACTAAACTTGACTGATTGTCATTGAGGTTGTAGTACAGTGGGATCCCCAACCATCGCTTATATTTATAGGTTTTTTTATTATTTTTTTTCGGTCTTAAATTTCATTCAAGGTGGCATTAGAAAGGTCTTAAAAAGTCTTAAATTTGACTTGCTGAAACCTGCAGATACCCTGCCCTGGGGGTACTTGAAGGTATGCCAAGGGGTACGTGAGATTTTTTTTTTCAATATTCTAAAAAATAGCAACAAATCAAAAATCCTTCAAAAATATATTTATTGAATAATACTTCAACAAAATACGAATGTAAGTTCATAAACTGTGAAAAGAAATGCAACAATGCAATATTCAGTGTTGACACCTCGATTGCTTGTGGACATGTTCCATAAACATTGATGTCAAAGATGTATTTTTTTGTGAAGAAATGTTTAGAATGAAGTTGATGAATCCAGATGGATCTCTATTACAATCCCCAAAGAGGGCACTTTAAGTTGATGTGTTGAAATCTTTATTTATAATTGAATCACTTGTTTATTTTTGAACAAGTTTTTAGATATTGTTATATCTTTTTTTCCAAATAGTTCAAGAAAGACCACTACAAATGAGCAATATTTGCACTGTTATACAATTTAATAAATCAGAAACTGATGACATAGTGCTGTATTTTACTTCTTTATCTCTTTTTTTCAACCAAAAATGCTTTGCTCTGATTAGGGGGTACTTGATTTAAAAAGATGTTCACAGGTGGTACATCACTGAAAAAAGGTTGAGAACCACTGCTTTATCAGATAACATTTACAGGTGCACATTTTTTTTTTTTTAGGGCCATGTTGTGAAGGGTTTTTCAGGGAGCGCGTAACTGGTGGCGCAGGCAATTACGCTTCATTCCATTCCACAATTAGCGTGCTCATCCATGTCACGCCACCAACAGCTGGGGAGAATGACTCAGGCTATGGAAGCAGAGCAGGTGGGAGGAGACTCGATAACCCCAATGCATGACAGGGACTGTACAAAAAAACTGCATTTTCCTGTGGCGCTGTAGCCCAAATCAACCAGACAATTTCCCACCACTGAATGTAATGTCAGAGCTGGGACAGCGGCTGGATTTGAGGGGTTTTCCACAATGCTGACCTGTTGTGTTACAAGTAATAGCAGCCACCAGTGGTTTATTTTCTTTCTTGAAAACGATCCCCATTAGCTATTTCCATGGCAGTCAGCTGGTCTTACTGGGGTCCACACAAAACATTACATTGTATAAAACTGTTTAAAACATTGCAAAACACATTTAAAAAATTAATATAAATCAACGAAAATATTTTACATGAGTTCAGAATATAAGGCATCACCATCAATATAGAGTCAGTATAGTTTTCATACACTTGTAAAGCACTTAATGTCATGGCTGTCTTGAGTTTGCAATAATTTCTACAACTCTTAATTCTTTGTGATAGAGTGATTGGAGCACATACTTGTCACAAAAAACATTCATGAAGTTTGGTTCTTTTATGAATTTATTATGTTTCCACTGAAAATGTGACCAAATCTGCTGGGTCAAAAGTATACATACAGCAATGTTAATATGTGCTTACATGTCCCTTAGCAAGTTTCACTGCAATAAGGCGCTTTTGGTAGTCTTCACAAGATTCTGGTTAATTTTTGATCACTCCTCCAGACAGAATTGGTGCAGTTCAGCTAAATGTGTTGGTTTTCTGACATTGACTTGTTTCTTCAGCATTGTACACACGTTTAAGTTAGGACTTTGGAAATGGCCATACTAAAATCTTAATTCTAGCCTGATTTTGCCATTCCTTGAGGACTTTTGACGTGTGTTTGGGGTCATTGTCCTGTTAAAACACCCAACTGTGCCCAAGACCCAACCTCCGGGCTGATGATTAAAGGCCTCACCTTTTCTCCTCCAAACATAGTGCTGGCTATTGTGGCCAAACAGCTCGATTTTTGTTTCATCTGACCACAGAACTTTCCTCCAGAAGGTGTTATATTTGTCCATGTGATGTCAGATGAAACAAAAATTTAGTTGTTTGTCCACAATACCCAGCAATATGTTTGGAGGAGAAAAGGTGAGGCTTTTAATCCCAGGAACACCATCCTACCGTCAAGCATGGTGTTGGTAGTATCATGCTCTGGGGCTGTTTTGCTGCCAATGGAACTGGTGCTTTACAGACAGTAAAGGGTACAAAAAGGGGGATTACCTCCAAATTCTTCAGGACAACCTAAAGTCATCAGCCCTGAGATTAGGTCTTGGGCGCAGTTGGGTGTTCCAACATGATAATGACCCCAAACACACATGAAAAGTGGTAAAGGAATGGATAAATCAGGCTAGAATTAAAGTTTTAGAATGGCCTTCCCAAAGTCCTGACTTAAACGTGTGGACAATGCTGAAGAAACAAGTCCCTGTCTGAAAACCAACACATTTAGCTGAACTCCACCAATTCTGTCAAGAGGAGTGGTCAAAAATTCAGCCAGAAGCTTGTGGATGGCTACCAAAAGCGCTTTATTGCAGTGAAACTTGCCAAGGGACATGTAACCAAATATTAACATTGCTGTATGTATACTTTTGACCCAGCAGATTTGGTCACATTTTCAGTAGACCCATAATAAATTCAAAAAAGAACCAAACTTCATGAATGTTTTTTGTGACCAAGTATGTGCTCCAATCACTCTATCACAAAAAATTAAGAGTTGTAGAAATTATTGGAAACTGAAGACAGCCATGACATTATGTTCTTCACAAGTGTATGTGAACGTTTGATCGCGACTGTATGTTTAAAATAAAAGAGAGGAGGCTACGTCGGATAGTCGAACCTCGGATTCAGGAGGAGCAGTGTGGTTTTTGTCCTGGTTGTGGAACCGTGGACCAACTCTATCCTCTCGGCAGGGTCCTTTACGGTGCCTGGGAGTTTGCCCAACCAGTCTACATGTTTTTTGTGGACTTGGAGAAGGCATTCGACCGTGTCCCTCAGTAAGTCCTGTGGATAGCGCTCAAAGAGTATGATTGTGGCGGTCCGCTCCCTCTATGTTCAGTGTCAGAGCTTGGTCCGCATTGCCGGCAGTAATTTGGACCCGTTTCCAGTGAGTGTCGGATTTCGCCAAGGCTGCTCTTTGTCACCGGTTCTGTTCATAACTTTTATGGACAGAATTTCTAGTCAGGACGTTGAGGGTATCTGGTTTGGCGGCTGCAGAATTAAATCTCTGCTATTTGTGGACAATGTGGCCCTGCTGGCTTCATCTGGCCAGGATTTTCAGCTCTCACTGGACCGGTTCGCAGCTTAGTGTAAAGCGACTGGGATGAAAATCAGCACCTACAGGTCCATGTCCATGGTTCTCGCCCGGAAAAGGGTGGAGTAGCTTCTGCGTGTTGGGGAGGAGACCCTGCCCCAAGGGCAGGAGTTCAAGTACCTCGGGGTCTTGTTCACAAGTGAGGGAAGAGTGGATAGTGATATCGAAAGGCGGGTCGGTGCAGCGTCTGCAGTGATGCGGACCCAGTATCGGTCCGTCGTGGTGAAGGAGGTAAGCCGAAAGGCAAAGCTCCCAATTTACCGGTCAATCTACGTTCCCACCCTCACCTATGGTCATGAGCTGGGGGTATTGACTGAAAGAAAAAAAAATCATGGATACAAGCGTCCAAAATGAGGTGGCGGGGCTCTCCCTTAGGGATAATGAGATAGATGAGAAGCTCTGTCATTCGGGAGGAGCTAAGAGTAAAGTCGCTGCTCCTCCACATCGAGAAAATGAACGCGGGTACAAAATAACACATTAAATAACACATTTATTTAGTTTAATGCCAATCCCTCAACTGTGGACATTTCCATACCAGTAAATACCTTTGCACTCGTTCTCTAAAGATTTATCCCGGGCGCGGCACTGCTGCTGCCCACTGCTCCCCTCACTACCCAGGGTGTGATCAAGGGGATGGGTCAAATGCAGAGGACAAATTTCACCACACATAGTGTGTGTGTGACTATCATTGGTACTTTAACTTTATTTAACTACTATTAGACCAGTGGTTCTTAACCTTGTTGGAGGTACTGAACCCCAACAATTTCATTTACACATTTACCGAACCTTTCTTTAGTGAAAAATAAATGGTAAATGGGTTATATTTGTATAGCGCTTTCCTACCTTCAGGGTACTCAAAGCGCTTCGACACTATTTCCACATTCACCCATTCACACACACATTCACATACTGATGGCGGGAGCTGCCATGCAAGGCGCTAACCACGAGCCATCAGGAGCAAGGGTGAAGTGTCTTGCTCAAGGACACAGCGAACATGACAAGGTTGGTAGAAGGTGGGGATCGAACCAGGAACCCTCAGGTCGCTGGCACGGCCGCTCTCCCAACTGCACCGCCCCAAAATATTGTTGTTTGTTTAAATTCAAGAAAGAGTTGTGGGTCTTTTTACTGGTGCACAAAATGAACCGTGCATGAACATCACCTTGTTCAAAGGACAAAACCAACACAGTGCATGAACTCACAACAAATTACACACCTGCCCATCAGATGGAAAATTAGAGGGAACATTGTTTGGGGGGTATCCATGATACGGCAATAGGGAAAAGTTTTTTTTTACACGATGAGTCGGGTGTGTCTTGACCTCCGCGGCGGAGGCTCCGCCGAACCCCTAGGGTTCGATCGAACCCAGGTTAGGAACCACTGCATTAGACAAATTTCAAGTGGCATATTATTCAAATAAGCAATGGCTGTATAACTTACTGTCTTTGAACTAGGTATGACAACATGACCGTTTACAGCATATCTTGTATAGTAATTATGTGCATCAATAGGCGATGTGTTCAAACAAAATTCACAGCATATTGGGACTGGAGGAACGACCTGCCTTTGTGTCACGTACGGCTGCTACAGCAAAAGACCTCTCCCGGGTTTTAACAATAAATTGAACGTTGAGAAAAGATTCAGTCTTTCAGATATTTGTTGGTAACGCTGACATGTTTAAATTTAAAAGATAAACTAAATATGAATTTTTTTGCATGAAACTATCTGTGAGCAGGATGTTGTATGAACACACTTTGGTGTAAGTTACACAAATTCTATTTATATTTGTAGCAATCAAAGTCATCCACCTCTTCATTTTCACATATCCATGCAGGCACTATCTTTTCAATCGGGGTGCAGCACTACTTCATCTCGGGTCCGCCTGTCTGTTTTGGCCATGCACATCCATCTTCTTCTTCACCTTCTTCCTGATGTCCGACGTTTCTTTTTTATTTCAGCCTGTGTGTGGTTATCACCGGGGCACACAGCATTGACAGGCTCTCAATCTCAACCCTCTGTCGTTTGCTGGAATCGTGAGGAAAAAAGACCCTCCTACTGAATTGTGATTGGGCAGAGATTGTAGATCTCGAGGACATGTGCTTAGATTTGTGTGTGCACACTTTAACACGTGACTTTTGTCTTGCATTCGATGTTTTCTGGATTTGAACGTACGCCTATATCTAGTTGGACATCTACGCAACTGTTATTAGAGGAGGGCCCAGGTCTATTTATTACTGTATTCTTATTAGTTTATTTGGACTGGTACAATGGACATCAACCAACATTGCTATAAATGTGCCAGTTTTAGCTACAAGGTTATTTTGTAGCTACTGTAACATATGTTTTAAAGTATCTGTCTGAAACATTGTGTGATTTATTTTACATTTCAATTACATTATGTGACGCATATTAACATCAAGCAACCTTAAAGGCCTACTGAAATTAGATTTTTCTTATTTAAACGATAATAGCAGGTCCATTCTATGTGTCATACTTGATCATTTCGCGATATTGCCATATTTTTACTGAAAGGATTTAGTAGAGAACATCCACGGTAAACTTCGCAACTTTTGGTCGCTAATTAAAAAGCCTTGCTTTTACCGGAAGTAGCAGACGATGTGCGCGTGAGATCACTGGTTGTAGGGCTCCACACATCCTCACATTGTTTATAATCATAGCCTCAAGCAGCAAGAGCTATTCGGACCGAGAAAGCGATAATGTCCCCATTAATTTGAGCGAGGATGAAAGATTTGTGGATGAGGAAAGTTAGACTGAAGCACAAAAGAGAACAAGAAAAAGCGACGGCTCCGGGCGGCGGCAGTGTGAGCGTTTCAGATGTAATTAGACACATTTACTAGGATATTTCTGGAAGATCCCTTATCTGCTTATTGTTTTAATAGTGTTTTAGTGAGATTGTAAAGTCATACCTCAAAGTCGGATGGCTGCGGTGAACGCCAGTGTCTTTCAGAAAAGCAGAGGAGCCAAGATCACACCTGCCTTTTTGAGCTGCAGGAGGAGATATAATCCACGTATGTATCCGGTAAGAGTCGACTTAATGTCACAATTTTCTCATCCAAAAACTTGCTGGTTGACATAGACAAACATGTTCGCTTGACCGCTCTGTGTTAAAGCTTCACAACAAACAAAGAAACAGAGGCTGTGTCTCGGTTGCTAGAGGCAGCTGCAATCCACCGCTTTCCACCAACAGCTTTCTAATTTGACGTCTCCATTATTAATTGAACAAATTGCAAAAGAATCCGCAACACAGATGTCCAAATTACTGTGTAATAATGCGATGAAAAGAGATGACTTTTAGCCGCAAGTGGTGCTGGGCTTATATGTCCTCCCCCCAACCGGAGACGTCACAAACACACGTCATCATACGCGTCATCATTCCGCGATGTTTTCAACAAGAAACTCCGCGGGAAATTTAAAATTGCAATTTAGTAAACTAAAAAGGCCGCATTGGCATGTGTTGCAATGCTAATATTTCATCATTGATATATAAACTATCAGACTGCGTGGTCGGTAGTAGTGGGTTTCAGTAGGCCTTTAATTTCGCTCTCCACCAATTGATAGGGTCATCCCTTATCACATATTTTTGGCCGAAATAAAGCATTTTCCAGCTTGAACATGGCTAAATTAACTAAATATGTAAATAACACAGTAGTATTGGCCACTAGACAAAGCTATTTCTTCCAGAGTCAGTACATTTTCAATGTTTATGTGTATTATATTGGATTAAATAAGTGTAAAACCATAATAAAGCAAAAAAAAACATATTTAAGATGTCGTAAACAGGTTTATAATTAATATTTTATACTTTGCGGTAATACATTTAACACGACCAGGTTAGAAAACAAGAAGGCCTATCTAAATAATTTTTGCCGCTCGCAAATACCTCGCACCCTCATGTCAGGGCTCTATTGTGTGTTATATGTGTTACTTTAAAACTGACCATTTATAGTAATAACTAAGGGTGGAGGTCAGGGGCGCTCACACTTTTTCTGCAGGCGAGCTACTTTTCAATTGACCAAGTCGAGGAGATCTACCTCATTCCTATTCATAATTTATATTTATTTATTTATGAAAGAGACATTTTTGTTAACAAGTTAATGGTGTTTAATGATAATACAAGCATGTTTAACACATAGATTCCTTTCTTTCATGAAGACAAGAATATAAGTTGGTGTATTTGATTCTGATGACTTGCATTGATTGGAATTAGACAGTGGTGCTGATAACGTCCGCATTTTCAAATGGAGGAAAAAAAAAGTCCTCCTTTCTTTCTGTCCAATACCACATGAAAGTGGTTGGTTTTTGGCATCTCATTTGTCCAACTTGCATACTCGTTTTTAAACACTTTGTTATGAGAGTAACATATGTGTGTGGCCCTTCAATGTCTGGCAGCAGGTGAGTGACGTCAGTGAGTGTGCGGGTGGGCAAGCAAGTGAGAAAGCGGTCGTTGAGGGCGGGGGAGAAATACATTGGCATCAAACTCCGTAGCTTGCTAGCTTGTGCACGCTAGCTTTCTGAGACTCTTATTTTGTTAGCACAGGCAGGATGAAACAGGTCTTTTATGGTGAAGACAGGAACTGTGCTGCCGGTCTTTAGAGTTTTGACAGTAGGTACGGAGTCTCTAGAAATAAAATGTGTTTCTCTGCGTCCGCCCTGTTAGTGATTTTTTTCTTAAATATGAGTTCGCAGCAGCCAGCGTCATCTCACAAGATCCTCGGGTGCCGAGAATGTCAAACAACTGACGAAAGTGAAGTCTTTGTATGATTGATGATTGCTCATTTTTATGTCTATTTTTTAATGCCTGGCTTGAGATCGACTGACACAGTCGACCGCGATCGACGTAATGGGCACCCCTGGTGTAACGGTACACAAAAATTTCGGTTCGGTACGTACTTCGGTTTAGAGGTCACGGTTCGGTTCATTTTCGGTACAGTAAGAAAACAACAAAATATACATTTTTGGGTTATTTATTTACCAAATTTCTAAACAATGGCTTTATCCTTTTAACATTGGGAACACTATAATAATTCTGCCCACGTTAATCAACATTAAACTGCCTAAGTTGTTGCTTTGATTAAATAAAATGACACAACTTTTCTTCTCCATAAAAAAAGTGCAACATTCCACAGTTTCAAGTCAACTCATCATACTTAATTTATTACAGCATTGGGGAAGCCTGTAGTTGACTTTTATTATGTAAATGTTATATTTGTATCAACATGTGATAGCAGGGACCCTGCCATTCAAAACTAGGCTGCTACATTACTAATGATTCATGTAACCATAGCTGAAAAAATATCACAAAAGCAATAGGAGAGACTATTCATCCCTGAACAACATGGAGTTCATGTAGGCTTTATGATGCACTTACATTATTATATACACTATCAGAGACAGAAACTCTTCATCTAACATAATGTCCTTTTTTGCTGCTTCAACACACCTCAATCAACACTGTCCGTAACACACACACACACGCGCACACACAAACCTCCACACACGCACACACTGCAAAATTAGCTTACGTTACCCTAAAAGCTAACTAGCCTTCACCTTAAGCCAGAACTGCGAGTGAGCTGAGCTGCAGTTTGTTTCTAGAAGATATACGGGCTCATAGTGATGTTTAGAAAGTAGTTGACTTGGAAGTGTCTAGTATAATTTGGGGAGAGTCTGTTGCTCACCTGCTAAAGCTATCTGCTCGACGCTGAAGCGCTGACTAGATGCGCTCTGAATACGCACTGCTGATTGGCTCGTTACCGCTACGGTTGTAACCAATCAGATGGTTGTGTGGAAGGGACAATGCTGGGTGCTGTGTACAGACAGAGGCAGAATGGAGCGGAGCAGCTTGTTAAGACTTAGGCATATGTTCGTGTGGAACTCGTTTGGTACTCCTCCGCACCGAGCCGGAACCCCCGTACCGAAACGGTTCAATACAAATACACGTATCATTACACCCCTAGTAATAACTAGTTAACTATAATACGAATATGGTCTTAGCATGAAGAAATATGATAGGAATATCAATAAACAATTTTTTTTAGGTTTTGTGTATGCTAGCAAAATGTGTAGTTAGCTTTAAAAATATCCAAACCCTTCACATAGTAACGTTCTGAAAACAACAATAATCTTTGTTTACCGAGGCAATGCAGTTATTAGTAGGACTTTGACAGATGGGTTAGTTTCCTGTTGTAAACGGGGAGGAACACGATGTGACAGTAGCAGCTGTCAGGAAACATTTCCCATCCCTGTAGCCCACAGATACCAAACCATCTGCCTTGAAGATCTCAAGGACTTCAACCATAACACCCGGGCAGATAGATGTACGACATGCATCATATCTGGCTGCGGTGGTTCTATGTTTTAGTAGGACTGGTCAGATGGTAGGAATTTTAAAAGGTGTGCTGCTGCTTTTGGATATCAGACACAAGAGTAACAGGATCAGACAGGAGCGTTTCCAGCTGTCAGCATGGCTCTCTTCTGCTGGGATGAACAAATTTGAGGATATCCGGTCGGAGATTGCAGGGCGTTTCAACTAAAGGGAAACAAGTGTGCAGAATATTTTTTTGCCAGTGTTTTGAGCCTTTTATCTCAAATGTGACCTGACAGTGTTACTCCCAAAACACATTCCTTCCCTGCAATGATTTGTATTTATGGGCATATACCCCAGCAGGCACAAGACATTGATACAATGTTCATTATACTTATGTTTTTTTTAAAAACTGACTTCTAAACAAGGTTGCAAAATAGTGTAGTATAGTAAATTGAGTAGGCTGACTAAATTTTGAAATCCCAAAAAGAGGACACATACCGTATTTTTCAGACTATAAGTCGCAGTTTTTTCATAGTTTGGCCGGGGGTGCGACTTATACTCAGGAGCGACTTGTGTGTGAAATTACTAACACATTACCGAACGGGTTGTTATGAAGCTGGCCGTGGCGCATTCTTTCCGACGTCACTTTCTCTCCGAACTCAGTTTGCAAACGATCAATGGGTCCATACAGAGTTAAGAGCCGGAGATTCAAGAAATACACGGCGCACTTACCCGTGTAAAAAATTGTCTGAGGAGGGGGACCTTAAACGGTGATTTAGTGTGGCTGAAACGAGGCTTAGGCTAAATAATTACTTGTTTTAGGGCAGGGGTGTCCAAAGTGCGGCCCGGGGGCCATTTGCGGCCCCCAGGTAATTCTTTAACGGCCACACGGCAAATTAAAAAAATACGTAAAAAGTGATATAAAGAGCAAACGGGTGAAATGTAACAAGAAAATGTTGCAATGTTTACTTTAATAACACAAAATTAATGCCATTATGAATTATTGACATATTCAAGGCTCCAATTACGACACTTTAAATGTTCCACTTTGAGATATTTTGGGGAAAATGTTGCATATTTTGTGTTTGCCATATAAAAAACTGACCTGTTTTTTTTTTAAGAAGGGCCTAAAACGAACAAACAAAAAAAAAAAACAATAAAACTTATAACTGACGGATAGATCTGAAGTTGATCTCGAGATTTTTGTGTTAAAAGTAAACAGTAAAAAAATGTATAATTTATTTTTTAACACTTTAATGAGTAGTACCCTTTTAGATCCCCAATAATTTTAGTGTGATTTGTTTTTAAGTGTTATTGCTCAAAAAATAAAAATGAATTCAAATCAATTGTGTTATTAGTTATTTACTTTTTTAAGGCTCCAATTATTATATAATCTCAAATATTCCACTTGAAAAAATTATTGGGTGAAAATATTGCATATTTTGTGATTTTTCCATAAAAATACAGTTGTTTTTTTAGTGACAAAAAGAGCATACAACTTATATCTTTAAAATCATTATATTGACAGATAGACCTAATGTTGATCTAGAGATTTAAAACCTAAATAATAATAAAAAAATAATACTGAATAATGACACATTTTAATATTTTTTGGACCAAAACCCTTTGGAGTCCCTGGGATCAAGACTGAGTGGAGGCCGAAATGTATATTTTTTATACATATATTGTAGGGCTGTGAATCTTTGGGTGTCCCACGATTCGATTCAGTATCGATTCTTGGGGTCACGATTCGATAATATATCGGGGTTTTTTTCGATTCGGTTCGAATCTCGATTCAAAAACAATATTTTTCCGATTCAAAACGATTCTGTATTCATTCAATACATAGGATTTCAGCAGGATCTACCCCAGTCTACTGACATGCGAGCAGAGTAGTAGATTTTTTTTTTTAAAAAGCTTTTATAATTGTAAAGGACAATGTTTTATCAACTGATTGCAATAATGTAAATTTGTTTTAACTATTAAACGTACCAAAAATATGACTTATTTTATCTTTGTGAAATCAATGGACACAGTGTGTTGTCAAGCTTATGAGATGCGATGCAAGTGTAAGCCATTGTTCTTTTTTTTATTTTTTATAAATGTCTAACGATAATGTCAATGAGGGATTTTTAATCACTGCTATGCTTAAATTATAATTAATATTGATACTGTTGTTGATAATATTCATTTTTGTTTCACTACTTTTGGTTTGTTCTGTGTCGTCTTTGTGTCTCCTCTCAATTGCTCTGTTTATTGCAATTCTGAGTGTTGCTGGGTCAGGTTTGGTTTTGTAATTGGATTGCATTGTTATGGTATTGCTGTGTAGTGGTTTGTTGGATCGATTAAAAAAATAAATAAATAAATAAAATAAAATAAAAATAAAAAAGAAATCGATTTTTTATAAATAAGAATCGATTCTGAATGGCACAATGTAAACGATTCGATTCGTATTCGAATCGATTTTTCCCACACCCCTAATATATCGTATTGTATTTTAAAATAAAAAATATCAAAATGGCCCCCGCTTGCTTCGATTTTTCAGTGTGCAACCTTCAGTGGATAAAGTTTGGACACCCCTGTTTTAGGGGTTTTCCGGCTTAGTCAATAGGACGCCACTAAAGCAAGCTTCACTCTTTTATTTTTTGATCTGGTCGGAGCAAAAATGATGAATGTTAACCTTTACGACTTTTTCAAAACAGTTCTTTCTCTTTGCTGTGCTCAATCGTTACCATATGGAGTAGCATGTTGTACAGTGCCACTGAAGTCACTGAACCATGAAATGTCAATAAGCATGCGACGACCCCTGTCAGAAAACGCATAGCGGATGACCGTCTTCGCCCACTTAAGTGCTAAGACACTTCGGAATACTCCCCTCCTGAGGTCCCTGCCGACTTTCCCTCCGATCCATTAGTTATCAGCCTCTTGCCGCATTATGTCATGTCCAACACGAACATGGGAATTGTGACTTTGGAGAAAAGACATGAGAGCAGCCCTGTCGAGGAAGAGCCATAGTGATGCATACACATATTGTAACTATAGGCACAGAATTAGAAAATAAAAATAAAATATGTAGATGTCAGCAACATCAACTGGAATATTTTTGCCCCACTTTGTTTTGTAGAGAACACTTCCCAATTTATGCAAACAACTCGCTTCTGTGGACAAAGACTTACTGAATAAAACATAAATATAAAGAATGCAGACAGGGTTGAGAGCTTCTGTTGGCTAACGGCTGAATGTTGGGAGAAGTCAATGTAACAGGAAGCTTTATTTGATAAATGTTTGGTTATTACAGTATTTCACTATAACTTTATTGTTCCCCCACATTGTGTTTTGAGGAGAATGTTTTAAAGAGGTATACAAATCATGCAATATAATATTTATGAACATATAAGGGAGAAGCAGCAGAAAACGGATGGATGAATGTATTAATCTCACTCCTCTTCAATTTAATACAGTCATTATCATTATTCTTTTTTTCCTATTTATATTATCTTATATTTTATCTCTAATATTTTTACTGGTGTAAAGCACTTTGTGTTGCATTTAGGGATGAGTACCGAATCTGATACTGTTGTTTGACACCGACCAAATTTTGTCAGTTTTACCAGGTACCGATTCACGTAAAATCCAAGTGTCACGTTATGGCACCGACTCAGCTGCCTTGTCGCACTTCGGCGATCACTCCAGCAGCACTTAGAGCGGACTCAGCCAAACTACCTCTGGGTATATGTTGAAAGGTTCAATACCAACAAAGAAATTGACAAAAAAAAATGCATCCAGTTTAGACCCGGTAATGGCGATGACACGAAAAGACGCTTGAATTGATTAACGTGGAATACCATGAATTGATTAACGTGGACCCCGACTTAAACAAGTTGAAAAACGTATTCGGGTGTTACCATTTAGTGGTGAATTGTACGAAATATGTACTGTACTGTGCAATCCACTAATAAAAGTTTCAATCAATCAATCAATGGTTCTACTTGCCTTTTCGAAGATTATGAGTCATTCATAGTCTTCATCTAAACCATGGGTGTCAAACTCTGGCCCGCGGGCCAAATTTGGCCCACCGTGTATATTCATTTGGCCCTTGAGGCAATATCAAATTAACATTAGAGCTGGCCCGCCGGTATTATACAGCGGCGGTGTAGCTGTAACACCGCATTCACCGCTAATACCCATACTTGATAACTAACCCTCACCCCCAATTTTCCAAGGAGACTCCCAAATTTCAGTGCCCTTCCCGAAAATCACCAGGGGGCAACCATTCTCCCAAATTTCTCCCGATTCCCACCTGGACAACAATATTGGGGGCGTGCCTTAAAAGCACTGCCTCAAGCGTCCTCTAAAACCTTTCGTCACGTCCGCTTTTCCTACGTAGAAACAGCGTGCCGGCCTAGTCACATGATATATGTGGCTTTTACACACACACACACACACACACACGCTAATGCAATGCAAGCTTGATCAACAGCCATACAGGTCACACTGAGGGTGGCCGTATAAACAACTTTAAGACTGTTACAAATATGCGCCACACTGTGAACCAACACTAAACGAGAATGACAAGCAAATTTCGGGAGAACATCCGCACTGTAACACAACATAAACACAACAGAACAAATACACAGAACCCCTTGCAGCACTACCTCTTCCTTGACGCTACAATATGCAAATGTATAATTAGCCTGTGGGAAAACTTTATTTTGATATTTACCTGAGAAGGCTGCAAATAGAAAAGAGGCATTCAATTTCTATTTAAATTTGATTTGATATGTCATTGCTATTTTTAAATTATTAGTATTATTTGAAACTCGATTTTGCATGTCACTATAAAGTCATATAAGTCTCGCTTGTTCAATATTCAATGCAACACTTGTTTGGGTCCCTATTAAAAGGTTAATTTGTTCAACCTTGGCCCGCGGGTTCGTTCAGTTTAAATTTTTGGCCCACTCTGTATTTGAGTTTGACACCCCTGATCTAAACAGAACTACATCAACATCCTAACAGTCAGCATTTTAATGACAACAGAACTTATACAGTAAGAGACGTTTTATTATTTTTGTTGACTTTCATGAAGTCTGCATTGATGTTTTAAAAATAAAAGCAAACGTCGCGATTCATTTTTTAAATCAATGCAGTACATATGCAGCGCATATGTACTTATTACATATTATAAACGTGCCTGTTACTACATTACATATATACTTACAGTATGTATATAAAAGCCTAATAGAGGTGTTTTGATGATTTTTTTAAAGGGCTTTATAGGCAGAATAGAGTGATTCCCATTGGCTCCATTGAAAGCTCATTTTTGATCACATGTATTTAATATTTAGAATACATTAAAAAATAAAAACAAATGTGTTCTTGTCTTACATAATGATTTTGAATAATGGTCAAAACACCAAAAAAGTTGCAGATCCCATTGAATGAAAACCACAACTAAGATGCAAGTTACAATCAAACAGTTGGAGCGGAATAAGTGCAACACTTACTGTATTAACACTTTATAGGTTGCAATAAAAGACGAGATTCCCCAAAGACTGAACTGGCCAAAACACCATAAACTATCGTATTTCCTTGAATTACCGCCGAAGCGCTAATTAATTTAAAACCCATTCTCACTCCTGCGCTTACCAAAGGCATGAGGTGAATTTAGTCCTGCGCTTATAAATTTGAGTAAGATGTAAGGATACCATCATGAAAAGCACATTTAATAAAAAACACTGTTAATATACGGGAGCCTGTAAAGGACTGTATTTTACCTTGGGGGGATGCTCCAATTATTCACTATTTACCCAATAAATGTAGTCTAAGAGAGAGTGAGAGGAGACGGCTTATATAGTTGAACAATTTACTAATTATTTTTGCAAAACGAGTTTGACCCGGCGGTAAAACGAGGCATGCGGATAACATATACCCAGCGGCAATTCAAGGAAATACGGCATACACCACTGATATCTAATTTCTCAGATTTGCAATTTTAATCGCAACTTAATGTCATACTTGAAATCTGGTGTTAATATACATTTTAAAATAACTGGACAATTATCATAGTCAGCTCATTTTTAAATGCTGCAGTAACATTTTAATTTTGTTATCAAAATCAATATTTATTAACCCACAAAAAAGTACAGAAAATTGGTACTGTTAAGAACTGGTACGGTGCCGTTAAGCTGGAGAAAACGTGGCAGTCTTTGCTTTGAAAATGTTCCTGAGCCGATCGCTTCGTTTCACTTAATTTCAATCGCTTCTACTTCATTCTCGGTGTGCGTTTTAGAGCGCAAATATTTGATTTTGTGGTTTCATTATGAACGAGCAACTAGCGTCCTTCCGTCAGCTGCTGAGACTGAAAGGTACCAGGCAGCGGGGGGATGTATCACGAACTTTGCCACAACTTGTCTATAAAGTCTTAAGTTTGTTGACTGGGATGCACACTTGTCCTTTATTTTAACTACTAACATTGCCAGTGTTCCGTTAACATCAATACTAACTGTAATGTTTTGTCATCTCATCGAACTGAACGCAGGCTGAGTTGTCGGTGAGACACAAAGATTGTGTAGTACAGGGGTAGGGAACCTGCCGCTCTAGAGCCAGATGTGGCTCTTTTGATGACTGCATCTGGCTCTCAAATAAATCGTAACTGACGTTGCTTAACACGATAAGTAATTAATAATTCCGCTGGTAATCACAGGGTTAAAAATAAAAACCAAAATTAAAAACAATCTCATGCATTTTATTCCATCAATCCAAGAAGTCGCATTTATGGTAAGAAGTATTTTATTTCTTATTTTTTAGCTTCAGAATAACAATGTTATTAAAAAGAATAAGAGACTTATTATACTGAAATTGTTAGTCTAACTTAAAATGCGCACATTTAGTTGTATTCAGTGTTAAAAAATATTGGTAACACTTTAGTATGGGGAACTTATTCTAAGTAACAAAGACTTAATTAAGAGTTATTTGGACACTAGGGGACCATATAAGGGTTAGGGTTACTAATAAGCAATAATTCTGAGGTTATTGAGGGAAGACTTTTAGTTAATGGCTTACTGCTTGTAAAATAAGGCCATGCAGAAAAAGGCATTAATAAGTACTTAAAAAGGACTAATTAAGAGCCAATATGTTACAAATTTGCATGTTAATATGCAACTCATTAATGGTGAATATGTTCCCTATATCAAATATTTGGCTTTCATGGCGCTTTCGGCCAAAAAGATTTCCGACCCCTAGTGTAGTAGATGTGAGAGGTATCAGTCTTGTTTATTTTTGTTGGCCAAACTCTTGCATTGATGTAGATGATTGTTGGAGAAAAACAAAGCTTGTTTATTTGAAAGCGACGTGCAAATGATCTGTAAAACATAATCAATGCAACATTTTGACCAAAGAACCACTATTACATGTTATGTAGACCACAAGGAAGTGTTTTACATTTAAGAAAAAAAAAATAATAATATGACTCCTTTAATGCACCCTAAAATCCGGTGCACCTTATATATGAAAAAAGATCAAATATAGACCATCGGCAATGCGCCTTATAAACGGGTGCGCCCTATGGTCCGGAAAATACGGTATGTCTAATCTTGAACGAGTTAGGACTGAAAATTAAATTTCGTTGTCCTGGTTGCAATGACAATAAAAAATCAGAATCCCTTTATTGTCATTGCATGGAAACAATGAAATTGAACAGCAATCCAGCTCGTTTTTTTTAAAAACATCCCATCCATCCATCCATTTCTACCGCTTATTCCCTTTGGGGGCGCGGGTGCCTATCTCAGCTACAATCAGGCGGAAGGCAGGGTACACCCTGGACAAGTCGCCACCTCATCGCAGGGCCAACACAGCTAGACAGACAACATTCACACTCACATTCACACACTAGGGCCAATTTTAGTGTTGCCAATCAACCTATCCCCAGGTGCATGTCTTTGGAAGTGGGAGGAAGCCGGAGTACCCGGAGGGAACCCACGCATTCACGGGGAGAACATGCAAACTCCACACAGAAAGATCCCGAGCCCGGTATTGAACCCAGGAGTATTCAGGACCTTCGTATTGTAAGACAGACGCAATAACCCCTCTTCCACCGTGAAGCCCGCTTTTAAAACAACCTACATAAAATACAACAAACAATAATAAAAAATAAAATAAAATAACATAATTAAAATGTTAAAAACATATTGCACAGCTAAGCAAGTTAATAAAGTGGTGAGTGTTCAGGTTTTGATTGATTGAAACTATATATATACTGTCCTCTGGACCCCCTGTCAAAAGCTTCTTTTAGCTTATTTGGGGGACCCTTTCACGCACCAACATCTTTAAATGATGACATTTCACCACTACTGTAATTGTTATATGGTATTGTGAATAAACTTGAAACTTGTATTAGTAGATTGCACAGTACAGTACATATTCCGTACAATTGACCACTAAATGGTAACACCCGAAAAAGTTTTTCAACTTGTTTAAGTCGGGGTCCACGTAAATCAATTCATGGAAGTAAGTGCAGAGTTTAGGGCAATAACAGCTTTTGGATAGAAACTGTTTTTCAGTCTATTTGTCCCTGCTTTGATGGTCTTATAGCGCCTCCCTGAGGGCAAGACTTCAAGCCAGTGGTGACCTGGGGATGCTGATAGATTGATTGATTGTTTGAAACTTTTATTAGTAGATTGCACAGTACAGTACATATTCCGTACAATTGACCACTAAATGGTAACACCCCAATAAGTTTTTCAACTGAAGTTTTTCAACTGTTTGCTCTCCTGCTGCAGAGCTTCTTATCTTAAACCAAACAAACGTGTCAGTTGAAAGAATCTTGGTGTAAGGAATTATATATTTTACTCAGTAGTTATGCTGAATGGTTTTTGAAATTTTGCACAAGCCAGCTCAAAAACAACTTGCAGTGATAACAGAAAGCAGCATGTACTATACATTCCTACTCTTTTGCATCCATTGTCAAATATTGTTTAAAGGCCTACTGAAACCCACTACTACCCACCACGCAGTCTGATAGTTTATATATCAATGATGAAATATTAACATTGCAACACATGCCAATACGGCCTTTTTAGTTTACTAAATTGCAATTTTAAATTTTCGGGAAGTTTTTTCTTGAAAACATCGCGTAATGATGACGTGTACGCTTGACGTCACAGACTGGTAGGAAATATGAGCGCTGCGCACACACACAGCTAAAAGTCGTCTGCTTTAACCACATAATTACACAGTATTTTGGAGATCTGTGTTGCTGAATCCTTTGCAATTTGTTCAATTAATAATGGAGAAGTCAAAGTAGAAAGATGGAGTTGGGAAGCTTTAGCCTTTAGCCACACAAACACACAGTTATTCCTTGTTTAAAATTCACGGAGGTGAAACTTTACTATGAATCAGAGCGAACATGGATCCCAACCAAATGTCAACCAGCAGGTTTCGGTGAGAAAATTGTGGTAAAAGTCTCTTCTTATCGGAGATCAGGTTAGCTTGTGCCGCCCATAAAGCTGCCGTCAACTTCCCTTAGACACTGCGCGTCAACATACCCGTGGACACACCCCTCCGACTATCAGGTACTACTAAACTCACTAAAACACTAGCAACACAATAGAAAGATAAAGGATTTCCCAGAATTATCCTTGTAAATGTGTCTAAAAACATATGAATCCGTCCCAATGCAATCGGACAATGTCCTAAAATGACAATGACCAGAGATGACAATGAACCTGAGAACACACTGACCTGATGAATGAGAACATCAATGGAGGAGTAGAGAGATGAATATGAAACTTGCAGTCTGGCTGAAGTAGATGATGAAGGGGAAGAGGGAGGACCTGTATGGTTGGAACACCTGTCCACTAGTTAGGAGTCTAATGAGGTCCAGCTGCTCACGCTTCTGTCCCAGCAACCTGAGGGCAACGGTAAGAACAGTTCATCCTGGGGTGGGTGGTGTCCTGTGGGCTCTGGGCTGGTAGAAGCTCTGCAGAGTGGGCCGTGGATTCCTGGTGACCTGTAACTTCTTCTTTAAGAAGCTCTTCTGTCCTCCACTTGTTACCTGTATTAATGGCACTTGTTTTAACTCGTTAGCTGTATAAAAGACACCTGTCCACAGCCTCCAACAGTCAGACTCCAAACTCCACTATAGCCAAGATCAAAGAGGGACAAGAATTGTAGACCTGCACCAGACTGGGAAGAGTGAATCTACAATAGGCAAGCAGATTGGTGTGAAAAAATCAACTATGGAAACAATTATCAGAAAAATTTAAGACATATTAGCTTGTTCTTTTTTGTAGTCCGTCGCTATCAATATCCTCAAACATGGATCTTTCATCCTCACTCAAATTAATGGGGAAATTGGCGTTTTCTCGGTCCGAATAGCTCTTTTTGTTGGAGGCTCCCATTAAAAACAATGTGAAGATGTGAGGAGCCATCAACATGTGACGTCATCGTCTGCGACTTCCGGTAGAGGCAGGGCTTTTCTGTTAGCAAGCAAAAGTTGCGAACTTTATCGTGGATGTTCTCTACTAAATCATTTCAGCAAAAATATGACAATATCGCGAAATGATCAAGTATGACACATAGAATGGACCTGCCATCCCCGTTTGAATAAGAACATCTCATTTCAGTAGGCCTTTAAACATCACTGTTTAAAAAAAAAATATTCAAGTGGATTATAGCACAAGAGTGACTACAGACTGTTTATGCTAGTGAGCAAGGCAGGGAGTTTGTGGGGGTGGGCCCAGGTCTACTGGACACGGGTGCACGCCTGTCTGCCTCCATCATGCTCATGTTAACTGCAGACCCTCCACAGGATGTGTCATGTCATTATTCACCACCAGGGGCCAATGAAGGCAGTGGAAGAGAGTGCTTTCTAAACAGTGTTCTCCAAGCCTGGTGAGACAGGGAAGCGTGTGTGTGTGTGTGTGTGTGTGTGTGTGTGTGTGTGTGTGTGTGTGTTAAAATGGAGAAAGAGAGAGAGTGAGTGAAGGTGAGCAAATGAGGAAGCATGGATTTCTGTGTATGCGAGAGTGCAACATCCCTCCGAGGTATTTTTAGCATTGTTTGCAGCCTTCCCCCGTGTTATCCTGCTACACGGATTTCTCAATCACACACCCCGAGCCATCGGTGCCAACATACGTGGAAAACTGGAACAAACACACACACTGAAGCAATGAGTACTTTCTGCTCAAATGGTTCTCCCCTTGACAAGGCTGCTTGATTGTCCAAAACAATACGTCACTTTCACTTGCTACACCTGAATTATTAATCCAACGTTAATCAAGCGCTACTTTCTAAATGTATACGCACGCACACATACAACAATGTGTTTGCACGCGTGTGAGAAAGGGAGCGTGGGGAAAGATTAACTAATGTTGTCGTGTTGGAGAATTTAGTATGATTCAATACACCAAAAAAAGTAACATGTTAATTGGGAGAATACTAACTAGGTTAAAGGCCTACTGAAAGTTTATATATCAATGATGAAATATTAACATTGCAACACATGGCAATACGGCCTTTTTAGTTTACTAAATTGCAATTTTAAATTTCCCGGGAGTTTCTTGTTGAAAACGTCGCAGAATGATGACGTGTATATTAGCGCTGCGCCCACACACAGCTAAAATTAATTACGCAGTATTTTGGACATCTGTGTTGCTGAATCGTTTGCAATTTGTTAATTAATAATGGAGAAGTCAAAGTAGAAAGATGGAGTTTGGAAGCTTTAGCCTTTAGCCACACAAACACACGGTGATTCCTTGTTTAAAATTCCCCGAGGTGAAGCTTTACTATGGATCAGAGCGGTCAAGCGAACATGGATCCCAACCAAATGTCAACCAGCAGTTTTCGGTGAGAAAATTGTGGGAAAAGTCGCCACTTACCGGAGATCAGCCGAGCTTGTGCCGTCCATGCAGCTGCCGTCGACTTCCCTCAGACACTGGCCACAATACACCCGTGGACACACACTTCTCCGAATATCAGGTACTATTAAACTCACTAAAACACTAGCAACACAATGGAAAGATAAGGGATTTCCCAAAATTATCCTAGTAAATGTGTCTAAAAACATCTGAATCCGTCCCAATGCAATCACCTTGACTGGCAACACTAAATTGGCCTTAGTGTATGAATGTTGTCTGTCTATCTGTGTTGGCCCTGCGATGAGGTGGCGACTTGTCCAGGGTGTACACCGCCTTCCGCCCTATTGTAGCTGAATAGGCACCAGGGCCCCCCACGACCCCAAAGGGAATAAGCGCTAGAAATTGGATGGAATTACAAATAATAAAACAAATCATAGGTCACTCAGGCTACCCAGAAGGACCATTAAGAGATATACGATTGCGCTGCCAACCTGTCTCCCCTCGGGATGGTCTACTGCTGGCCCCCCTATGGACTGGACTCTCACTATTATGTTGGATCCACTATGGACTTGACTCTCACAATATTATGCTAGACCCACTCGACATCCATTGCACTCTAGAGGGGAGGCTGGGGGTTACCCACATCCGCGGTCCTCTCCAAGGCTTCTCATTGTCAACCCACCAGGTTGAGTTTTTCCTTGCCCTGATATGGGATCTGAACCAAGGATGCCGTTGTGGCTTGTGCAGCCCTTTGAGATACTTGTGATTTAGGGCTATATAAATAAAAAAATGATCGATTGATGATAGATCATATCAAATATATGACATCAATCATTTAATAAAAATTTTTGAAAAAGACAGCTGTATCATTTGTCCAGAATCTTAGCAGTACTCCTGGACGGACCCAATTAAAAAAAAACGGTACTACAAAAATACCGATACTCGGTATACATCCCTATTGAAAAGTGTAACAAACATCTTAGGTAAATGATGTTATGACTATAAACAGGGTATGAAGGGAAGTGAATTATATTTGTATAGGGCTTTTACATAGTGAAACCCAATATCTAAGTTATATTTAAACCAGTGTGGGTGGCACTGGGAGCAGGTGGGTAAAGTGTCTTGCCCAAGGACACAACGGCAGTGACTAGGATGGCTTATGACTTATTAAAAAGTCATTTTTTCATAGGAGCGTGGAATCGGCCAACATGTTTTGGTAACTTGGAACATTCAAAGTCCCTTTCACTGGAACTAAGGGGCCAAGAAAAAACTCTTGAAAAACAACCCCACTAGGGCTGGGCAATATGGCCTTTTTTAATATCTTGATATTTTTAGGCCATATCGCGATACACAATATGTATTTCGATATTTTGCCTTAGCCTCGAATGAACACTTGATACATATAATCACAGCAGTATGATGATTCTTTGTGTCTACATTAAATCATTCTTGTTCATACTGCATTAATATATGCTCATTTTAAACTTTCATGGAGAAAGGGAAATCACAACTAAAAGTGTATTTATTAAACAGTAATTAAGCAGTGGCACAAACATTCATGTCATTTCAAAACAAAGTGCAAAATTGTCAGATATTTTAAAACAAGCTATGAGTGCACTTTTGGGCATGATGTCACTAAGATGACATGTCAAAACAACACTAAATTAAAGTTCACTTTTTGTGCAGAACGCCACTACAATAGTTTAAAACAAATAAAGTGCACTTTTGTGCATGATGTCACACAAGATATTTCAATAATTGTCAAATAAAAATGAGCTGCATGATAGGAAATCAAATCGCTATGTGGTAGGCTACTACTGACGTTATCTCCTTATGTTGTTGACTATTTTTTTCAGAAATGGTTGCCTCGGCATTTTGTTGGTGTGGCACCGAATGGAGATGTTGACATGCAGAGGATGCACTCTTCATTCTCTAGCGTTTTTGTTTTTTTAAATGATGCTACATATTAATAGTAACGCTACTTTTTGTAGCCATGCTTTTGCCCTACACTTGACATATCACGGTAGTCTGTTCGACATATTCCCACTTCAAGCCAAACCACCGCCAGACGATAGACCCCCTGCTGTTTTTCTTGGGAATTAATTCTTCCTTCATTTGTTACCAGATTTGCACCTTCTTTCTCTCGTATTACCACCCGCACCACAGCTAACATACACATGCTGCTACCTCTCTACTCCGCGGGGACGTATACGTATGTGACGTATGTAAGGTGTGCTTGCTGTGTGTGAGAAGGAGAGACAAGAAAGAGTAGGAAACGCATGCGGTGTAATGCCAGCAGCTAAAAGCAACGTATACTCGAATAGCATGATATAGTCATTTTTATATATCGCACAGAGAAAAACCTGCGTTATATCGAGTACCGTATTTCCTTGAATTATCGCCGGGGCGGTAATTGATTTAAAACCTCTTCTCACTCCGGCGCTTACCAAAGGCATGCGGTAAAATTTAGGCCCGCGCTTATCAATTTGACTGTGATGTAAGGATACCATCATGGAAAGCACATTTAATTAAAAAAAAAAGTTATTATGTAGCATAAAAAATGCAGATGGCCTTAAAATTCCACAACACTCAGTCACCGTATGTAAGTACCCAAAATAAAGACTCGACGTAAATATAAATTCAATCTGATCGGAAACATTGGAGGAAACGGGATTAAAACCCGATGCTAACTGCCCATAGAAAATACATGGGTACGGCTAGTAGCTACTATTAGCAAACAAATTCACTTACCAACTCGGCTTAATATCTTAACATCGCCACACTCTCTCATCACAACTCGGCCCTGATGTAAGTTTACAATTTGTTGTAAAATGTTGGACGGTTGTTTTTACAATTTGCAAGCAAACGACAACTTTAAAACATACGAGCTTCAGATGTCCCCAGGCTTAGCCACCGCACCTGGCAGCCATCTTGGAACGCTGGATTATATAGAGCGCGATAGGCTGCAGCAGGTCACGGGAGCACCTGTGTTAAACTCGCGAGATTAAACGTGGAAACGGCGCATTAAATATGAGGGGATGCCTCATACATCGCACAGAGACAAACCTGCAATATATCGAGTACCGTATTTCCTTGAATTATCGCCGGGGCGGTAATTGATTTAAAACCTCTTCTCACTCCGGCGCTTACCAAAGGCATGCGGTAAAATTTATGCCCGCGCTTATCAATTTGACTGTGATGTAAGGATACCATCATGGAAAGCACATTTAATTAAAAAAAAACGTTATGTAGCATAAAAAATGCAGATGGCCTTAAAATGCCACAACACTCAGTCACCGTATGTAAGTACCCAAAATAAGGACTAGACGTAAATATAAATTCAATCTGATCAGAAACATTGGAGGAAACGGGATTAAAACCCGATGCTAACTGCCCATAGAAAATACATGGGTACGGTTAGTAGCTAGTATTAGCAAACAAATTCACTTACCAACTCGGCTTAATATCTTAACATCGCCACACTCTCTCATCGCAACTCGGCCCTGATGTAAGTTTACAATTTGTTGTAAAATGTTGGACGGTTGTTTTTACAATTTGCAAGCAAACGACAACTTTAAAACATACGAGCTTCAGATGTCCCCAGGCTTAGCCACCGCACCTGGCAGCCATCTTGGAACGCTGGATTATATAGAGCGCGATAGGCTGCAGCGGGTCACGGGAGCGCCTGTGTTAAACTTGCGAGATTAAACGTGGAAACGGCGCAGGTAATATGAGGGGATGTCATGAGAGGAAATATGGCTTATTTGCCACCCGTGTTACATACTCGTGACGTGACGAGTTTGACCCGGCAGTAAACCGAGGCATGCGCTAATTATTTTGCTAAACAAGTTTGACCCGACAGTAATTCGAAGTATGCGCTAATTATTTTGCAAAACGAGTTTGACCCGGCGGTAAAACGAGGAAATACGGTAAATCGATATATTGCCCAGCCCTAAACCCCACACCATAAATCCTCTTCCACCAAATATCACATTCGGCACAACGCAATCCGAAATGTAGCGTTCTCCTGGCAACCTCCAAACCCAGACTTGTCCTTCAGATTGCCAGATGGAAAAGCATGATTCATCACTCCAGTGACAAGTCCCACGCTTTGTATTTGACTTGGTGATGTATGGCTTAGATGCAGCTGCTCAGCCATGGCTTATGACATATTAAAAAGTCATTTTTTCATAATAACCGACCTTATAATCGCCCTTACGTTCACGACCTCCAACTGCTTTTTGACAATAAAAATGTGAAAAATTCTCTTCTTCTCTGCCAGATCCCAGTTATGACGGGAGCCTTCATGGACTCGTCGCCAAACGACGACTACAGCGGCGAGCACTCGCTCTTCAACTCGTCGGCCAGCGTCCACGCCGCCGCCTCTGCCGCCTCCGTGCAAGGCCAGCAGGACGAGTCGCAGTCCATGTCCAGCGACGCCATCTGGCTTTGGATCGCCATCGTCGCCACCATTGGGAACATCGTGGTGGTAGGCGTGGTCTACGCTTGCACTTTCTGATGCACAAAGACCCAAATCTGTGGGAAAATGTCTGCTTTCCTGAGGGTCAGAGCGAAAGACTAGTTTGCTTGGACTCTACGATTCTCTTGGAAACGGGACACCGAGAACCACTGGAACTTTAATTCCTGCTAAGTTCCTTTCCATGTCTGCCCTCAGAACAGAAGAGTTGCCCTGCGGAGACGGAGATGCGAATGGATGTTAAATGGGGCTTGAGATCCGGGTTGATCCGGGGCCATCGTAAGCTTCCGTTTGCCGCAAAGTAATTTAGGACAGCACGGTTTAATTATGCCCCTGTACATGGATGGTGAATCTTAAAAAATTCAGAAGGCAGTCGGATTATTTTCATCTGAAGCGGCCCTGAGGCCCAACGCCATTAGAGCTCATGTAAGGATACTTTTTGGACATTCAAAAAGTGAACATTTCTGCTTGTCGCACACTGAAAATCACACGACCCTCACTTTATCAAAGCCCATATTTAACGATACAATAATTCAATTAGCCCGACAACTTCATCTTTTCCACACTGCTGAACGTTATTAACCATCTTTCACAGCTTTTGGTCGGGGGGTTCGGACCTACAGTACTGGACCTTCTCCCAGTTTTTGCAGCAAGCTGACAAGCTGCTTGCCGTGACCTTGAGGTGTTCATTAGGACCAACAAGTTATTATTTACCTCCTAAAAACCTGCTATTATTGTCATGAAGTGATTATGTTAGCCATTGGCCACAACATTGATTAGTGTAATGATGCGTAGAGAGGAATCAATTTAACGGTGTGGTTTTGCAGGGGTGTAGAACCTACTGCCTTTAGCTAAATAATGTCAAGAAAATATGGGAAACGACCTAAAACCGACAATGAACATATTGTTTAACAAATATATTTATGACAGGGTCAATCAACACTGAGCATTCTCATATTTGATACAAATATATGTATTGGATCTCATTAGAATGTACACTATATTGCCAAAAGTATTTGGCCACCTGCCTTGAGTTATATATGAACTTGAAGTGCCATCCCATTCCATTTCCATAGGGTTCAATATGATGTCGGTCCAACTTTTGCAGCTATTATAGCTTCAACTCTTCTGGGAAGGCTGTCCACAAGGTTGCGGAGTCTTGTTTATAGGAATCTTCCACCATTCTTCCAGAAGCGCACTGGTGAGGTCAAAGGCCTGGCTCTCAGTCTCCATTCTAAGTCATTTCAAAGGTGTTCTATGGGGGCAGGTCAGGACTCTGTGCAGGCCAGTCAAGTTCATCCACATCAGACTCTGTCATCCATGTCTTTATGAACCTTGCTTTGTGCACTGGTGCAGAGTCATGTTGGAAAAGGAAGGGGCCCGCTCAAAACTGTTCCCCCACAAGGTTGGGAGCATGGAATTGTCCAAAATGTTTTGGTATCCTGGAGCATTCAAAGTTCCTTTAACTGGAACTAAGGGGCCCAACACCTGAAAAACAACCCCACACCATAATTCCTCTTCCACCAAATTTCACATTTGGCACAATGCAGTCCGAAATGTAGCGTTCTCCTGGCAACCTCCAAACTCAGACTCGTCCATCAGATTGCCAGGTGGAAAAGCATGAGTCATCACTCCAGTGAAGGTGTCTTCACTGCTCTAGAGTACAGTGGCGACGTGCTTCACACCACTGCATCCCCCGCTTTGTATTGGACTTGGTGATGTATGGCTTAGATACAGCGGGTTGGCCATGGAAACCCATTCCATGAAGCTCTCTGCGTACTGTACGTGGGTTAATTGGAAGAACATATGAAGTTTGGAGCTCTGTAGCAACTGACTGTGCAGAAAGTATTTGCACTACGTCCTTCAGCATCCACTGACTCCTCTCTGTCAGTTTACGTGGACTACCACTTGGTGGCTGAGTTGCTGTTGTTCCCAAACTCTTCCATTTTCTTATAATAAAGTTGACTTCGGAATATTTAGGGGCGAGGAAATTTCACGACTAGATTTGTTGCTTAGGTGGCATCCTATGACAGTTCCATGCCACCCATTCTTTCACAAATGTTTGTAGAAACAGCCTCCATGCCTAAGTGCTTGTTTTATACTACGCCAAGTGATGAAGACCCCTGATTCTGATCATTTGAATGGGTGGCCAAATACTTTTGGCAATACAGTGTACCTAATGTTGTGGTCAGGAAAAAAAAGGTACTATATCTCCATCTACTATCAATCCATTTTTCTTTTGAAGTTTTAAATGAAATAGATTTTTCCATAACCACTCCTTTTGAACAAGTTATTGTAACAAAAAGCATAGCTGACATAATCTTCCTCTTTAGTTCACAGACTAGTTGTGTAGAAAGAGAGTATGGCCAACCCGGATTCAGGCAATCTTTCTCAAAGATCGGTCAAAAGGCACTCACCTGAACACAGGGCGCCATGTTTGCTACCAACTTTGAGCTGATGCTATGCGTTTGTAGCTCTACCTCGTTAATTTTTCAAGGTGTAAAAATGGGGCTGCTCCCCCCATGCGTATTGTGGAGTTTTTACATCGCATGCCCCCTAGCCCGGAAAGTAGACAAGGTTCCTGAACAACACTAGAGCATCTTGTGCGAGGTAACCACGCGACACAATATCTGTGTTTTGTTCCAAACAGAAATACTAGGGGTGTAACGGTACGTGTATTTGTATTGAACCGTTTTGGTACGGGGGTTTCGGTTCGGTTCGGAGGTGTATGGAACGTTACGGACATATTAAGTAGCATACCGCACGTTGTGTAAACAATGCACACAGAGGCAACATGAATTGATTAACATGGACCCCGACTTAAACAAGTTGTAAAACTTATTCGGGTGTTACCATTTAGTGGTCAATTGTACGGAATATGTCTTGTACTGTGCAATCTACTAAAAAAAAGTACCAATCAAAAGAGAAATATCATTTAGAATAACACATAATGAGTGACACATACACTGATTACAAACACATTAGAGGCAGCCACCACACTTGACTGTACAAAAGTCGTAATTTCTCTGGGATTGTTCGTCCAAAGCTAATATATATATCTTGGAAAAATGAGGGTAACAAGTTATTTTTTGGGTCAATCTGTGTATTTTTTTTTCTTACGTTTATTCCGACATCGTGTGTGTTAGAGCAGTGGTCCCAAACCACCGTGGCCCGATTGTTACCGGGCCGCAGAAGAATTTTTTATTAAAAAAAAAAAATATTTGTTTTTATTTTTATTAAATCAACATAAAAAACACACAATATACACTTACAAATAGTGCACCAGCCACAAAAAACTCCCTTTTTCAAGACAAAAACGTCCCTTTTTCATGACAAAGAAGAAGAAAAAAAAAGGATACCCCCCCCCCCCCCCCGGGACAAATTATTAAGAGTTGACCGGTCCGCGGATACAAAAAGGTTGGGGACCACTGTGTTAGAGGGTTTGCTGGTCACGAAACAAAGCAGGAATGTAACACCATAGTGCGTCAAATACGGCCGCAAAATTATACTTTCACGAAATAAAAGCGTGTTTTATTGAATGTTTATGAGCTGGACTATGTTTAGAATGTTATATAGGAGGTATTGTTTTGGTTTCATCAGAAAAACTAACATGACAGTCTTGGTAGCAGTCATGGCGCATGTTTAATTGGCGGTCAGGTTCAAACACTGATGACATCTATTAAACGAGACAAGAAGCAAGGAATTAAACAGAGGCAGAATTAAATTTGGCTCAGCTTGAAGAGAAACGTCTGGGCTGTACTCTTGTACAGTCTCCAGCACGCTCTGGCGAAAGATTGTACGCAACCTCTTTTTCTTTGGACTTCCCGTTTGCACAACAACTGTTTCTAAAGGAATAGGAGGGTATGTAAACAGCCATTGTTTTCGGTGACATTAACACAAAAGAAAAAGATGCCTCGGGCTCGGACTAGTCTTGGATCGAGCTTGAGCAGGTCTTGGATCAAAGTAGATAACCCCTCTCGTCTCCTCCCGTCGTACATAATGGAATTTTACAAGCCTTTGGCTCGGTAGAACAAAGACAGCCTGTCTGTTCACTGGAAACTCAGACAACAGAAAGTTTCTTGATAATTTACATATAATTTTTCTGACATTGGCTATACTCTCTTGATACACCCACGTGGAGGGGTATGTAAACAGCCATTGTTTTCGATCACATTAACACAAAAGAAAAAGAAGCCTCGGGGCTAGGACTGGTCCTGGATCGAGCTTGGGCAGGTTTTGGATCAAAATAGATAACCCCTCCTGTCCCCTCCCGTCGTACACAAATAAATTTTACAAGCCTTTGGCTTGTTACAACAAAGACTGCCTGTCTGTTCACTGAAAACTCAGACAACAGAAAGTTTTTTGATAATTTACATATAATTTTTCTGACATTGGCCATACCCTCTTGATACACCCACGTGGTTGAAATGACTCAGCAGCTCCCCTGCTGGTTGCAGCCAAGTAGTGAATTTGATTGATTAAAGACTGAATTCCACACTATTAGGAATTTGACAGACAATTTTCTATCCATCCCTAGTGAAATAATATCTGGATGTTGAAAAATAACGTGTTTAACATTTACTCCGTTCAGTGGTACTCAGGGTTTCTTATTATATAAATAAAATATTATGATATATTAAATTATTGTCCAAATAAAAAAAGACTCACCAAAAGATGTGATGAAATTAAATTAATTCCAAATTGTGTTGGAATGTTTACCATTAACATGCCACTTAAGCCAAATACCTGAAAAACAAAGTATGTTTGAGGTGGTACTGCTTGGGAAGCATTTATTTTGGTTTTTATTGATTCAAATAATAATAGAAAAAAAAAAAAAGCTGAATCAGAATTTTTTTTTTCAGAAATGTGCCGAGTATCAAACCTTTCAGCCAAAGAAAATGACGTTCTCTTACATTCACACACAAAAACTAACACTTCATTCACAAAAATATAAAATCTCTCTCTGAGGGTCTACTTATTGATGTTTGTTGTTTTTAAACAGTCATTGTATCATTTTTTTTTTTTTTCAAAAGTGTGAACTTGAAGTGACCACATATTGTTTGACTTGTGTTGCAATTAGTTCATTAGTCAAATGTTTATTGTAACTTACACTGGTGACTGTATCCTAGACAATAGGGGACCTTAATTACAGTATTGTAATTAACTTGCTAAATGATTACTTTTCAGGCCTGCTTTTCAATGACTGGTTGATGTATTGAACTACTTAGAAATGTTGTAAACCACTTAGACACAATACTCCGTTTGTATATGCTTTTAGAATCCTGGCGGCATTGTATACTGTATTCTGTAAATATCTATAAAGGGAGCGCAAAACACAAGCAGGTGAGGAGGTGTTTTGGTTTTTTTGTGCTTTTCTTGGTCATCTCGGTCGAGATTGATGCGAAGCTGACTGTATTTTTGTGAGCTATTTTTTCCCCCAAAAATGTTATTATTAGAAACAAAATAGATTTTTCAGTGGTAAAAGGCAATGTAACATGATTTTCTGTAGTTGCACTAAAAAAATGTGTTTAGTTTTTTTTTCCCTAAAAAGTGTATGCATTTGATTTATTGATCCTATTAAGGGCAGGTAATTCAGATTTTTTTTTTGTTAAAACCAATCTTTTGATGTAGTCGTTCACATTACCATAAAAATATGCAAAAAGTTTTGGTATCTTGAAGCATTCAAAGTTTCTTTCACTGGATCTAAGGGGCCAAGCCCAATTCCTGAAAAACCAACCCCTCACCATAATTCCTCCTCCACCAAATTTCACACTCGGCACAATGCAGTCGGAAATCTAGCGTTCTCCTGGCAACCTCCAAACCCAGACTGGTCCATCACATTGCGAGAGAAGGCGTCTCCACTGCTTTAGAGTCCAGTGGCTACGTGCTTTACACCACTGCATCCCACGCTTCGCATTGGACTTGGTGATGTATGGCTTAGATGCAGCTCCTCGGCCATGAAAACCCATTCCATGAAGCTCTCTGTGTACTGTAGGTGGGCTAATCGGTAGATCACATAAAGTTTGGAGCTCTGTAGCAACTGACTGTGCAGAAAGTCTTAGCACTATGCGCTTCAGCATCCGCCGACCCCTCTCTGTTAGTTTATGTGTCCTACCACTTGGTGGCTGAGTTGCTGTTGTTCCCAAACTATTCACTTGTCTTATTATAAAGTTCACTTTGGAATATTTAGTAGCGAGGAAATTTCACGACTGGATTTGTCGCACAGGTGGCATCCTATGACAGTTCCATGCTGGAAATCACTGAGAGAGGGCCCATTCTTTCACAAATGTTTGTAGAAACAGTCTCCATGCCTCAGTGCTTGGTTTTATACACCTGTGGCCGGGCCAAGTGATTAGTTTCAGGTTTATTCACAATACCATATAACAATTACAATAGCAGTGAATATCATCATTTAAAGATGTTGGTGCGTGAAAGGGTCCCCCAAATAAACCAGAAGAAGCTTTTGACATGAGGTCCAGAGGACAGTATATACATAGAAAGATGAAACATGGTAGTAAGCACAACAACAACAACAAAAAAACAACACTATATGATAAACACAAGATAATAGTACTAAAGCAAGCATACACATACATACATACATTCAACCATGCAAAACCCAACAGTAGTCTACCCCACATGAGGCATTAAAGATATGTGGTTAATAGGTAATTTTTCAGTTTCTTTATGAAGTTGGAGAATGGATACAGCATCTTGAGGCTCTCATTAAGCTGGTTCCAAATCTTTGGTCCTCTGCATACAACACTTGGAGCGGTACAGGCCAGTAAACGATGTTTACCTGATATCAGATCTAAGTTACGAGTGTTGTGGGCATGCTGGGGATGGTAGATAGGAACCAAGCTACAGAGCCTAAGATTCAGCCTGTAAATGACTTGATAGGTTGAACAAGCATTTTGATAAATATTGAACTCTGTCAGTCTTAAGAGATGATATTTATGGAATAGATTTCGAGTGGGGGCATCAAACTTGGACCATGACAGGTGAAGGTAGGTAGGGAAGGTGTTACACCAGATTAGGACACCTGATTGTCATCATTTGGATGGGTGGCCAAATAATCTGACGTTGTCTTTACTATTAAGTTATCGTGCTGTGTTTTTACCACTCCGGTTCACTTGGGAGTAGATTTTTCTCCACGTGGCCCCTGTTCTAAAATAAATTTGACAACCCTGCCTTACATGCAAGTGTAAAGAAGTGTAAAAAAAAACAAAAAAAACAGCAACACTCATTTTTAAACAAAGAAAACAATCTGAAGTTGTCTTTATTTTTAAGTTATCGTACCGTGATTACACCAATCCAGCCCATTTTTCTCCATGTGGCCCCCGATCTAAAACGAGTTTGACACCCCTGTTATAGCACCTATGCCTGATTATATAGTTACAGGTATGTTTTGGCCAATTGTAATACAGTATACACATTTTTAAATATTTAATAATCATTTTAAAATTGAATGCAACTGTCATCAATTGCTAATTGTGAATGGAACTGAGCCATTAAAAGCTTGCCTAGTTTCTCTTTTTGCACATTGAGTATTTCAACACTTTTTAAACACATTCTTGTTCAATAAAATCACTCCACCACACAGGTAGCTGCAGCCAAAGCCTGGCCTGAACTCAAGCGGTGGAGAATTGATATATAGATGTTTTAAAAGGCATCCGAATGTTTTAAGGTGCTCGGACTTAGCTGCGAGCCGGATGCAGTAATCAAAATAATCACATTTGCCTCCCGAGGCATAGTTTCCTTACCCCTGTATTAGACTATTGTGTTTTATAACATTAAACCTAACTTTGCCGGCCATGCCTTGCCGACAAGCAATTAAACAAAGTCAAACATTTCACAATTGATCATCACTCATATGTCTATTGTATGTTGTTTAAAGGCCTACAGAAACCCACTACTACCCACCACGCAGTCTGATAGTTTATATATCAATGATGAAATATTAACATTGCAACAGATGACAATACGGCCTTTTTAGTTTACTAAATTGCAATTTTAAATTTCCCGGGAGTTTTTTCTTGAAAACGTTGCGTAATGACGTGTACGCTTGACGTCACGGGCTGTTAGGAAATATGAGCGCTGCGCACACACACAGCTAAAAGTCGTCTGCTTTAACTGCATAATTACACAGTATTTTGGAGATCTGTGTTGGTGAATCCTTTCCAATTTGTCCAATTGATATTGGAGAAGTCAAAGTAGAAAGATGGAGTTGGGAAGCTTTAGCCTTTAGCCACACAAACACACGGTGATTCCTTGTTTAAAATTCACAGAGGTGAAACTTTACTATGGATCACAGCGAACATGGATCCCAACCGAATGTCAACCGGCAGGTTTCGGTGAGAAAATTGTGTGAAAAAGTCGCTTCTTACCGATGATCAGCTGAGCTTGTGCCGCCCATGAAGCTGCCGTCGACTTCCCTCAGACACTGGCGTCAAGACACCTGTGGACACACCCCTCCAACTATCAGGTACTGTTAAACTCACTAAAACACTAGCAACACAATAGAAAGCTAAGGGATTTCCCAGAATTATCCTAGTAAATGTGTCTAAAAACATCTGAATCCGTCCCAATGCAATCGCTTTTTTTTCCTTTTTTTTTTTTCTAGTCCGTCGCTATCAATATTCTCAAACACGAATCTTTCATCCTCACTCAAATTAAATGGGGAAATTGTTGTTTTCTCGGTCCGAATAGCTGTTTTTGTTGGAGGCTCCCATTAAAAACAATGTGAATATGTAAGGAGCCATCAACATGTGACGTCGTCGTCTGCGACTTCCGGTAGAGGCAGGGCTTTTCTGTTAGCACTGAAAGTTGCGAACTTTATCGTCGATGTTCTCTACTAAATCCTTTCAGCAAAAATATGGCAATATTGCGAAATGATCAAGTATGACACATAGAATAGACCTGCTATCCCCGTTTAAATAAGAAAATCTCATTTCTGTAGGCCTTTAAGCCTGGTAGCAATCCGACAAAATCTCTCTTAAAGGCCTACTGAAACCCACTACTACCGACTACGCAGTCTGATAGTTTATATATCAATGATGAAATATTAACATTGCAACACATGCCAATACGGCCTTTTTAGTTTACTAAATTGCAGGTTTTTATTTCCCGCGAAGTGTCCTGTTGAAAACGTCGCAGAATGATGACGCTTAGGTTGACGCTTGCTTGTGACGTTAATGGTTGGAGCGGACATTTTATCCCAGCACCACTCACGACTAAAAGTAGTCTGCTTTAATCGCATAATTACACAGTATTCTGGACATCTGTGTTGCTGAATCTTTTGCAATTTGTCCAATTAATAATGGAGACTATAAAGAAGAATGCTGTTGGTGGAAAGCGGTGGATTTCAGCTGCCTTTAGCAACCAAAACACAGCCGGTGTTTCTTTGTTTGTTGTGAAGCTTTAACATGGAACAGAGCGGTCAATCGAAAATGTTTCTCTACCGCATGTCAACCAGCAAGTTTTTGGATGAGAAAATTGTGATATTAAGTCGGCTCTTACCGGAGACTTGAGCGGAGTCTGCGTCCTCCTGCAGCAGCTGTCAAAAAAGCAACTGGGACTTTCTTGGCTCCTCCATGTGGCTTCCCTCAGAGACACTGGCGGTCACCGCAGCCCTCCGACTTTCAGGTATGACTTTATAGTCTCACTAAAACACCAGTAACATAATAAGCAGATAAGGGATTTTCCAGAATTTCCATAGTGGATCTAACATAATAGTGAGTCCAGTCCATAGTGGATCTAGCATAATAGTGTGAGTCCAGTCCATAGTGGATCTAACATAATAGTGACACTCCAGTCCATAGTGGATCTAACATAATAGTGAGAGTCCAGTCCATAGTGGATCCAACATAATAGTGAGAGTCCAGTCCATAGTGGAGCTAACATAATAGTGAGAGTCCAGTCCATAGTGGATCCAACATAATAGTGAGAGTCCAGTCCATAGTGGATCTAACATAATAGTGAGAGTCCAGTCCATAGTGGATCTATTATAATAGTGAGAGTCCAGTCCATAGTGGATCTAACATAATAGTGAGAGTCCAGTCCATAGTGGATCTAGCATAATAGTGTGAGTCCAGTCCATAGTGGATCTAACATAATAGTGAGACTCCAGTCCATAGTGGATCTAACATAATAGCGAGAGTCCAGTCCATAGTGGAGCTAACATAATAGTGAGAGTCCAGTCCATAGTGGATCCAACATAATAGTGAGAGTCCAGTCCATAGTGGATCTAACATAATAGTGAGACTCCAGTCCATAGTGGATCGAACATAATAGTGAGAGTCCAGTCCATAGTGGATCGAACACAATAGTGAGAGTCCAGTCCATAGTGGATCTAACATAATAGTGAGAGTCCAGTCCATAGTGGAGCTAACATGATAGTGAACGTCCAGTCCATAGTGGATCTAACATAATAGTGAGAGTCCAGTCCATAGTGGGGCCAGCAAGAGACCATCCCGAGCTGAGACAGGTCTGCAGCGCAGAAAGGTCCCCAACCGATGCACAGGCATGCGTCCAACCCCGGGTCCCGACTCTGGACAGCCAGCATTTCATCCTAACCACCGGACCTGAATCCCCTCCTCTACAAGGGAGAGGGGGGCAGAGCAGAAAAGAAAAGAAACGGCAGATCAACTGGTCTAAAAAGGAGGTCTATTTAAATGTGTGTGAATGTGGAACTACTGCGATGAGGTGGCGACTTGTCCAGGGTGTACTCCGCCTTCCGCTCGATTGTAGCTGAGATAGGCACCCGCGACCCCAAAGGGAATAAGCGGTAAAAAATGGATGGATGGATGGATGAATGTGGAAATATTGTCAAATCGCTTTGAGTACCTTGAAGGTAGAAAAGCGCTATACAAGTATAACCCATTTATCAGGTCGGGATCATGGACTTAGATTGGTCAGGTCTAGTCCAGCGGTTTTTGCCAAAACCCCAAACATTCATACTTTTGAAGGAACTCAGTAATTGTGGAACGTAAACCAAAATGGTCAACTACCTGTGACTTATTTTTGGTCAATTCATAAAAAACTAACTTGCTATGCTGGCTTTGGGGCAGTCAACATTTTAAACATTCGTATGCATTCCACCCGCCCTGGGATGAGGTGGCGACTTGTCCAGGGTGTTACCCCCTTCTGCCCGATTGTAGCTGAGATAGGCACCAGCGCCCCCTGCGACGCCAAAGGGGAATAAGCGGTAGGAAATAGATGGATGGATGCATTCCACCCATATTCCCATCGGGGTTGCGGGGGGCGCTGGAACTATACAATTGGGCGGAAGGTGGGGTACATCCTGGACAAGTCGCCTCCTCATCACAGGGCCAACACAGATAAACATTCACACACAAGGGCCAATCAACCTATCCCCAGGTGCATGTCTTTGAAGGTGGGAGGAAGCCCGAGTACCTGGAGGGGAACCCACGCAGTCAGCCAATTCCGGGGTGCACATCAAATGCAAACTTTCTGTCATGATCCACGTCTTAGATCATGGCATATTCTGGTTTTGGTTGTGTTTGTTATCACATTCTGTCTTGTATTTGTCTTCCTCAGTTCTTTGGGGCACTTCCTGGTTTGTGTCTGTTGTCCTAGCAACGCACTTGTGTCACCTGCCTTCCGTTTAATCACGCACACCTGCCTCCTGATTTATTTCCTTATTTAAGACCGCCTTTGTTGGAAATTCATTCTTGGACTCTTGTTTGCTCCCACGCAACAGATGCCGTCGCATTCCAGCATTGTGGTAACTATTAACACAATTGCGTATTAGAACAAGTTTTTTCTGCTTTGATTGTTTCAGAGTTGGACATGCGTTCTACTGAGGTGGCAAACTATGATGCGTTCAGTTTATCAAAGCAACAAACAAACAATCGGAAAATTCCAAAATGGTCGTAATTATACTAAATGCACTGGGCATAATAAACACAACATTATTAATATTGCTTCTACGGATAATTTGATCAAAAATTCCCTAAAACAGCCCACTCACTACCTATAATATAGGTTTTTTAAACATAAGATCATTGTCTCCCAACAAGTTGTTAGTTAATGATATCACCAGAGACAACAATCTTAACATCATCGGTCTCAGCGAAACCTGGCTTAAACCAGACGACTTTTTTGCGCTAAATGAGGCATGTCTTCCTAACTTTAGACATGCGCATATTGCCCGTCCCCTTAAAAGGGGTGGGGGGGTCACACTATTATACAACGAAAACTTTAACCTTATTCCTAACATAAATAATAAATATAAATCATTTGAGGTGCTTACTATGAGGTCTGTCACACCGCTGCCTCTACACATGGCTGTTATCTACCGCCCCCCAGGGCCCTGTTCGGACTTTATCAATGAATTCTCAGAGTTCGTTGCTGATCTATAATATAATTATAATGGGGGACTTTAATATCCATATGAATACCCGGACCCACCGTGCGTAGCGCTCCAGACTATAATTGATAGCTGTGGTCTTACACAAATAATAAATGAACCCACGCATCGCAACGGTAATACGACAGACCTAGTGCTTGTTAGGGGTTTCCAAAGTTACGATACTCCCGTATACTAAAGTATTGTCCGATCATTACCTTATAAAATTTGAGGTTCAGACGCATGTTCGTCAAACTAATCATAATAATAACTGCTATAGCAGCCGCAACATTAATACGGCCACAACGACAACTCTTGCTGACCTACTGCCCTCGGTAATGGCACCATTCCCAAAGTATGTGGGCTCTATTGATAACCTCACTAACAACTTTAACGACGCCCTGCGCGAAACCATTGATAACATACCCCGTGGTTTACAGAAGAAAGTAGAGCTCAGAAATTATTATGTAGAAAGCTGGAACGCAAATGAGTTTTCCTTGCCCTTATGTGGGCCTACCGAGGATGTCGTAGTGGTTTGTGTTGTGGTTTGTGCAGCCCTTTGAGACACTAGTGATTGAGGGCTATATAAGTAAATATTGATCGATTGATTGATATTAGCGCTCGATTAGCTTCCACGCTACTTTGTTTGTTCTTTTCCCTAGTTCTCACGCTAGCGCTTTCTGTTCTTTCTAGTTCCCACGCTAGTTCTGTTGTTTTGTTTGTTAGTGCCTTCATGCAAAGTGTTTTGTTACCTAGTCTGTTTTATAGTGTTCTTTAGTGTGTAAATAAATCATTATCCTTACCCTCACGCTGTGTTCCATCTTCGCTGCACCCACGAGAGAACAAGTCGTCACCACAATGCCACCGAAACGTAACACTTTCGGCAAGATGAAGGATTCAAACGCTTCCTTTACATCACATTTCACTTCAAGTGGAAGACGGTAATTGAAAACGTCTCACCTTAAGTGTAAACAGAATCTAAAACATAGTTTAGAGTCCGGTGCTGTCAAAACCACGAGATAAAGAGAATGAGTCACTCGCTGAAGGTTGCGGTTGAAAAATCCCCCCCGCCCCCGCGTCCTCCCCTCAGGCGTGGGAGGTGATGTCGGGGAGATTTAGAGATCACATTTGTAATTCCGTGAAGCTGCACTTGTGAACCTTGCAGACTGATACGCGGGGCTTGATTCGATAACGCCGGGATCAGCACAACACTCCTTTGAATTTGCTGCAGGGCCTTTTCTGGTGCCTCACCTCTGTTTTCTCTGTGCTTTCCATCAAGCGATTGAAAAGATGCATTTGACTCCTGAAGGCGGTGCTAGATGAAACGGATAATCGCGGGCCTTGTGAGTGCTAATTTATGCGAATGCATGGAGGTTATTAGGCTTTCAGGTGGCGGCCCCTGGGGGAAATCCATAGTGGGCAACCAAGACTTTGCAAGATAAGGCTGCGTCTGACGGTGATTAATAGACGTTGCTGCTCATTTGGAGCGAGGAAATGATTAATTTTGTCTCGAGGTGTGGTGAAAGGGGAGGGAGGCGTAACACGTCGCTTCCATCTTTGTCTCACACAGCGGTAGAAAATTAAAAAAGGTGAGGTGGCCTCGGTATAGTCCGGGGTTCGGCAACCCGCGGCTCTTGAGCAGCATGCGGCTCTTTAGCGCCGCCCTAGTGGCTCTCTGGAGCTTTTTCAAGTGTATGAAAAATGGAAAAAGATGAGGGGAAGAAAAAATAAAATATATATTTTTTGCTTTATTTTGGTTTCTGTAGGAGGACAAACATGACACAAACCTCCCTAATTGTTATAAAGCACACTATTTACATTAAACATGCTTTACTGATTCGAGTATATGGCAAGCGCCGTTTTATACAACGTAAAGCCGCTGCTCCTCCACATCGAGAGGAGCCAGATGAAGTGGTTCGGGCATCTGGTCAGGATGCCACCCGAACGCCTCCCTAGGGATGTGTTTAGGGCACGTCCAGCTGGTAGGAGGCCACGGGGAAGACCCAGGACACGTTGGAAAGACTATGTCTCCCGGCTGGCCTGGGAACGCCTCGGGATCCCCCGGGAAGAGCTAGACGAAGTGGCTGGAAATAGGGAAGTCTGGGCTTCCCTGCTTAGGCTGCTGCCCCCGCGACCCGACCTCGGATAAGCGGAAGATGATGGATGGATGGATGGATTTTGTCCTACTAATTTTGGCAGTCCTTGAAGTCACCGTAGTTTGTTTACATATATAACTTTCTCCGAATTTATGCGTCTTCTTTTTCTGTCTCGTTTTGTCCACCAAACTTTCAACGTTGTGCATGAATGCACAAAGGTGAGTTTTGTTGATGTTATTGACTTGAGTGGAGTGCTAATCAGACATATTTGGTCACTGCAAGCTAATCGTTGCTAACATGCTATCTAGGCTAGCTATATGTACATATTGCATCATTATGCCTCATTTGTAGCTATATTTGAGGTCATTTGATTTTCTTTAAGTGATCTTAATTCAATTTATACCTCATGACACACTATATGGATGTAATATGGCTTTTAATTTTTGGCGGCTCCAGACAGATTTGTTTTTCTATTTTTGGACCAATATGGTTCTTTTAACATTTTAGGTTGCCGACCCCTGGTCTAGTCCAAAGTGACAGCCTGGTGATGAGCTGCTGGATAATACTAATGTCTGCCAAGCTGCTTAGACACACGCCGTCAAACTGTCAGTTTGAAGCAAACAGACGCGGTTTTAACGCTGACACACATTTGACCTTGTATAGCTCGGTTGGTAAAGGGTTCCAGGTTCGATCCCCGCTTCCGCCATCCTAGTCACTGCCGTTGTGTCCTTGGGCAAGACACTTTACCCACCTGCTCCCAGTGCCACCCACACTGGTTTGAATGTAACTTAGATATTGGGTTTCACTATGTAAAAGCATTTTGAGTCACTAGAGAAAAGCGCTATAAAAATATAATTCACTTCACTTGTAAACATTCCGAGTACGACGGGCACATTTCATCCATGTGTGTTTTTTCTCCTATAGCCTAAGCCAGTGTTTTTCAACCACTGTGCCGCGGCACACTAGTGTGCCGTGAGATACATACAGTCTGGTGTGCCGTGGGATATTATCTAAATTCACCTATTTGGGTTTAAAATATGTTTAGCAAACCAGTAATTATAGGTTGCAAATGATGTGTTGTTGTTGAGTGTCGGTGCTGTCTAGGGCTCGGCAGAGCCCCACTTACGTATAAAATACTACACGGTCTAGCTCCAGCCTATCTTGCCGATTGTATTGTACCATATGTCCCGGCAAGAAATCTGCGTTCAAAGGACTCCGGCTTATTAGTGATTCCCAAAGCCCAAAAAAAGTCTGCGGACTATAGAGCGTTTTCATTTCGGGCTCCAGTACTCTGGAATGCCCTCTCGGTAACAGTTCGAGATGCCACCTCAGTAGAAGCATTTAAGTCTCACCTTAAAACTCATTTGTATACTCTAGCCTTTAAATAGACTCTCTTTTTAGACCAGTTGATCTGCTGTTTCTTTTCTTTTTCTCCTATGTCCCACTTTCCTTTGTGGAGGGTTTTTCTCCTATGTCCCACTCTCCCTTGTGGAGGGGGTCCGGTCCGATCCGATGGCCATGGATGACGTACTGGCTCTCCAGAGTCGGGACCCACGATGGACCGCTCGTCCAGAGTCGGGACCCAGGATGGACCGCTCGCCTGTGTATCGGCTTGGTACATTTCTGCGCTGCTGATACGCCTCCGCTTGGGATGGTTTCCTGCTGGCTCCACTATGGACAGGGCTCTTGCTACTATATTGTCTCCACTTTGGACTGGACTCTTGCGCCTGTGTTGGACCCACTATGGATTGAACTTTCACAGTATCATGTTAGACCCGCTCGACACCCATTGCTTTCGTCCTCTCCAAGGTTCTCATAGACATCATTGTTACCGACGTCCCACTGGGTGTGAGTTTTCCTTGCCCTTATGTGGGCCTACCGAGGATGTCGTAGTGGTTTGTGTTGTGGTTTGTGCAGCCCTTTAAAACACTAGTGATTTAGGGCTATATAAGTAAACATTGATTGATATATTATACGTTATATATTTTTACATGAGGTTTTCCTGTCCATTTTATCATCTTTGTCGTTTTTAGCGCTTCCACAACAAGACTTCTGACAACCGAAGTTCGAACGATGCCACTTTGTTTTAGAAACGGCAACAGCGGAGGATGAATGTGCATGTGTAATCGCCCTGAGAAGGGAGATGTTTTAGTTATACAGACACAAGGACACAACTTTGTTCTGTACACGTCTGTAATGACTGCCACAATCAAACATCAAACTTGTTTACATGTACACAGTATTTGAAGATGTCTCAAGTAAATACAAAGGTTCATCCCATACAGTAAGCCCATATTGTTTGAGTAGCAAAAGTCAATAATCATTCCTTAAAGGGGAACATTATCACCAGACCTATGCAAGCGTCAATATATACCTTGATGTTGCAGAAAAAAGACCATGTATTTTTTAACCGATTTCCGAACTCTAAATGGGTGAATTTTGGCAAATTAAACGCCTTTCTGTTTATCGGTCTTTTAGCGATGACGTCAGAACGTGACGTCACCGAGTTAACACACCCGCCATATTCATTTTCACATTACAAACACCGGGTCTCAGCTCTGTTATTTTCCGTTTTTTCGACTAATTTTTGGAACCTTGGAGACATCATGCCTCGTCGGTGTGTTGTCGGAGGGTGTAACAACACTAACAGGGAGGGATTCAAGTTGCACCACTGGCAAGAAATCTGTCGCGAGACCCCCATTGAATTTGCCAGAGTGTCTGCACATTTTACCAGCGATGCTAAGACAGACATGGCACAGAGATGTATGGATAACCTGCAGATGCATTTGCAACGATTAAGTCAACGAAATCACAAAGGTGAGTTTTGTTGATGTTGTTGACTTATGTGCTAATCAGACATATTTGGTCACGGCATGACTGCCAGCTAATCGATGCTAACATGCTACGCTAATTGATGCTAACATGCTATTTACGCTAGCTGTATGTACATTTGAAACTAGATACCCACATTTAATGCGAAACAAACACCAATCGACGGATTTAAGTTGCTCCAGTGTCACAAGATGCGAAAGTCCTGATCGTTTGGTCTGCACATTTTACCGGCGATGCTAATAAGGCAGCCATGTTATGGTCCACTTCATTAGGTACACCAATTTCATGGCCGAATAGTGTCAATAGCTATTCGCTCAATAGCTTCAGGTTTTTTCTTCAATTTCGTTTTCGCTATCTGCCTCCATACTCCGACCATCTGTTTCAATACATGCGTAATCTGTTGAATCGCTTAAGCCGCTGAAATCCGAGTCTGAATCCGAGCTAATGTCGCTATATCTTGCTGCGGTAACCGCCATTGTTTGTATTGGCAGCCCTATATGACGTCATAGCGAATTGGACAGTCGCATCGCAAATAGGGAAAATCAAGAACTTTAAAACTTTTTTTTTTAGATATTCCGGGAGGTGAAAATTTTTGAAAAAAACTTCAAAAAAAAAACAAGCCATTGGGAACTGATTTTTATTGTTTTTAACCCTTTTGAAATTGTGATAATGTTCCCCTTTAACATAACAAATTACACTGAAGTAGTCCCAGAAACTCTATAAAACACACATTTAAACAGAAATACACGCAGATTAATAATAAAGTACACTTTTGTATATATCCAACAGCTAGCATTCGCCATGACATCGGCAGTTAGCATTAGCTTTAGCGTTAGCTTGGTTATATATAAAGCCTTGTCGACTGAGAAGACAGAGATTATAACAATATACTCTTTCAAACATGTTTTAACAGTACAAAGATACATTTGGGGGTAAAATTATTTAAATAAAAGCACTCGTACCTGAGAAGGGAGATGTTTTAGTTGTACAGACACAAGGACACAACTTCGTTCTGTACACTTCTGTGATGACTGCGAGGAAGTCACGTGTCCTCTCAGTATAGCTCGCAGTACAACGCGCCCCCTGCTGGAGTTGCCCAGTATTACAATGGCTCTTATTAATGCTGGAATTACAACAAAAATTAACTCCCTATATTACAAATAACGGTGCTCTACTGTTGCCATTTAAAAATACACATATTTAAGTTGCGAATATGAAATGACATAGGCCTACTCCACTACATACAATCACTGAATTACACTACTAACTAAAATTACATCCCATCACACATGTACGAGCCAGTCTGCCCCACAAAAGTGTCGAACTCCAATGGCGTACTAGTACTAATAAGGCCTCTTTTAAGTCTTTGTATTTAAATTATTTATCTTTTTTTTTTTTTAAGACAAGTCATTCTAGCATTTTCCAATTTTTGTCATATTTATATTTTAGGTATTTCATTATTGTTTCTGGCAAATATTTTTTGTTAGTACTAGTACTTTGAACAACACATTTTTAATCCAATAAATTAGTCCTGAAAATGTATGTATTTATTTATCCATCCATCCATTTCCTACCGCTTATTCCCTTTTGGGGGCACTGGTGCCTATCTCAGCTACAATCGGGCGGAAGGCGGGGTACACCCTGGACAAGTCGCCACCTCGTCGCAGGGCCAACACAGAGAGACAGACCACATTCACACACTAGGGCCCATTTAGTGTTGCCAATCAACCTATCCCCAGGTGCATGTCTTTGGAGGTGGGAGGAAGCCAGAGTATGCAAACTCCATACAGAAAGATCCCTATCCCGAGCCCGGGATTGAACCCATGACTACACAGAACATTCGTATTGTGAGGCAGACGCACTAACCGTTCCACCACCGTGCTGCCCTTGAATTTATTCATTTAGTTAACAACATATTTTGTGTTACATTTGTTGTATTTTTTTTTATTTGCTTTTTGGTAAAAAAAAAAAAGTTTTAAAATTAAAAAAATATGCATTATTTAATAGCAAATATATGGTATAACTGTTGTTATTTTAAATTAAAGCAGCCTTGAATATAAGGGGGAAAAAAACATAAATGTGTTTGGGTGTCCAGCTTCTATTTAACAAAATTGAACCGCCAGGGTGATCCATTGAAAGTGGTTTTACGCCACAATAACAACTCACACACACACACACACACACACACACACACACACACACACACACACACACACACACAGCGGTGTTGTAAACTGATGTAATCATCGCACCGGCAGCGCTTTCACCAACTGGAACAGTGGGATTTGTTCTTGATAACATTAGAGAAAAGAGCGGCGGGGCTAGAAAAGGATTTGAGGTCATCTGCTGCCATGGCAACAACAGACTGTAATGAATTTTGAGGGTTGCATCTTCTTTTTTGTCTTCATTTGGCTGTGCCTCAATTCTGTTTGTTTGTTTTTTTCTTTTTCAGAACACTAAACACTGCCCGTCGCCGTGATGTCAGTGCGTGACAAAGAGTTGTCAATCAAAGTAATTGTCTTCAGACGAGGAGTGCTAATGAGCACGATTAAACATGATTACAGGAATTGTGAGCGGTCTTTGGTGGTCTCGTATTGACACCCTTACAGGAACGGGAATAGTCTAGTCCAGGGGTCACCAAAGCGGTGACCGTGGGCACCAGGTAGCCCGTAAGGACCAGATGAGTCGCCCACTGGCCTGTTCTAAAAATAGCTCAAATAGCAGCACTTACCAGTGAGCTGCCTCTGTTTTTTTACATTTTATTTATTTACTAGAAAGCTGGTCTCGCTTTCTAAGAGGGACAAAACTCAAATAGAATTTGAAAATCCAAGAAAATATTTTAAAGAGTTGGTCTTCACTTGTTTGAATACATTCATTTATTTTTTTACTTTGCTTCTTATAACTTTCAGAAAGACAATTTTAGAGAAAAAATACAACCTTAAAAATGATTTTAGGATTTTCAAACACATATACCTTTTTACCTTTTAAATTCGTTCTTCTTCTTTCCTGGCAATTTAAATCAATGTTCAAGTATTTTTTTTTTATTATTGTAAAAAATTAATACATTTTAATTTAATTCTTTATTTTAGCTTCTGTTTTTTCGACGAAGAATATTTGTGAAATATTTCCTCAAACTTATGATGAAAATTCAAAAAAATTATTCTGGCAAATCTAGAAAATCTGTGGAATCAAATTTAAATCTTATTTCAAAGTCTTTTGAATTTCTTTTAAAATTTTTGTTCTGGAAAATCTAGAAGAAATAATGATTTGTCTTTGTTAGAAATATAGCTTGGTCCAATTTGTTATATATTCTAACAAAGTCCAGATTGGATTTTAAAACATGTCATCAAAATTCTAAAATTAATGTTAATCAGGAAAAATTACTAATGATGTTCCATAAATTATTTTTTTATTTTTTTCAAAAAGATTCGAATTAGCTAGTTTTTCTATTCATTTTTTTCGGTTGAATTTTGAATTTTAAAGAGTCGAAATTGAAGATAAACTATGTTTTTTTTTCGTGCTTTCTCCTCTTTTAAACCGTTCAATAAAGTGTTTTTTTCATCACTTATTCCCTACAAAAAACCTTCCGTAAAAGGAAAAAAAATGTACGACGGAATGACAGACAGATATACCCTTTTTTTTTATATATATATAAAGATTTATTTATTAAAGGTAAATTGAGCAAATTGGCTATTTCTGGCAATTTATTTAAGTGTGTATCAAACTGGTAGCCCTTCGCATTAATCAGTACCCAAGAAGTAGCTCTTGGTTTCAAAGAGGTTGGTGACCCTTGGTCTAGTCTATATTGCAAGGAGCGGCACCCCGCGGAGATATGATAGCCCAGCATCAGCCATCCCCCAAAAAGGCAAGAACCATCTTGTTAGGAGGCAGCATTCTGTCATGGTGAGCTGCAGCAGGATATCTGCCTGCCTTCGTTTTTTGTAAGCCATGATTAAATGTTTAAACTAAATACTAAATACAATATTTTTAAATTAAAGCAATGTATCAATATTAGTAGGGACCAAATGTCCCTTTGGGACAGAGGACGCTCTTCTATTTCTAAGGTTTTGTTATTATTATACCGCCGCCTGTTTAAGCTGTAATTTGACCCCCTTAACATGCTACAAAAAAATCACCAAATTTAACACACACATCAGGACTGGCAAACATTGCCATCTAATAAAAGAACCAAACCCCAAAACTCAAAATTGTGCTCTAGCGCCCCCTAGGAAAAAACACAGACAAAACTGCTTGTAACGTCGGTTAAGAATGTCCTAGGGACATGAAATAAAAACCTCTATGTAGGTCTGACTTAGACCTACATTTCATGAACTTACATCCTTCAGCAAAAATCAACGGGAAGTTGGCAAAAACCCCTTCAAAACAAAAGTTTCCTAAAAAATGTAATTTTTGCCTCTTTGAGCTGAAATTTGACCCCCTTAAAATGCTTCAAAACTCACCAAACTCGACATACACATCAGGACTGGTGAAAATTGCAATCTAATAAAAAAAAAAAAAATAAAAACTCAAAATTGCACTCTAACGCCCCCTAGGAATAAAACACTGACAAAACTGCTCTTGGGAAGAAAACAGACAAAACCGCTTGCAACTTCCGGTAAGAATGTCGTAGAGACATGAAACAAAAACCTGTATGTAGGTCTCACTTAGACCTACATTTCATTTATTGACATCCTTTAGCAAAAATCAAAAGGAAATTGGCAGTTACCCCTTCCAAACAAAAGTTTTGTAAAAACTGTCCACCTTTTTTCAAACATTATCTCCTCTGAGCGCGTGTGTTGTGTCGACTTCAAACTCGCACAGGAAAGAGATTGAACCCTTCGGATTAAAAGTTGCTCAAAGAGTTTTTCTAACTGCTCCGGTTTGGATTTTACGAGCCTTCAAAGAAATGCTACGCTGATGCTGCTGCCGTCTAAAGATGGCCAGTTAAAAGCAGGAAGCACCAGCGTGACCACACAATGCAGAGAAGGTAGGTATTATTCGGGTACATATATGTTAACTGGGTGAAAGAAGGAGGCACCAGTTTGACTCCAGGATACAGAGAAGGTAGGTAACGTGCAGGTAAAGATATGTTGTCTAGGTGATGGCAGGAAGCACCAGCATGTATGAGTGAAAGAAATAAGCACCAGAGTGACCCCAGGATGGAGGGAAGGTATGTAATGTGCAGGTAAAGATATGTATAATGGGTAAAGGCTGGAAACACCAGCAAAAGTCGGTCCCGTCCATCGCTGCTTGCAGCTTTAATTATCATTAATATTGTTATTATTATAGTTGTGTCTATTAAATTATGGACTGGAGTTATTTTATGTAAACTCTTAACTGTTTTTTAATGACTGATATACTAATTATAGTGTCAGTTTTTACATGTTGCAACATTTTTCAAATGATTATTGACTCTCACATTTGATAATGATGACAGGACTATTGGTTTAGTTAAAAGTTGGGATTGAACAATGTAAAAGGGACAAACGGTAGAAAATGGAGGGATGGATGTTTTACAAGTTTTAACAAATGCAAACATACATACATTTTATTTTAACTTAAAAAAAATATGTATTTTTTTTTTACTAATTTTGGTATATTATGTAAAAAAACAACATTGAGATTATTATTTAAATCATTATTCAGCCGTTGTATTAGAGCTAATGCAGGGGTGTCGAACATACGGCCCTAGGGCCCGATCAGGCACGCGAACAGGTTTGCGAAGTATAAAATTGACCCTGAAATTTTTGAATGAAAGAAACTGCTGTTCTAAAATGTGTCCACTGGATGTCGCAATAGCAATTCTTTGTATGTGATGCTACATATATACAAAATAAACCACATATGTCGAGGAAAATGATCAAACAACATGAATAACATATTGTAATTTGATTTTGATACAATTTTTTTTATCTTGATAGATTGAAAATGAACACCAATGAGTTGACTGATGAACATTATCGAATAATTTTTTCACAAAATATAAAGAACGACAAATAAAGATAGAATAATATTAACCTAAACATGCAAGTTAACAAAAAAAAAAAAAAAAGTCTTTATTTTTATGTTATCATGTCCTGATTTTACCAGTCCAGCCCACTTTGGAGTAGATTTTTCTCCATGTGGCCCCCAATCTAAAATGAGTTTGACACAAAGTGTTTGTACAATAAAGCAGCGGATACAGTAATACTCACAGATAATGTCCATTAGAGGGCACCACATCCATTTTTTGATCAGTACATATGATAAGCAGTATTTCGTACAGCTGGACTTTATCATACTGTGTATGTCAGATGTTTCATATGCACTATATTGAATTATACATCCGTCAAACTAATTTTAGATGGGGGGCCACATGGAGAAAAATCTACTCCCAAGTGGGCCGGACTGGTAAAATCACGGCACGATAACTTAAAAATAAAGACAACTTCAGATTGTTTTGTTTGTTTAGAAATAGAACAAGCACATTCTGAAAATGTACACATCATAATGTTGTTGTTTTTTACACTTACATGTTGTGGTTAATAGTATTCTATTTTTATTTATATTTTCAAAGTAAATGATGTGATAATGTTCATCAGTCAACTCATTGGTGTTAATTTTCAATCTATCAAGATTTTTAAAAAATACACCAAAATCAAATTACAGGATGTTATTTATGTAGTTTGATCACTTTCCTCGATTGGCGCACTAACAATATGTGGTTTATTTTTGTTTACATACATCATCTATAGCAGTGGTCCCCAACCTTTTTGTATCCGCGGACCGGTCAACGCTTAATAATTTGTCCCGCGGCCCGGGAGGGGGGAATCCTTTTTTTTTTTTTCTTTGTCATGAAAAAGGGATGTTTTTGTCATGAAAAAGGGAGGTTTTTGTGGTCGGTGCACTAATTGTAAGTGTATATTGTGTTTTTTATGTTGATTAAAAAAAATAAATAATAATAAATATATATACATATATATTTCTTTTTTAAATGAAAATTAATAAAAAATTATTCTGCGGCCCGGTAGCGGGCCGCGGCCCGGTGGTTGGGGACCACTGATCTCTAGAGATACGAAGAATTGCTATTGTGACATCTAGTGGACACTTTTAGAACAGCAGTTTCTTTCATTCAAAAATTTCCACTCATTTTTATACTTTGCAAACTCATCCCGCGGACCGGATAAAACCTGTTTTCGGGCCGGGCTCGTACGTTTGACACCCCTGATCTAAGGGGTTAATATTACTGTATTACATGTTTTCTTTTTTTTTCAGTTTTTCCTGTACACTGAATGAACTCGTCTTTGGGAATCGAAGTGACGATGCGGTGTCAACGAGGAGGTCCCGACATGGAGTCACAGAGCTACTCAGTGACTGGCATCCTCTCCGCCAGTATCACCGCGTTGTCAGAAGTCATCTAGTCAGTCAGCCGTCTAACGCTGACTATGTCGACTGTCACTTTAAATCACACACGGCGGGACAAAACACTGGAGAAGCGTGTCTCCCGGTGGCTTTTTAGGGAGGGTTGCTCAACAGCGAAACTACAGCACTGGCATTAACTATCTCATGTGCGTTTTAAACTTCCGATATCGATTCGAATGGCATTGTGGGCCACCGCATAGGCCAGGGTTGGGCTACCCAAAACGCTAAAAGAGCCCCATAGGACCAAAAATACAAAAAACTAATCCGTCTGGAGCAGCAAAAAATTAAAAGCCGGATATACAGTAAGTCTTATCGTGAAGGCAACACATGACGTAAGTGTCTATATTACCTAAAATAGCCTACTATCAAAATGACTATGTGTCGCAGGCTGAAGCAAATCTCCCTTGACAGAAATGTTGAAATGTTATTTATTTATTATACACATTTTTACAACATTAGAAACCAATAGTAAATCAGAGACTACTCAGAAGGTGAGATAACTTCTGGAAATGACTGGCTCAGAATGGCCAAAGGTATAGATGTGTGTTTCCATGTTTAAGGATCGGCAGGCTGTTTTCTTTTAATAGATTTAATACAATCTTTGGCAAGCTAGGTACTGTTTGCTGGGGTCTGGAACAACATGGCACACAAACAACTATTTGAAATGCACCCAATATTACATACGGATAATGTGTCATGAGACATGCAAACCAAAATGATATACAAAGAAGATAAAAGTAAAGGATATTAAATTATCTCAAATATACCTACAAAGGAGGCATAATTGTGAGGACTGGTGGGCATGGTAATGCCGGGTTTGTCCCTCCGTGGATGCGTTGACATGAACACAACAAAGGTAGGCTCTTAAAATATTTATTTAACAAAAAGAGAGCTCTGAACAGAAATACTGGAGCTAATCAAAAGGCAAACCAAAAACGCTAGTATGAAAAGTAGGAAATACAAACAGAAAACTAAACTTGGCATGAAAGCACAAACGAGAAAACAAATCATCAGTATGAAAACTGGAATAATCAAGTGGCATAGCATGAGAGCTAGCGAGAATAAACGTAGAAAAAGTAGCAGTCGTCACTTGTTGCATGAGAGCGATTTAAGAACCCAGGAAGAAATGAACAAAGAGGCTGTCTTAAATAGGAGGGTGATTAGACAAAACAGGTGTGTGTGGACCGGGATTGGCAGGTGGACTGATGAGTTACCATGGTGACAGGCTAAACAGGAAATAAACAGTCACTTGACGGAGAGTGATACCAGAAAGGAAAAATAACTAATATGTGTAGATCCGAGCAGCGGATCGCAACAATAATGATGTAATATGTACATTCAGCTAGCCGACATAGCATGTTAGCATCGGTTATCTTGCAGTCATGCAATGACCAAATAAGCTTGATAAGCACTCCACACAATTCAATAACACCAACAAAGCTCACTTTTGAGCATTCACACACAGTATAAAAGGTTTGGTGGACAAAATGAGACAAAGAATGAGTGGCATAAAATATGTCTTTCTCTGGCATCACTGAATAAAGTTATGCATGTTAACAAACTACGGTGAGTTCAAGGACCGCCAAAATTAGTAGGGCAAAACGGTGCTCGCCAAATACTCTCATCAGAGAATCGTGTTTGATATAAACACTGGCATTTCTAATAATTAGGGAGGTTTGTGTCATGTTGTCCTCCTACAGAAACCCTAATAAAACATTGTGGAGAGACGGAGCCGACGGGCCGACGGCGGCGTAAGGCAAGCCGTAGTCCTATTCAAGATGGAGGCCAGGAGGCGGAATATACGGCGGAACGGAGAGGCGGGGCGTGCCTGGAGCGACGCTGCAGTAATCAGAACCAGGTGTGTGACACACACACCGGTTCTCAATCTGTGCATCTCCTCCTGCTGTATAAAAGGGGACAAGTAGGAGCGATCGAGAGAGAAGGAGTAGGAGAACCACCCGCAGAAGCAGACAAGCGCAAAGCACCGAGAGCGAGCCGAACACAACGACAAAGGCGCGGCAGACTGAAGGCGAGAGAGGAGCGAGCAGGAGCGGAGCGCTGAAAAGCGATCCGATCGAAAGACAAAAGATTTATTGAAAAGCAAGATGTCCTTCCTCTATGGCCCATGCAACCCGCACTATGGCGGCAGGAAGCCGTTCACAAACATTTCAATTTTTTAACCCCCCCATCTTTTTCTATTTTCATACATTTTTGAAAAAGCTCCAGGGAGCCACAAGGATGGTGCTAAAGAGCCACATGCGGCATGTTGCAGACCCCTATCATAGGCAATCTATCGAGTACATGACGCACGAGAAGATCTGCACAATTTCAAAATTCCACTCACTTGTTGCAGAGAAGGAACATGTAAGAAAGAACACTCATTCCATCTTAATAAAACCCATAGTCACTACTAAAAACTTTCCTTGGCAACTTGAGTTCAAGGGGCAGAGAAAGGACAGGGGAATTTATCAGGGGCAAAGAAACCCTCTACATCAGTGGTTCTTAACCTGGGTTCGATCGAACCCTAGGGGTTCGGTGAGTCGACCTGATGGGTTCGGCCGAGGTCAAAACACACCCGACTCTTCCCTGTTGGCGTATTACGGATACGGCAACAGCTGATTGATTTGCAGGTGTGTAATTTGTTGTGAGTTTATGCACTGTCTTGGTTTTTTTGTTTGAACAAGGTGATGTTCATGCACGGTTCAATTTGTGCACCAGTAAAATAAACATGGTAACACTTTAGTATAGGGAACATATTCACCATTAATTAGTTGCTTATTAACATGCAAATTAGTCACATTATGGCTCTTAACTAGTCATTAAGTACTAATTATTGCCTTATTCGGCATGGCCTTATTATAACCCTGATTGATTGATTGATACTTTTATTAGTAGATTGCACAGTACAGTACAATTGACCACTAAATGGTAACACCCGAATAAGTTGTTCAACTTGTTTAAGTCGGGGTCCACGTTAATCCATTTTCTACCGCTTATTCCCTTTCGGGGTCGCAGGGGGCGCTGGCGCCTATCTCAGCTACAATCGGGCGGAAGGCGGGGTACACCCTGGACAAGTCGCCACCTCATCGCAGGGCCAACACAGATAGACAGACAACATTCACACTCACATTCACACACTAGGGCCAATTTAGTGTTGCCAATCAACTTATCCCCAGGTGCATGTCTTTGGAGGTGGGAGGAAGCCGGAGTACCCGGAGGGAACCCACGCATTCACGGGGAGAACATGCAAACTCCACACAGAAAGATCCCGAGCCTGGATTTGAACCCAGGACTGCAGGACCTTCGTATTGTGAGGCAGACGCACTAACCCCTCTTCCACCGTGAAGCCTCCACGTTAATCAATTCATGGTAATCCTAACCCTGACCCTAACCTTACGGAATAACTCTAAATTAAGTCTTTATTACTTAGAATATGTTCCCCTAGTGTCCAAATAACTCTAAATTAAGTCTTTGTTACTTATAATATGTTCCCCATACTAAAGTGTTACCAAAAACATACAACTTTGTCTTGAATTTGAAAAAATAAAAAAATAATTAAAAAAAATTCACTAAAGAAGGGTTCGGTGAATGCACATATGAAACTGGTGGGGTTCGGTACCTCCAACAAGGTTAAGAACCACTTCTCTACATACAGTCGTGGTCAAAAGTTTACATACACCTGTAGAGAACATAATGTCATGGCTGTCTTGAGTTTCCAATCATTTTTACAACTCTTATTGTTGCGATCTGCTGCTCAGATCTTCACATGTTTGTTTTTTCATTCTCAGTCTGACCCGTTTATGTCCTGTTTTTGTCCATCACTATGGTTACACATCAGTTCACCTGCTGCTCACGCCCCGCACACCCGCTACAGATAATCACCGTCACTTTATAAGCCGTCCTCTTTTGTTTGTTCAGCCTGGGTTCATGATTTGCTTTTCACGCAACAAGTTACGCCTGCACTCTATATCGTATGTATATTCTCGCTAAGCTTTTCACGCTAGCCATTCATTGTTCATTCCAGTTCTCATGCGGAAGTTTTTGTTTTACTGTTTTATGTGTCTACGTGCCAGTTTATTTCTCATTGTTGTATATCCTAGCTTTTAGGCTAGCGTCCTTTGTTTGTTTTATTCTACTGGCTCTAGCATTTTTGTTATATAGCTCTTTTGGTTATTTAAAGAAATTTTGTATATCTTACCTTTGCTGTGTTCACTTGACGCATCCTCGAGGGAATCGAACCCGGCATCACAATGCCGAACCGGCGTAACACTTGTTTTTTTGTGAAAGAGTGATTGTACTGTACTGTACCTTTTACTAGATCCCTGGAGTCATTATTGTAGACGCCCTGAGCCACTGGAAAAATCGCAGTTTATCCAATGTTGACCTAAAATGTAAACAAGATAAATAAATTTAAAAAAGAAGGCGTTTAATCAACTCTTCCCTTTCAAGGGTGACTCAGTTTCTAGTTTACGTGTCACTTTTTGAACTATGAGGCCAGAAACATCGGCTCCCACATAAACACTTTTATTTATCATCCCGTTCCAAGTTTTGCGTATCGTCGTGTGTTGCAATGAAGTAGCGGACTGTGAAGAGCAAAGGGAATGCAGACGTACAGAAACCGTTCGTTATGGTCTTTTAGTCCAGTGGTGCTCAACCTTTTTTTCAGTGATGTACCCCCTGTGAACATTTTTTTGATTCAAGTACTCCCTAATCAGAGCAAAGCGTTTTTGGTTGAAAAAAAAGAGATAAAGAAGTAAAATACAGCACTATGTCATCAGTTTATGATTTATTAAATTGTATAACGGTGCACAATATTGCTCATTTGTAGTGGTCTTTCTTGAACTGTTTGGAATTAAAGATATACAAATAACTAAAAACTTGTGGAAAAATAAACAAGTGATTCAATTGTAAATAAAAAATTCTACACATTGAAGTAATTATCAACTTAAAGTGCCCTCTTTGGAGATTGTAATAGAGATCCATTTGGATTCATCAACTTAATTCTAAACATTTCTTCACAAAAAAAGAAATGTTTAACGTCAATATTTATGGAACATGTCCACAAAAAAAATAGCTGTCAACACTGAATATTGCATTTCTTTTCACAGTTTATGAACTTACATTCATATTTTGTTGAAGTATTATTCAATACGGCTTCACGGTGGCAGAGGGGTTAGTGCGTCTGCCTCACAATACGAAGGTCCTGCAGTCCTGGGTTCAAATCCAGGCTCGGGATCTTTCTGTGTGGAGTTTGCATGTTCTCCCCGTGAATGCGTGGGTTCCCTCCGGGTACTCCGGCTTCCTCCCACTTCCAAAGACATGCACCTGGGGATAGGTTGATTGGCAACACTAAATTGGCCCTAGTGTGTGAATGTGAGTGTGAATGTTGTCTATCTGTGTTGACCCTGTGATGATGTGGCGACTTGTCCAGGGTGTACCCCGCCTTCCGCCCGATTGTAGCTGAGATAGGCGCCAGCGCCCCCCGCGACCCCGAAAGGGAATAAGCGGTAGAAAATGGATGGATGGATTATTCAATACATATATTTATAAAGGATTTTCGAATTGTTGCTATTTCTAGAATATTGTAAAAAAAATTCACGTACCCTTTGGCATACCTTCAAAATACCCCCAGGGGTACGCGTACCCCTTTTTGAGAACCACTGTTTTAGTCAATAACTGCAAGTATAGCGTTAGCGGGTGGTCTGTGGGTCTTCTGCCGGTTTGCAGAGCCAGACTAAAGCGACTGAGCTTTCCTTGGAACACGTGTGTTTCCATGACAGCCATTAGTGGCGTCTAACATTTTTTTCTTTTCTTTTTTTAAACCCAGAGGTTGGCTTGGTTCTGTCTACTATGAGCTCCCTCTCAGGCTTGATTCTGGAGGACAGCTGTAAAAACAGCACAACAAAGCGTGCCAGGAACCAGGGGCGGCCCGCCGTCTCGAAAAGACTTATGAAAGAAGCCACAAGGGTGGGATCGGCTGCTTGTGATCAAGACGAGCGCCTGCAAAGAACGTTGGGAGAGAGTGTTTTGGAAGAGATGCACGAGCCTGACCGCCCCCTTAACCACATGTTTTGGTGCTGCAATATGCCCCATTACACACCAGTGAGACCTAACACGAGACACCGGTTCCAGAATAAGTCCGGGGACTTTCAGGCTATCACAATGAACATATGTCGAGTTGGTGCAAAAATAAAGTACAGCATTCAACTTCAACTGCTCAAAGATACTACTACGTATGCAAAGTATTAGGTTGTATAAGTCAGGGGTTTTCAGGAAGCCTCGCCTAAAATAACAGATCACATTTGGGGTCTTCCCTAAGCCGGGTAACTTTTATTTTCTGAAGCACATTTTGTGGAATTCTCTGTACACCCCATATCTCTCTCTCTCTCTCTTTAGGAACTAAAAATCTTCATTTTGCCTCTGACATACAATGGGTCTGGGGCTGTTTTATTCAGTCATTGGTGGAGCATAATATTGTTTTTTTTGTTTTGTTTTTTTAATATTGTTTTTAACATTGCTGTGCAGCACTTTGGAAACGTTGTTTAAATGTGCTATATAAATAAAGTGGATTGGATCGGATTGGTTGGGGAGGAGACCCTGCCCCAAGTGGAGGAGTTCAAGTACCTAGGAGTCTTGTTCACGAGTGGGGGAAGAGTGGATCGTGAGATCGACAGGCGGATCGGTGCGGCGTCTTCAGTAATGCGGACGTTGTATTGATCCGTTGTGGTGAAGAAGGAGCTGAGCCGGAAGGCAAAGCTCTCAATTTACCGGTCGATCTACGTTCCCATCCTCACCTATGGTCATGAGCTTTGGGTCATGACCGAAAGGATAAGATCACGGGTACAAGCGGCCGAAATGAGTTTCCTCCGCCGGGTGGCGGGGCTCTCCCTTAGAGATAGGGTGAGAAGCTCTGCCATCCGGGAGGAACTCAAAGTAAAGCCGCTGCTCCTCCACATCGAGAGGAGCCAGATGAGGTGGTTCGGGCATCTGGTCAGGATGCCACCCGAACGCCTCCCTAGGGATGTGGTTAGGGCACGTCCAGCTTGTAGGAGGCCACGGGGAAGACCCAGGACACGTTGGGAAGACTATGTCTCCCGGCTGGCCTGGGAACGCCTCGGGATCCCCCGGGAAGAGCTAGACGAAGTGGCTGGAGATAGGGAAGTCTGGGCTTCCCTGCTTAGGCTGCTGCCCCCGTGACCCGACCTCGGATAAGCGGAAGATGATGGATGGATGGATGGCAAGCTAAATGATGTCCCTGCCTCCGTGCAGTCTCCTTCTCCACTGTACCGTTACAACTTTTATAAATTACCTTATTTAACGAGTTTTGTTTCTAATGTTGTGGTCAGTGAGTGGATGCTTGAATCCATGCTACATGTGTTACGTAACGATTTATGTTCCATTGTAAATGTCCTGTTGAGTTCAAGTTTTGGTTTCTTTTTGTTTATTGTGGGACTAGCACCCGACTGTCACACAACGTACTTAATCATCCAAAAAGATTTACCAACTGTGATGTTTTGATTGTGTTCCTTATCTCAAGCTACAACTGGGGAAAAACAAGAACATTCCAGCGGAAGGACAGGAAGTCTCATGTTAAATGGCGCCATTTCTGGAGAAACGAGTCAAAACCAAGTTCTGAGAGACACCCTCTATGAGTCAAAGATCTGTTTAATTATTCATCAAACGTATTAGAGGCTTTTTCAAAGCGTCTTTGCCACATGATTTCACGACCGCACTTCCTGTACTTTATTGCGTCATGCACTTCCGAAGTGGTTCTCACACATTATCAACGACTCCCAAACTGGAACCCAATGCTAGTTTGAAAACAAAGTTCTGTTTCAGTGTGCATTAGCCCTAATGAGCTGCACTCTGAAATCATCGTGATGATTGGATTGCGGCGATGTTTGTCCAAATGTTAACAGCTGAGATCGATCACTCATGATCACGTTCATGTTTGACGATGGAGGAGCAGTGATGATTGGAAAGTGACGATACTTAGGAAGTAGAGGAACAGCGTTTATATTTTCTCAATATGCAGTGTTGTATTGTTCACAGTTAGTATTGTAAATCCCACATGCTCTAGTTTTATCTACATTCTGTAAAGAATCTGGGTATTATCTTCGACCCAACTCTCTCCTTTGAGGCACACATTAAAAGCGTTACTAAAACGGCCTTCTTTCATCTCCGTAATATCGCAAAAATTCGCTCCATTTTGTCCACTAATGACGCTGAGATCATTATCCATGCGTTTGTTACGTCTCGCCTCGATTACGGTAACGTATTATTTTCGGGTCTCCCCATGTCTAGCATTAAAAGATTACAGTTGGTACAAAATGCGGCTGCTAGACTTTTGACAAGAACAAGAAAGTTTGATCACATTACGCCTGTACTGGCTCACCTGCACTGGCTTCCTGTGCACTTAAGATGTGACTTTAAGGTTTTACTACTTACGTATAAAATACTACACGGTCTAGCTCCAGCCTATCTTGCCGATTGTATTGTACCATATGTCCCGGCAAGAAATCTGCGTTCAAAGGACTCCGGCTTATTAGTGATTCCCAGAGCCCCAAAAAAGTCTGCGGGCTATAGAGCGTTTTCCGTTCGGGCTCCAGTACTCTGGAATGCCCTTCCGGTAACAGTTCGGGATGCTAACTCAGTAGAAGCATTTAAGTCTCACCTTAAAACTCATTTGTATACTCTAGCCTTTAAATAGATTCCATTTTTAGACCAGTTGATCTGCCGTTTCTTTTCTTTTTCTCCTCTGTCCCACTCTCCCTTGTGGAGGGGGTCCGGTTTGGTGGCCATGGATGAAGTACTGGCTGTCCAGAGTCGGGACCCAGGATGGACCGCTCGCCTGTGTATCGGCTGGGGACATCTCTGAGCTGCTGATCCGCCTCCGCTTGGGATGGTTTCCTGTTGGCTCCACTATGGACGGGACTCTCGCTACTGTGTTGGATCCACTTTGGAGTGAACTCTCACGGTTGTGTTGGATCCACTATGGATTGAACTTTCACAGTATCATGTTAGACCCGCTCGACATCCATTGCTTTTGGTCCCATAGAGGGGAGAGCGATTTGGACTTGAAGAGGTGGGGAGCGAACCTGCAACCTTCAGGTTTCTGGCATGGCCGCTCTACCCACTACGCCATGCCGCCCGTTGTAGGAATCTACCTCCGTCAAACTCTCTATCAGGTATTTTTGCTGTGTAAACAACTCTTTTCGTGCCTGGTCTGCATGAAGCAGAGTTTGTATGTTGTTCAAAAGTGCAGATTTTAACCATTTGAATCATTTTTATATAAAATATCCAGCGGGCCTCACTCAAATGTTAATTATGTTGTATTACGCCAAGGTAGCCCAGTTAACTGCCTTTTTGATGCTGTTTTGCAAGACCCATGTCACCTGAGATCGGTAGGTCGTGAGGTCAAACCCCGGCCGAGTCAGACAGAAGACTATAGAAATGGGACCCATTACCTCCCTGCTTGGCACTCAGCATCAAGGGTTGGAATTGGGGGTTAAATCACCATAGATGATTCCCGGGCGCGGCACCGCTGCTGCTCACTGCTCCCCTCACCTCCCAGGGGGTGATCAAGGGGATGGGTCAAATGCAGAGGACAAATTTCACCACACCTACAGCGTGTGTGACAATCATTGGTACTTTAACTTAACTTTAACTGTGTCACATGACTTCAACCTTGACATCTCATTGGCTGGTTCTGAAACAGGATCAATTGCTTAAGTCTCAACTTACCGGAAGTGAGTCTTGCTTTTTGAGACTGTGAATTTTTTCGACACGATTAGTCAGCACTGAATTTTTATATGGTTTCAGGTGTAATGGAAAGGAGGCTACGCCGGATAGTCGAACCTCGGATTCAGGAGGAACAGTGTGGTTTTCGTCCTGGTCGTGGAACCGTGGACCAGCTCTATACTCTCGGCAGGGTTCTTGAGGGTGCATGGGAGTTTGCCCAACCAGTCTACATGTGCTTTGTAGACTTGGAGAAGGCATTCAACCGTGTCCCTCGGGAAGTCCTGTGGGGAGTGCTCAGAGAGTATGGGGTATTGGACTGTCTTATTGTGGCGGTCCGCTCCCTGTATGATCAGTGTAAGAGCTTGGTCCGCATTGCCGGCAGTAAGTCAGACACGTTTCCACTGCGGGTTGGACTCCCCCAAGGCTGTTCTTTGTCACCGATTCTGTTCATAACTTTTATGGACAGAATTTCTAGGCACAGTGAAGGCGTTGAAGGGTTCCGGTTTGGTGTCCGCTGGATTAGGTCTCTGCTTTTTGCGGATGATCTGGTCCTGATGGCTTCATCTGGCCGGGATCTTCAACTCTCACTGGATCGGTTCGCAGCAGCGTGTGAAGCGACCAGAATGAGAATCAGCACCTACAAGTCCGAGTCCATGGTTCTCACCCGGAAAACGGTGGAGTACCATCTCCGGGTTGGGGAGCAGACCCTGCCCCAAGTGGAGGAGTTCATGGTTCTCACCCGAAAACGGTGGAGTACCATCTCCGGGTTGGGGAGCAGACCCTGCCCCAAGTGGAGGAGTTCATGGTTCTCACCCGAAAACGGTGGAGTACCATCTCCGGGTTGGGGAGGAGACCCTGCCCCAAGTGGAGGAGTTCAAGTACCTCAGAGTCTTGTTCACGAGTGAGGAAAGAGTGAATCGTGAGATCGACAGGCGGTTCGGTGCGGCGTCTTCAGTAATGCGGACGTTGTACCGATCCGTTGTGGTGAAGAAGGAGCTGAGCCGGAAGGCAAAGCTCTGAATTTACCGGTCGATCTACGTTCCCATCCTCACCTATGGTCATGAGCTTTGGGTCATGACCGAAAGGATAAGATCACGGGTACAAGCGGCCGAAATGAGTTTTCTCCGCCGGGTGGCGGGGCTCTCCCTTAGAGATAGGGTGAGAAGCTCTGCTATCCGAGAGGAACTCAAAGTAAAGCCGCTGCTCCTCCACATCGAGAGGAGCCAGATGAGGTGGCTCGGACTTTGAAAAACACATAATTTTAGTTTTGTTAGAATTGAGTACAGTCTTACTTGATGAAAACATATCTGAAAAACATCAAAAGCAGATAGCAGACCTTCTGTGTTGGGGTGTAGATCCATTTATCCATCCATCCATCCATCTTCTACCGCTTGTCCCGTTCAGGGTCAGAGTAAATAAAATGCCACCTAATATGGATCCCCGGGGGGACATGGTTTTAATAGACAAGTTTGAACACTGATTGTCCACATCGGGAGGAACCAGATGACGTGGTTTGGGCATCTGGTCAGGATGCCACCAGAACGCCTCCCTAGGCCGTACGTTTGACAAAATATTATTTTGTTGGTTCTATGCTCTCTTGTCAAAGAAAACGTTGGTTTTTGTACGGCAACCACACAACATATGCAAAATTTTCCACATAAAGTGAAATATTTGAAATAATTGAAGCCTTGTATAGGGCTTCACGGTGGCAGAGGGGTTAGTGCGTCTGCCTCACAATACGAAGGTCCTGCAGTCCTGGGTTCAATTCCAGGCTGAGGATCTTTGTGTGGAGTTTGCATGTCCTCCCCGTGAATGCGTGGGTTCCCTCCGGGTACTCCGGCTTCCTCCCACTTCCAAAGACATGCACCTGGGGATAGGTTGATTGGCAACACTAAATTGGCCCTAGTGTGTGAATGTGAGTGTGAATGTTGTCTGTCTATCTGTGTTGGCCCTGCAATGAGGTGGCGACTTGTCCAGGGTGTACCCCGCCTTCCGCCCGATTGTACCTGAGATAGGGGCCAGCGCCCCCCGCGACCCTGAAAGGGAATAAGCGGTAGAAAATGGATGGATGGATGGAGCCTTGTATAGGTCGATAGTTCATTATAACATTGATTTTTTTTTTGAGCAATGGCAAAAAAAAAGAAAAATAAAGAAATACAAAAAAACTTGCAACTTTTTCTTGTTAGATTTCACCTCATTCTACATTTTTTAATGTTTTTTTTTGTTGGTTTTTTTGCAATTGCATTTCCAAAATTTGTGGCGGGCCGGTAAACTATTAGCTGCGGGCCTCACTTTTGGACACACCTGGTGTACATTAACAACAACCTAAGGCCACCACTGTTTAAAAGCACAATTGTTTATGAGCTTATTATGAGTGAGTTACAACTACCAAAGTACAGAACCACAAATAAATCAATCAATCAATCAATGTTTACTTATTTTGCCCTAAATAACAAGTGTCTCAAAGGGCTGCGCAAGCCACAACGACATCCTCGGCTCAGATCCCACATCAGGGCAAGGAAAAAACTCAACCCAATGGGACAATGAGAAACCTTGGAAGGGACTGCAGATGTGGGGCCCCCCCATGGGCGACCGTTGCAATGGAAGTCGAGTGAATCTAGCATAATATTGTGAGAGTCCAGTCCATATTGGATCTAACATAATAGGGAGAGTCCAGTCCATATTGGATCTAACATAATAGGGAGAGTCCAGTCCATAGTGGGACCATCCCGATCGGGGACAGGGACAAGTTTGCTCCACAAGTCGAGTCAGCCTGAAGCAAGGTGGGAGTAAATGTGTGCAGAACATTAGGTAAAGTGGAAAAAGTTTCTAAGTGAAGGAAGTATGGTGTTCGGGACACTTTTATAAATTACCTCATTCAACGGGTGTTGTTTCTAATGTTGTGGTCAGTGAGTGGATGCTTGAGTCCATGGTACATGCGTTACGTAACGATTTATGTTCCATTGTTTAGGTATTTGACTTTCCAAGCAATGAATTAAGCTCTAAGGGAAATGTCCTATGGAGTTGAAGTTTTTGTTTCGTTTAGTTTATTCTGGGACTTACACTCGACTGACACACAAAGTACTCAATCACCCAAAGGATTTACCAACTGTGAAGTTTTGATTGTGTTCCTTATCTCAAGCTACAACTGGGGAAAAGAAAGAGAAAACAAACCACCCAGCGGAACGACAGGAAGTCTCTAGTTTAATGGCGCCATTTCTAAAGAAACGAGGTGAAAACCAACTTCTGAGAGACACCCTCTATGAGTCAAAGATCTGTTTAATTATTCATCAAATGTATTAAGAGGCTTTTTTGAAGCATCTTAGCCACATGATTTCACGACCGCACTTTCTGTACTCTGTCGTGGTCATTCACTTCCGAAGTGGTTCCCACAAATTATGGACGACTCCCAAACTGCAAATCGATGCTAACTTGAAAACAAAGTTTTGTTTCAGTGTGCACTAGCACTAATGGTTGAAAAGCAGCGTTGTTTGTCCAAATGTTAAAGGGGAACATTATCACCAGACTTATGTGTCAATATATACCTTGATGGTGCAGAAAAAAGACCATACATTTTTTTAACCGATTTCCAAACTCTAAATGGGTGAATTTTGGCGAATTAAACGCCTTTAAGTTTATCGCTCTCTGAACGACGACGTCAGAACGTGACGTCACATCGGTCGTCAATGCCATTTTTCCCTACCACATCACACGCATCGAGTCAAATCAGCTCTGTTATTTTCCGCTTTTTCGACTGTTTGCCGGTACTTTGGAGACATCATGCCTCGTCGGTGTGTTGTCGGAGGGTGTAACAACACGATCAGGGACGGATTCAAGTTGATTTACGTAGAATGTGCATCGATTAGCATGCCATGCTAATCGATGCTAACATGCTATTTAGGCTAGCGGTGTGCGTTATGCCTCATTTGTAGCTATATTTACATCCAGCTTTTCCCTCCTTCCACATTCAATGCCAGACAAACACTTAACAATCGACGGATTTAAGTTGTTCCAGTGTCTAGAGATGCGTAAGTCCCTCGTTTGGTTTTTACCGGCGATGCTACGACAGAGATGGCACAGAGATGACAAGAATGTCTGGATATCCTGCGACACTCAAAGCAGATGCATTCCCAACGATAAAGAAATCACAAAGGTGAGTTTTGTTGATGTTATTGACTTATGTGCTAATCAGACATATTTGGTCGCGGCATGACTGCCAGCTAATCGATGCTAACATGCTATTTAGGCTACCTGTATGTACATTTGTAGTTGTATTTGCATCCAGCGTTTCCTTCCACCCACATTTAATGCCAAACAAACACTTACCAATCAACAGATTTAAGTTGATCCAGTGTCAATTCGAAAGTCCTGATCGGTTGGTCTGTACATTTTACCGGCGATGCTAACGCAAAGATGGCCGAATAGCGTCAATAGTTATTCGCCCAATAGCTTCAGTTTCTTCTTCAATTTCGTTTTCGCTATCTGCCTCCATACTCCAACCATCTGTTTCAATACATGCGTAATCTGTTGAATCGCTTAAGCCGCTGAAATCCGAGTCTGAATCCGAGCTAATGTCGCTATATCTTGCTGTGGTATCCGCCATTGTTTGTTTGTATTGGCAGCACTGTATGACGTCACAGGGAAATGGATAGTGGCATCGCAAATAGCGAAAGTCAAGCACTTTAAAGCTTTTTTTCGGGATATTCCGGGAGATGTAAAATTTTGAAAAAAAACTTCGAAAAATAAAATAAGCCACTGGGAACTGATTTTTATTGATTTTAACCCTTCTGAAATTGTGATAATGTTCCCCTTTAACGGCTGAGAACGATCACTCATGATCACGTTCATGCTTGACGATGGAGGAGCAGTGATGATTCAAAAGTGATCATTAGGAAGTAGAGGAGCAACGTTTATATTTCCTCAATATTCGGTAATACCCACATGCTCTAGTTGTATGTACATTGTGACTGGCATGCAATTCAGTAAAAAAAAAAAAGTGTATTTCATTTCTTAAATGGTTTGTTTAGTTAAATTAGACACATTGAATAAGACACTCAGAATATACATGGCGATACAAAATGTGGGATTGACAACACTAACTATGAATAAAACAATGGACATTGAGAATACTGTAAATCAACTTTGCTCCTCTACTTGCCAGAACACCACCCAGATCAACACTTTTTAATAATCAAACAAGAACGAAGATGCAACAAACACGGCGAAACATTAACACCAAGAGTAATAACATCTACTTATTCGTAAAAAAAAAAATCACTGTTCTGCAGAACTTTGTTGTCGGGGCGGTATACCTCGGTTGGTAGAGTGGCCGTGCCAGCAACTTGAGGGGTTACAGGTTTGACCCCCGCTTTCGCCATCCTAGTCACTGCCGTTGTGTCCTTGGGCAAGACACTTTACCCACCTGCTCCCAGTGCCACCCACATGTAACTTAGATATCGGGTTTCACTATGTAAAAGCACTTTGAGTAACTAGAGAAAAAGCGCTATATAAATATTATTCACTTCACTAATTTACTGTGGTAGGAATCTGCCTCCGTCAAACTCTCTATTAGGTATTTTTGCTCTGTCAACAAGCCCCGCCTACTCTGGTCGTGCGTGGTCTGCATGAAGCAAAAGTGCATATTTTTTTTAACCATCAGATTTTAACCACCATCACTCGGACTCGAGTGATAGTAATTTACTAGGCCTGCCTGGTAAATGCTCAATCATGAAACTAAAACTACTCAACTCCTGAAGACTGACCAAAGCACAACAGAGAGGGAACACGACATCTTCGGTAGAGCTACATAGTCAATGCATAACACTCAGCATTTCTCAGGATTCTGTATGTAGATTTAGATTTATTGGTCCCCGTTGGAGAAATTCATTTTCACTGCCGTACATTTTAACATATAGACATAACACATCACAAAACAAAAATAACAAAAAGACATCATACATGACCAAAACATTAACAGGCTTTGTCAGACGGGTCGGCCAGGCCTGATTAAGGGCGGCTATAGCTGCAGGGATAAGATTTTTCCCGAGGCGGGCCCTCCGGAATTTTATGGTTCTGTACCTGTGCCCTGATGGTAGTGGGTGTTACGTTCCAGATGGCTCGAAGTCTAGGGATCAAAGGGGAACGCAACATAAAAGTGTATAAATCAAATGAGTTGTAAATTAAAGACACTGAAGCCAAGAATTGAAAACAAAAACTAGTGTATTGAAAAGTGACCAGGTGGTGGGGCGGGTACAACAAGGACACAACGCTAGCCTAGCTTGGGTCTACTGGTGCTGTCAAAGAATTGAACAAAACATACCAAAATACACCTCTAGAAAAGAAAGGTAAGCTGACTAACTAAAGCTTTTTAATTAGCATAAACCTGACTACTCTAACCAAAGAGGGGGTCCAAAACATACAAGGGTGACCACTAAGCCTGGTGTCTCTATACACAAACATTTATCCCACGTGTGTAGTGTATAGAGGCCTCTGTCTAACCTTTCCCAAGACTAGCCTGCAGATACTCACAAAGGTTGAAAGGTCCAAAAAAAACTGAAGAGAAAAAAAGTGCCGCCAAAGACAAAGTAGGGTCTCTCAGAACTCCAGACAGCATGTCAGATAAGAATTCCCCTGGCCAGTGGTCAGCAGGTGATTTAAAGCAGCACAGGAGGATGAATGGTGGACCGGGATTAGCTGGTTGATCACCAGGTGAAATAAGGAACAGCTGGGAACAGAAACCGGTTGATTGGCAGCAGAGGTCGTGGTTGAGTGTGACCTGTTCAAACGAAAGAAGAAGAAACACAAACAACACACCAACACTACGTGGAACGTAACAGTGGGATTATGTATTTGTGTAGTGGGTGACTGATATCCTGGACTATCGTGTTTGCCAGTCGAATGATGGACCTGTGGTTTAAATCTGAAATGTTGGGTGTGGGTACTGTAGGCTGATGATTTTAGCTGCTATGTTTGTAATGCGTGCAAGTTTGGTCCGGTTGGTTACAGAAAGCATGGTGAAAAAACATGTGGAGCAGTAGGTAAGGATGGGTTGAACAATGCTTTGGTAAAGTAATAACAGGAGATGAGGCGCAACGTATAGTCCTTTATGTTTTCCGATGGCTGACAGTCTTCTTTTTTGAATGTCCATGGTGTGCTGATCAAAGGTGTAATCAATATTTCTTTCATTTTATTGCCGATTTACCCAAACATATTGTTCTTCAGTCATCAAGAAACGAAAGAACATACCTCACAAGATGTGTTGACGTCTGACAATTACGGTTTGAACGGTACTTAGAGGAGGACCAACAGACTGATGTAAGGCTTTTTGGCTGACATCACTTCCGCTCTAATTTCCTTAAAGAGAGCAAACCAGACACAGGGTAGGCGGAGAACGGGGAAGCTCTATGGACAGGGCAGGCGGACAACTAGACACTTCACATGTGGACTTACGTACTAAGTAGGAAATGGCTGCTTTAACTATGAGGTAAACATTATATATATATTTTTTAATACATTTTAGTCATACGTCATGTTTATTTAAACAATACTGGTGCATACAGTCCCTAAAAGTCCTTAAAGTCTACTATCAAAATCGTGCAGGCTTTATTAAAAAAAAACTACACTTGATCAATTCTAAGATAGACTATACTTTATACAAAGTTAAACTAGTAAACCACCAGTTATCATCAAGTCTTATTATGATGTCGGCTTGACGATTTGACTTAAAAGTATTATACTTTTGTAAGATTAGGCATCAGAATGGTTCGCCGAACCATTGTCGAAGGGTACGGGTCAGCTTGAGACGGGGCTTAGTAAGGTCATGGTATGGTTAGGGTATAAAGAGGGTTAGAAAGGTTAGGGTCAGTAAGTTTAGGGTGACAAAGTTAGAATGGTTAGGATACAAGCCTCTGACCTTGGAGAAGATGCTCTTCTTTCCATATCAGAATATGAGGAAGCGTATGTAGCCCTTGGCTTCACTGTAACCATGGTGGGAGATGAGGAAAGGCCAGTGTGTGGTTTGAACTTACAATGGTATGCAGAGGTATATTTATAACAATGTTATAGAAAAATTATACTATTCATAGTCACGGTTGAGAGTGGGGCCAGGGGGGGGCACAAAATATTTTCTTCTTCCTAGGAGGGATGCAACAGAAAATAACTGAGAAGCACTACATTAGGATAAGATAGGATGAATGAATCCAGAAAGTATTAACAAAGCTTCACTTTTTCCACATTTTATGTTACAGCCTTATTCCAAAATTAATTGAATCCATTTTTTCCCCTCAAAAGTCTGCACACAAAACCCCATAATGACAATGTGAAAAGTTTTTTGTAGTTGTTGTTTGAATGTCAATCAATCAATCAATGTTTATTTATATAGCCCCAAATCACAAATGTCTCAAAGGACTGCACAAATCATTACGACTACAACATCCTCGGAAGAACCCACAAAAGGGCAAGGAAAACTCACACCCAGTGGGCAGGGAGAATTCACATCCAGTGGGACGCCAGTGACAATGCTGAATATGAGAAACCTTGGAGAGGACCTCAGATGTGGGCAACCCCCCCCCTCTAGGGGACCGAAAGCAATGGATGTCGAGCGGGTCTAACATGATACTGTGAAAGTTCAATCCATAGTGGCTCCAACACAGCCGCAAGAGTTCAGTTCAAGCGGATCCAAGACAGCAGCGAGAGTCCCGTCCACAGGAAACCATCTCAAGCGGAGGCGGATCAGCAGCGTAGAGATGTCCCCAACCGATACAGGCGAGCGGTCCATCCTGGGTCCCGACGAGCGGTCCATCCTGGGTCTCGACTCTGGACAGCCAGTACTTCATCCATGGTCATCGGACCGGACCCCCTCCACAAGGGAGGGGGTGACATAGGAGAAAGAAAAGAAGCGGCAGATCAACTGGTCTAAAAAGGAGGTCTATTTAAATGTATTAAAAATGGAAAAAAAAAAAAATCACATGTACATGAGTTATCACATCCTTTGCTCAATACTTTGTGGATGCACCTTTGGCAACAATTACAGCCTCAAGTCTTTTATAATACAATGCCACAAGCTTTGCACACCTCTCTTCGGGCAATATAGTCCATTCCACTTTGCAAGACCTCTCAAGCTCCTTCAGGTTGGATAGGAATCATTGGTGTTCACCCAGGATGTCTCTGTACTTTGCTGCGTTCATCTTAGTCTAGTCAAGGAAGAGACCAAGAACCCGATGGTCACCCTGTCAGAGCTACAGCATTCCTCTGGGGAGAGAGAAGAACCTTCCAGAAGGTCAACCATCTCTGCAGCAAACCACCAATCAGGCCTGTATGTTGTAGTGGCCAGATGGAAGCCATTTCTGAGTAAAAAGTTTGCCAAAATTCAACAGAAAGACTCTCAGACTATGAGAGAAAATGTCTCTGTAGCGACCATCCCTAAAGTGAAACATGGTGGTGGCAGCATTATGCTGTGGGGATGTTTTTCAGCGGTAGGATCTGGGAGACAATTTAAATGGATTAGAAAAAGATAAATGCAGCAACGTACAGAAAACTTCTGGATGACAACAATCCAATTTGATGGATTGTCAATATAATTGGGAAGCGAACCTGCAACCCTCAGGTTTCTGGCACGGCCGCTCTACCCACTACGCCGTTCCGCCCCCGTAATGTCATAACCTTACATTAAAAAAGTATTAGTGATATTTTTATTATAAGTTGAGTTGAGTTTATTTTGAACATGCATGCATACAACATGATACATCACAATTTCCCGTTTCTCTTTTCAACATGTTCGAAAAGGAATATTTATATATTTTATATAGCACTTTTCTCTAGTGACTCAAAGCGCTTTACATAGTGAAACCCAATATCTAAGTCACATTTTAAACAAGTGTGGGCGGCACTGGGAGCAGGTGGTTAAAGTGTCTTGCCCAAGGACACAACGGCAGTGACTAGGAAGGCAGAAGCGGGAATTGAACCTGCAACCCTCAAGTTACTGGCACGGCCACTCTACCAACAGAGCTATGCCGCCCCGCAGAGCTTATTTAATCCAACCCCTTTTCTTTTACATAATAGTTGCTAAAACTTTTGTTCACTTTCTGTTTTCAATTTATTGAAAATATACTCCATTAGTGATCATAATAAAAATAGATAACAATTGGTGAAGTAAGTTCTATTTCATATGATGAGATGAGTAATATCATTTTGAGAATGAATGAATGGATGGATGTACTAACGTTATGGACCTACTTTTGGCCATAAACCGAGAAGTTGGTCACCTTTGACCGCCAACTTAGCTTTAGAAATGGCCAGAAAGACATGAAAAGACGCTTGTTAGCACCCACCTTTTTTTTAACCCTTTGAAGTATTACGGTTAATTCGCCATCCATACGGGATGTCGTCAGTCGTCAACCCAGTGAGAGCAGACATTGTACAGTGTTTGTTTATGTTGGTTCGCTCTCATGAAGTCTGCCATAATTAGTAGTTCTTGTTGAAGGAAAAAGTGAATGTGATATCACTAAGATCACTAATACTTTTTTAATGTGAATTGCTGCATAGTTAAAAAAATTGGAAAAATATATATATTATAGGCAATTAAGAGGGTGGTACTAAGAGGAAGACCAACAGTCTGATGTAAGGCTTTGTGGCTGACACCACTTCAGCTCTGATTTCCTTAAAGAGAGCAAGTCAGACCCAGGATAGGCGGAGAAACAAGGAAGCTGGGTGCACAGTGCAGGCGGACAACTAGACACTTCACATCTGGAGATACGTACTCAGTAGGAAATGGCTGCTGTAACTACGAGGTAAACTTTTATTTTTTTATTACATTTTATTCATACGTCATGCTTATTTAAATTATACTGGTGCATACAGTCCCTAAAAGTCCTTAAAGTATACTATCAAAATCCTGCAGGTTTGATTAAAAAAACTACACCTGATCAATTCTAAGATAGACGATACTTTATGCAGAATTAAACTAGTAAACCACCAGTTTTCATCAAGTCTTATAGTAGTTCATTACTGGTGATCTCGGCTTGACAATTTGACATAAAAGTAGTATAATTTTGTAAGGTTAGGCAATAGAATGATTCGCCGAACCATTGTCGTTAGGGTATGGTTAGATTGGGTCAGTTTAAGACGGGGCTTAGTAAGTTTATGATAAGGTTATAGCATAAAAGTTAGGATACGGGCCTGTGACCTTGGGGAACATGCTCTTTTTTTACACATCAAAATATGACGAAGCGTATGTAGCACTTGGCACCTATAACAATTTTATAGGCAAATTATACGATTATATTACTATTACACTACTATCTGAAAACCATCCAATTTGTTGGAGCTTGAGATGTGATGCAAATAGTAATAGGCACAACTGTCCAAAGATAGGTGTGCCAAGAATATTGGTATCGTATTCAAAAAGACTTTAGGCTGTAATTGCTGCCAAAGGTGTGTCAACAACGTATTGAGCAAAAGTTTTCACATAATTATTTATGTACCTGTGACTTTTGTAGTTTTTTTTTATTAGCAAATATAAAGAAAATTAACAATTTTGTTCGCATTGTCATTATGGAGCACTGCCTGTAAATTTTAAGGACAAAAATAAATGTAAAAGTAAAGCTGTGTGAATATTTTCTAGATGCACTTGTTGACTTTTATTCATCAAGTAGCAGCGAAATTAAGTCGTCGCAGTGCAGATTCAAAAAGACCACAAAAGTAGCGCAAAAGTCACGAAAGTGTCCCCTCTTGCGCAGTCTTCAAGGGGTTTGAACCAAAAAGGTAATAATAACACACAAAAACAAGGGAAGACATAAAACAGCACAACGCTGCTGCAACCAGCTGTCACTTTAGTGGTGGTATTATACATACAGCAACAAAAGTAAAATTAAAGCTGCAAGCAGCGTTGGTCGGGTCCGCCGTTGGCCGCCGCCGCCGTGTCCCGGGTCCCGATCTTAGTCAAACCAACATAGAGGTTTTTATTTCATGTCTCTACGACATTTCTAACAGAAGTTACATGCAGTTTTGTCTGGGTTTTTTCCTAGGGGGCGCTAAGCGCAATTTAGATTTTTGGGGTTTGTTTTTTTATTAGATGGCAGTTTTTGCCAGTCCTGATATGTGTGTAAAATTTGGTGAGTTTTGAAGCATGTTAAGGGGGTGAAATTACAGATCGACAATTCTGGATGTTGTTGATAAATGGCTTTTGCTTGGCATAGTAGGGCTTTAACTTGCACTTTGAAGCATTTTAAGTAGGTCAAATTACAGTTTAAAGAGGCAAAAAAGACATTTTTTAGGAAACTTTGCGCAGGGGTTTTTTGAAGGCGCGTCAAATCCAAACCGGAGAACTTATCAAAAATTTGTTCGACCACTTTTTTTAAAAGGGTTCAATCTCTCTCCTGTGCGAGTTTGAAGCCGAAACGACAAACGCACTGGGAGGAGTTTCGATTTGAAAAAGGTGACGGGTTTTCACAAAACTTTTATTTTGAAGGGGCAATTTTTAACTTCCTGTTGATTTTTGCCGAAGGATGTCGATTATCGAAATGTAGGTCTAAGTCAGACCTACCTAGAAGTTTTTGTTTCATGTCTTTCCGACATTCCTACCGGAAGTTACAAGCAGTTTTGTCTGTGTTTTCTTCCTGGAAGCAGTTTTTTCTGTGTTTTATTAAAAAATTGCGCTACAGCGCAATTTTGAGTTTTTTTTTTTTCATTAGATTGCAATTTCTGCCAGTCCTGATGTGTGTGCCAAGTTTGGTGAGTTTTGAAGTATTTTAAGGGGGTCAAATTGCAGCTCAAAGAGGCAAAAATTGCATTTTTTGTGAAAATTTGGCTTTGAATGGGTTTTTGAAAATTTTTTGTTGATTTTGGCCCCAGAAGATACAATTATGGAATTTAGGGCTAAGTCATCCCTACACAGAGGTTTTTGTTTCATGTCTCTACGACATTCCTAACGGAAGTTACAAGCAGTCTGTTTTTTGTTTCCTTTTAGGGGGCGCTAGAGCGCAATTTTCATTTTTGGGGTTTGGTTGCTTAATATGTTGTGGTGTCACGGTAGACCGACGTGTGTGTCAAGTTTGGTGAGTTTTGAAGCATGTTAAGGGGGTGATGTTGGGGCGCGACGGTGCGGAATAAAGAAAGAAAGAATAATAATAATAATTAAAGCTGCAAGCAGCGTTGGTCGGGTCCGCCGCCGCCGCCGCCGCCGTGTCCCGAGTCCCGATATTAGTCAAACCAACATAGAGGTTTTTATTCCATGTCTATACGACATTTCTAACAGAAGTTACATGCAGTTTTGTCTGGGTTTTTTCCTAGGGGGCGCTAAGCGCAATTTCGATTTTTGGGGTTTGGTTTTTTGTTAGTTGGCAGTTATTGCCAGTCCTGATGTGTGTGCAAAATTTGGTGAGTTTTGAAGCATGTTAAGGGGGTGAAATTACAGATCGGCGATTCTGGATGTTGTTGATAAATGGCTTTCGGTCTGCATAACAAAGCTTTAACTTGCACTTTGAAGCATTTTAAGTAGGTCAAATTACAGCTCAAAGAGGCAAAAACGACATTTTTTAGGAAAATTTGCGCAGGGGTTCTTTGAAGGCGCGTAAAATCCAAACCGGAGAACTTATCAAAACTTTGATCTATACTTTTAATCAGAAGGGTTCAATCTCTCTCCTGTGCGAGTTTGAAGCCGAAACGACAAACGCACTGGGAGGAGTTTCGATTTGAAAAAGGTGACGGGTTTTCACAAAACTTTTATTTTGAAGGGGCAATTTTTAACTTCCTGTTGATTTTTGCCGAAGGATGTCAATTATCGAAATGTAGGTCTAAGTCAGACCTACCTAGAAGTTTTTGTTTCATGTCTTTCCGGCATTCCTACCGGAAGTTACAAGCAGTTTTGTCTGTGTTTTCTTCCTGGAAGCAGTTTTTTCTGTGTTTTATTAAAAAATTGCGCTAGAGCGCAATTTTGAGTTTTTTTTTTTTTTTTTTTCATTAGATTGCAATTTCTGCCAGTCCTGATGTGTGTGCCAAGTTTGGTGAGTTTTGAAGCATTTTAAGGGGGTCAAATTGCAGCTCAAAGAGGCAAAAATAGCATTTTTTGCTAAAATTTTGCTTTGAATGAGTTTTTGCAAAATTTCTGTTGATTTTGGGTATAGACATTTTTTATTGGAAATGTAGATCTCAGTCAGACCTACACAGAGGTTTTTGTTTCATGTCTCTACGACATTCCTAACGGAAGTTACAAGCAGTCTGTTTTTTGTTTCCTTTTAGGGGGCGCTAGAGCGCAATTTTCATTTTTGGGGTTTGGTTGCTTAATATGTTGGGGTGTCCCAGTAGACCGACGTGTGTGTCAACTTTGGTGAGTTTTGAAGCATGTTAAGGGGGTCAAATTAGGGTGAGAAGGTGCGGAATAAACAATAATAATAATAAGAATTAAAGCTGCAAGCAGCGTTGGTCGGGTCCGCCGTTGGCCGCCGCCGCCGTGTCCCGAGTCCCGATCTAAGTCAGACCAACATAGAGGTCTTTGTTTCATGTCTCTACGACATTCCTAACAGAAGTTACAAGCAGTTTTGTCTGGAAAAAGGTGACGGCTTTTTACAAAACTTTTATTTTGAAGGGGTAATTGCCAACTTCCTGTTGATTTTAACTGAAAGATGCCACCTATCAAAATGTAGGTCTAAGTGAGACCTACACAGAGGTTTTCGTTTCATGTCTGTCCGACGTTCCTACCAGAAGTTACAAGCAGTTGTATCCGTTTCCTCTTCCTAGGAGCAGTTTCTCTGTGTTTTTTTCAAAAATTGCAATAGAGCGTAATTTTGAGTTTTAAGGTTTGGTTTTTTCACCAGATCGCAATTTCTGCCAGTCCTGATGTGTGTGCCAAGTTTGGTGAGTTTTGAAGCATTTTAAGGGGGTCAAATTAAAGCTCAAAGAGGCAAAAATAGCGTTATTTGCGAAAATGTTGCTTTGAATGAGTTTTTGCTAAATTTCTGTTGATTTTGGGTATAGACCTTTTAATTGGAAATGTAGGTCTTAGTCAGACCTACATAGAGGTTTTTGTTTCATGTCTCTACGACATTCCTAACGGAAGTTACAAGCAGTCTGTTTTTTGTCTCTTCCTAGGAGGCGCTAGCGCGCAATTTAAATTTTTGGGGTTTGGTTGCTTAATAAGTTGGTCTGCCGCTCCATACCGATGTGTGTGTCAATTTTGGTGAGTTTTGAAGCATGTTAAGGGGGTCAAATTAGGGTGCGAAGGTGCGAGCGCGCCTTGGGTTGCTGTCCCCGAGCCCCACGGCAGGAGAAGCCTTGCTGCCACTATTTAATGCATTGTGAAAGTAATGCAGTTGTTGTATTGAAGTGAAAATATCAAGCTTCCTGTTAATTTTTGCCAAAGTATGTTAATTATTCAAATGTAGGTCTAAGTCAGACCTACATAGTGGTTTTTGTTTCATGTCTCTACGACATTCCTACCGGAAGTTACAAGCAGTTGTGTCTTTGTTTTCTTCCTAGAAGCAGTTTGTCTGTGTTGTATTCCTAGGGGGCGCTAGAGCACAATTTTGAGTTTCGGGGTTTGGTTTTTTTATTAGCTCGCAATTGTTGCCAGTCCTGATGTGTGTGCCAAGTTTGGTGAGTTTTAAAGCATTTTAAGGGGGTCAAATTACAGCTCAAAGAGGCAAAAATGACATTTTTTAGGAAACTTTGCGCAAGGCGTCTTTGAAGGCGCGTAAAATCAAAACCTTAAAACTTATCAAAACTTTGATCTATACTTTTATTCAGAAGGGTCCAAACTCTCTCCTGAGCGAGTTTGAAGCCGAAACGACAAACGCGCTCAGAGGAGATAACTTTTGAAGAAAGGTGACGTTTTTTCACAAAACTTTTATTTTGAAGGGGTAATTGCCAACTTCCTGTTGATTTTTTCTGCTAGCTGTCGATTATTAAAATGTAGGTCTAAGTAAGACCTACATAGAAGTTTTTGTTTCATGTCTTTCCGACATTCCTACCGGAAGTTACAAGCAGTTTTGTCTATGTTTTCTTCCTGGAAGCAGTTTTTTCTGTGTTTTATTCAAAAATTGCGCTAGAGCGCAATTTTGATTTTTTTATTTTTTTTTTTTCATTAAATCGCAATTTCTGCCAGTCCTGATGTGTGTGCCAAGTTTGGTGAGTTTTGAAGCATTTTAAGGGGGGCAAATTACAGCTCAAAGAGGCAAAAATTGCATTTTTTGTGAAAATTTGGCTTTGAATGGGTTTTTGAAAATTTTTTGTTGATTTTGGCCCCAGAAGATACAATTATGGAATTTAGGTCTAAGTCAGACCTACATAGAGGTTTTTGTTTCATGTCTCTACGACATTCCTAACGGAAGTTACAAGCAGTCTGTTTTTTTTTTCGTTTTAGGGGGCGCTAGAGCGCAATTTTGATTTTTGGGGTTTGGTTGCTTAATAAGTTGGGAAGGCCCACCGTACCGACGTGTGTGTCAACTTTGGTGAGTTTTGAAGCATGTTAAGGGGGTCAAATTAGGGTGCGAAGGAGCGGAATAAACAATAATAATAATAAAACGCAGCAGATTCAATAGGGTCCTTGCATGGCAAAGGACATGGATGTCCTTTGCCATTGCAGGGCGGACCCTAATAATTAAAGCTGCAAGCAGCGTTGGTCGGGTCCGCCGTTGGCCGCCGCCGCCGTGTCCCGAGTCCCGATCTTAGTCAGACCTACATAGAAGTTTTTGTTTCATCACTCTACGACATTCCTAACAGAATTTACAAGCAGTTTTATCAGTTTATTTTCCTAGGGGGCGCTAGAGCACAATTTTCATTTTTGGGGTTTGTTTTTTTTATTGGATGGCAATTTTCACCAGTCCTGATGTGTGTGTAAAATTTGGTGAGTTTTGAAGCATGTTAAGGGGGTCAAATTATAGATTTGTGTTTCTGGATGTTGTTGATAAATGGCTTTCGCTTGGCATTGTATAGCTCCAACTTGCACTTTGAAGCATTTTAAGGGGGTCAAATTTCAGTTCAAAGAGGCAAAAAAGGCATATTTTGCGAAAAATTAGTTTTGAAGGGGTTTTTGCCAACTTCCTGTTGATTGTAGGTATAGAAGTGTTTATTGGAAATGTAGGTCGAAGTCAGACCTACACAGAGGTTTTTGTTTCATGTCTCTACAACATTCCTAACGGAAGTTACAAGCAGTCTCTTTTTTGTCTCTTCCTAGGGGGCGCTAGCGCACAATTTTAATTTTTGGGGTTTGGTTGCTTAATAAGTTGGTCTGCCGCTCCATACCGATGTGTGTGTCAATTTTGGTGAGTTTTGAAGCATGTTAAGGGGGTCAAATTAGGGTGCGAAGGTGCGAGCGCGCCTTGGGTTGCTGTCCCCGAGCCCCACGGCAGGAGAAGCCTTGCTGCCACTATTTAATGCATTGTGAAAGTAATGCAGTTGTTGTATTGAAGTGAAAATATCTAGCTTCCTGTTGATTTTTGCCAAAGTATGTTAATTATTCAAATGTAGGTCTAAGTCAGACCTACATAGTGGTTTTTGTTTCATGTCTCTACGACATTCTTACCGGAAGTTACAAGCAGTTTTGTCTTTGTTTTCTTCCTAGGAGTAGTTTGTCTGTGTTGTATTCCTAGGGGGCGCTAGAGCACAATTTTGAGTTTTGGGGTTTGGTTTTTTTATCAGCTCGCAATTGTTGCCAGTCCTGATGTGTGTGCCAAGTTTGGTGTGTTTTGAAGCATTTTAAGGGGGTCAAATTACAGCTCAAAGAGGTAAAAATTATCTTTTTTAGGAAAATTTGCGCAGGGGATCTTTGAAGGCGCGTAAAATCAAAACCTTAAAACTTATCAAAATTTTGATCTATACTTTTAATCAGAAGGGTTCAAACTCTCTCCTGTGCGAGTTTGAAGCCGAAACGACAAACGCGCTCAGAGGAGATAACTTTTGAAGAAAGGTGACGGGTTTTCACAAAACTTTTATTTTGAAGGGGTAATTGCCAACTTCCTGTTGATTTTTTCTGCTAGCTGTCAATTACTAAAATGTAGGTTTAAGAGAGACCTACATAGAAGTTTTTGTTTCATGTCTTTCCGGCATTCCTACCCGAAGTTACAAGCAGTTTTGTCTGTGTTTTCTTACTGGAAGCAGTTTTTTCTGTGTTTTATTAAAAAATTGCGCTAGAGCGCATTTTTTGATATATATATATTTTTTTTTCATTAGAACGCAATTTCTGCCAGTCCAGATGTGTGTGCCAAGTTTGGTGAGTTTTGAAGCATTTTAAGGGGGTCAAATTACAGCTCAAAGAGGCAAAAATAGCATTTTTTTGCGAAAAATTTGCTTTGAATGGGTTTTTGCTAAATTTTTGTTGATTTTTGCCCCAGAAGGTACAATTATGAAGTCTAGGTCTAACTCAGCCCTACATAGAGGTTTTTGTTTCATGTCTCTACGACATTGCTAGCGGAAGTTACAAGCTGTCTGTTTTTTTTTTCTTCCTAGGGGGCGCTAGCGCGCAATTTTTATTTTTGGGGTTTGGTTGCTTAATAAGTTGGGAAGGCCCACCGTACCAACGTGTGTGTCAAATTTGGTGAGTTTTGAAGCATGTTCAGGGGGTCAAATTAGGGTGCGAAGGAGCGGAATAAACAATAATAATAATAAAACGCAGCAGATTCAATAGGGTCCTTGCATGGCAAAGGACATGGATGTCCTTTGCCATTGCAGGGCGGACCCTAATAATTAAAGCTGCAAGCAGCGTTGGTCGGGTCCGCCGTTGGCCGCCGCCGCCGTGTCCCGGGTCCCGATCTTAGTCAAACCAACATAGAGGTTTTTATTTCATGTCTCTACGACATTTCTAACAGAAGTTACATGCAGTTTTGTCTGGGTTTTTTCCTAGGGGGCGCTAAGCGCAATTTAGATTTTTGGGGTTTGGTTTTTTATTAGATGGCAGTTTTTGCCAGTCCTGATATGTGTGTAAAATTTGGTGAGTTTTGAAGCATGTTAAGGGGGTGAAATTACAGATCGACAATTCTGGATGTTGTTGATAAATGGCTTTTGCTTGGCATAGTAGGGCTTTAACTTGCACTTTGCATTTTAAGGGGGTCAAATTGCAGCTCAAAGAGGCAAAAATAGCATTTTTTGCTAAAATTTTGCTTTGAATGAGTTTTTGCAAAATTTCTGTTGATTTTGGGTATAGACATTTTTTATTGGAAATGTAGATCTCAGTCAGACCTACACAGAGGTTTTTGTTTCATGTCTCTACGACATTCCTAACGGAAGTTACAAGCAGTCTGTTTTTTGTTTCCTTTTAGGGGGCGCTAGAGCGCAATTTTCATTTTTGGGGTTTGGTTGCTTAATATGTTGTGGTGTCACGGTAGACCGACGCGTGTGTCAACTTTGGTGAGTTTTGAAGCATGTTAAGGGGGTGATATTGGGGCGCGACGGTGCGGAATAATAAAGAATAATAATAAGAATAATAAAACGCTACAGATTCAATAGGGTCCTTGCCTTAGCAAAGGACATGGAGTCCTTTGCTGGCAGGGCGGACCCTAATTAAAGCTGCAAGCAGCGTTGGTCGGGTCCGCCGTTGGCCGCCGCCGCCGCCGCTGTGTCCCGAGTCCCGATCTTAGTCAGGTTTGGTTTTTCCATTAGATCGCAATTTCTGCCAGTCCTGATGTGTGTGCCAAGTTTGGTGAGTTTTGAAGCATTTTAAGGGGGTCAAATTGCAGCTCAAAGAGGCAAAAATAGCATTTTTTTGCGAAAATTTTGCTTTGAATGAGTTTTTGCAAGATTTCTGTTGATTTTGGGTATAGACATTTTTATTGGAAATGTAGGTCTTAGTCAGACCTACACAGAGGTTTTTGTTTCATGTCTCTACGACATTCCTGACGGAAGTTACAAGCGGTTTGTTTTTGTTTTTTGCTAGGGGGCGCTAGCGCGCAATTTTAATTTTTGGGGTTTGGTTGCTTAATATGTTGGGGAGGGACACCGTACCGACGTGTGTGTCAACTTTGGTGAGTTTTGAAGCATGTTAAGGGGGTCAAATTAGGGTATTGTCTGTGTTGTATTCCTAGGGGGCGCTAGAGCACAATTTTGAGTTTTGGGGTTTGGTTTTTTCATCAGCTCGCAATTTCTGCCAGTCCTGATGTGTGTGCCAAGTTTGGTGAGTTTTGAAGCATTTTAAGGGGGTCAAATTACAGCTCAAAGAGGTAAAAATGATATTTTTTTTGAAAATTTGCGCAGGGGATCTTTGAAGGCGCGTAAAATCAAAACCTTAGAACTTATCACAACTTTGTCCGACCACTTTTTTTAAAAGGGTTCAATCTCTCTCCTGTGCGAGTTTGAAGCCAAAACGACAAACGCACTGGGAGGAGTTTCGATTTGAAAAAGGTGACGGGTTTTTACAAAACTTTTATTTTGAAGGGGTAATTGCCAACTTCCTGTTGATTATTTCTGCTAGCTGTCAATTACTAAAATGTAGGTCTTAATGAGACCTACATAGAAGTTTTTGTTTCATGTCTTTCCGGCATTCCTACCCGAAGTTACAAGCAGTTTTGTCTGTGTTTTCTTCCTGGAAGCAGTTTTTTCTGTGTTTTATTGAAAAATTGCGCTAGAGCACAATTTTGAGATTTTTTTTTTTTTTTTTTCATTAGATCACAATTTCTGCCAGTCCTGATGTGTGTTCCAAGTTTGGTGAGTTTTGAAGCATTTTAAGGGGGTCAAATTGCAGCTCAAAGAGGCAAAAATAGCGTTTTTTGGCGAAAATTTTGCTTTGAAAGGGTTTTGCAAAATTTCTGTTGATTTTAGGTATAGGAGTTTCTGATGGGGAATTTAGGTCTAGGTCAGTTCTACATAGAGGATTTTGTTTCATGTCTCTACGACATTCCTACCGGAAGTTACAAGCAGTCTGTTTTTTTTTTTTCGTAGGGGGCGCTAGCGCGCATTTTTCATTTTTGGGGTTTGGTTGCTTAATATGTGTTTTTGCCAAGCCTTACCGATGTGTGTGCCAAATTTGGTGAGTTTTGAGGCATGGTCAGTGGGTCAAATTAGAGTTCGAAGCTGCGGAAGAATAATAATAATTAAAGCTGCAAGCAGCGTTGGTCGGGTCCGCCGTTGGCCGCCGCCGCCGCCGCCGTGTCCCGAGTCCCGATCTTAGTCAGACCAACATAGAGGTCTTAGTTTCATGTCTCTACGACATTCCTAACAGAAGTTACAAGCAGTTTTGTCTGGAAAAAGGTGACGGCTTTTTACAAAACTTTTATTTTGAAGGGGTAATTGCCAACTTCCTGTTGATTTCAACTGAAAGATGCCACCTATCAAAATGTAGGTCTAAGTGAGACCTACACAGAGGTTTTTGTTTCATGTCTGTCCGACGTTCCTACCAGAAGTTACAAGCAGTTTTATCCGTTTCCTCTTCCTAGGAGCAGTTTTTCTGTGTTTTTTTCAAAAATTGTAATAGAGCGCAATTTTGAGTTTTAAGGTTTGGTTTTTTCACTAGATCGCAATTTCTGCCAGTCCTGATGTGTGTGCCAAGTTTGGTGAGTTTTGAAGCATTTTAAGGGGGTCAAATTAAAGCTCAAAGCGGCAAAAATAATGTTTTTTGCGAAAATGTTGCTTTGAATGAGTTTTTGCAAAATTTCTGTTGATTTTGGGTATAGACCTTTTTAATTGGAAATGTAGGTCTTAGTCAGACCTACACAGAGGTTTTTGTTTCATGTCTCTACGACATTCCTAACGGAAGTTACAAGCAGTCTGTTTTTTGTCTCTTCCTAGGGGGCGCTAGCGCGCAATTTTAATTTTCGGGGTTTGGTTGCTTAATAAGTTGGTCTGCCGCTCCATACCGATGTGTGTGTCAATTTTGGTGAGTTTTGAAGCATGTTAAGGGGGTCAAATTAGGGTGCGAAGGTGCGAGCGCGCCTTGGGTTGCTGTCCCCGAGCCCCACGGCAGGAGAAGCCTTGCTGCCACTATTTAATGCATTGTGAAAGTAATGCAGTTGTTGTATTGAAGTGAAAATATCAAGCTCCCTGTTGATTTTTGCCAAAGTATGTTAATTATTCAAATGTAGGTCTAAGTCAGACCTACATAGTGGTTTTTGTTTCATGTCTCTACGACATTCCTACCGGAAGTTACAAGCAGTTTTGTCTTTGTTTTCTTCCTAGGAGTAGTTTGTCTGTGTTGTATTCCTAGGGGGCGCTAGAGCACAATTTTGAGTTTTGGGGTTTGGTTTTTTTATCAGCTCGCAATTGTTGCCAGTCCTGATGTGTGTGCCAAGTTTGGTGAGTTTTGAAGCATTTTAAGGGGGTCAAATTACAGCTCAAAGAGGTAAAAATTATCTTTTTTAGGAAAATTTGCGCAGGGGATCTTTGAAGGCGCGTAAAATCAAACCCTTAAAACTTATCACAATTTTGTCCGACCACTTTTTTTAAAAGGGTTCAATCTCTCTCCTGTGCGAGTTTGAAGCCGAAACGACAAACGCACTGGGAGGAGTTTCGATTTGAAAAAGGTTACGGGTTTTCACGAAAACTTTTATTTTGAAGGGGTAATTGTCAACTTCCTGTTGATTTTTTCTGCTAGCTTTCAATTATTAAAATGTAGGTCTAAGTAAGACCTACATAGAAGTTTTTGTTTCATGTCTTTCCGACATTCCTACCGGAAGTTACAAGCAGTTTTGTCTATGTTTTCTTCCTGGAAGCAGTTTTTTCTGTGTTTTATTCAAAAAATTTTGTAGAGCGCAATTTTGAGTTTTATAATTTTTTTTTTTCATTAAATCACAATTTCTGCCAGTCCTGATGTGTGTGCCAAGTTTGGTGAGTTTTGAAGCATTTTAAGGGGGTCAAATTACAGCTCAAAGAGGCAAAAATAGCATTTTTTGTGAAAATTTTGCTTTGAAAGGGTTTTGCAAAATTTTTGTTGATTTTTGCCCCAGAAGATACAATTATGAAATTTAGGTATAAGTCAGCCCTACATAGAGGTTTTTGTTTCATGTCTCTACGACATTCCTAACGGAAGTTACAAGCAGTCTCTTTTTTTTTTCTTCCTAGGGGGCGCTATTGCGCAATTTTGATTTTTATGATTTGGCTGCCTAATATGTTGGGAAGGCATGAAAGATCGACGTGTGTGTCAAATTTGGTGAGTTTTGAAATATGTTAAGAGGGTGATGTTGGGGCGCGACGGTGCGGAAGAAAGAAAGAAAGAAAGAAGAATAATAATAAAACGCTACAGATTCAATAGGGTCCTTGCATGGCAAAGGACATGGATGTCCTTTGCCATTGCAGGGCGGACCCTAATTAAAGCTGCAAGCAGCGTTGGTCGGGTCCGCCGTTGGCCGCCGCCGCCGCCGCCGTGTCCCGAGTCCCGATCTTAGTCAGACCAACATAGAGGTCTTTGTTTCATGTCTCTACGACATTCCTAACAGAAGTTACAAGCAGTTTTGTCTGGAAAAAGGTGACGGCTTTTTACAAAACTTTTATTTTGAAGGGGTAATTGCCAACTTCCTGTTGATTTTAACTGAAATATGCCACCTATCAAAATGTAGGTCTACAGACCTACACAGAAGTTTTTGTTTCATGTCTCTACGACATTCCTAACGGAAGTTACAAGCAGTCTGTTTTTTGTCTCTTCCTAGGGGGCGCTAGCGCGCAATTTTCATTTTTGGAGTTTGGTTGCTTAATAAGTTGGTCTGCCGCTCCATACCGATGTGTGTGTCAATTTTGGTGAGTTTTGAAGCAAGTTAAGGGGGTCAAATTAGGGTGCGAAGGTGCGAGCGCGCCTTGGGTTGCTGTCCCCGAGCCCCAGGGCTTAAGACGCCTTCGTCCCACTATTTAATGCATTGTGAAAGTAATGCAGTTGTTGTATTGAAGTGAAAATATCAAGCTCCCTGTTGATTTTTGCCAAAGTATGTTAATTATTCAAATGTAGGTCTAAGTCAGACCTACATAGTGGTTTTTGTTTCATGTCTCTACGACATTCCTACCGGAAGTTACAAGCAGTTTTGTCTTTGTTTTCTTCCTAGGAGCAGTTTGTCTGTGTTGTATTCCTAGGGGGCGCTAGAGCACAATTTGGAGTTTTGGGGTTTGGTTTTTTCATCAGCTCGCAATGGTTGCCAGTCCTGATGTGTGTGCCAAGTTTGGTGAGTTTTGAAGCATTTTAAGGGGGTCAAATTACAGCTGAAAGAGGCAAAAATGACATTTTTTAGGAAACTTTGCGCAGGGCGTCTTTGAAGGCGCGAAAAATCAAAACCTTAAAACTTATCACAACTTTGATCTATACTTTTAATCAGAAGGGTCCAAACTCTCTCCTGAGCGAGTTTGAAGCCGAAACGACAAACGCGCTCAGAGGAGATAACTTTTGAAGAAAGGTGACGGGTTTTCACAAAACTTTTATTTTGAAGGGGTAATTGCCAACTTCCTGTTGATTATTTCTGCTAGCTGTCAATTACTAAAATGTAGGTCTTAATGAGACCTACATAGAAGTTTTTGTTTCATGTCTTTCCGGCATTCCTACCCGAAGTTACAAGCAGTTTTGTCTGTGGTTTCTTCCTGGAAGCAGTTTTTTCTGTGTTTTATTGAAAAATTGCGCTAGAGCACAATTTTGAGATTTTTTTTTTTTTTTTTTCATTAGATCACAATTTCTGCCAGTCCTGATGTGTGTTCCAAGTTTGGTGAGTTTTGAAGCATTTTAAGGGGGTCAAATTGCAGCTCAAAGAGGCAAAAATAGCGTTTTTTGGCGAAAATTTTGCTTTGAAAGGGTTTTGCAAAATTTCTGTTGATTTTAGGTATAGGAGTTTCTGATGGGGAATTTAGGTCTAGGTCAGTTCTACATAGAGGATTTTGTTTCATGTCTCTACGACATTCCTACCGGAAGTTACAAGCAGTCTGGTTTTTTTTTTTCGTAGGGGGCGCTAGCGCGCATTTTTCATTTTTGGGGTTTGGTTGCTTAATATGTGTTTTTGCCAAGCCTTACCGATGTGTGTGCCAAATTTGGTGAGTTTTGGAGCATGGTCAGTGGGTCAAATTAGGGTTCGAAGCTGCGGAATAATAATAATAATTAAAGCTGCAAGCAGCGTTGGTCGGGTCCGCCGCCGCCGCCGCCGTGTCCCGAGTCCCAATCTTAGTCAGACCTCCATAAAAGTTTTTGTTTCATCACTCTACGACATTCCTAACAGAATTTACAAGCAGTTTTATCAGTTTATTTTCCTAGGGGGCGCTAGAGCACAATTTTCATTTTTGGGGTTTGGTTTTTTATTGGATGGCAATTTTCACCAGTCCTGATGTGTGTGTAAAATTTGGTGAGTTTTGAAGCATGTTAAGGGGGTCAAATTATAGATTTGCGTTTCTGGATGTTGTTGATAAATGGCTTTCGCTTGGCATTGTATAGCTTTAACTTGCACTTTGAAGCATTTTAAGGGGGTCAAATTTCAGTTCAAAGAGGCAAAAAAGGCATTTTTTGCAAAAATTTTGTTTTGAAGGGGTTTTGCCAACTTCCTGTTGATTTTAGGTACAGAAGTGTTTATTGGAAATGTAGGTCTAAGTCAGACCTACACAGAGGTTTTTGTTTCATGTCTCTACGACATTCCTAACGGAAATTACAAGCAGTCTGTTTTTTGTCTCTTCCAAGGGAGCGCTAGCGGGCAATTTTCATTTTTGGGGTTTGGTTGCTTAATAAGTTGGTCTGCCGCTCCATACCGACGTGTTTGTCAAATTTGGGGAGTTTTGAAGCATGTTAAGGGGGTCAAATTACAGATTGGTGTTTCTGGATGTTGTTGATAAATGGCTTTCGCTTGGCATAGTATAGCTTTAACTTGCACTTTGAAGCATTTTAAGGGGGTCAAATATCAGTTCAAAGAGGCAAAAAAGGCATTTTTTGCACAAATTTAGTTTTGAAGGGGTTTTTGCCAACTTCCTGTTGATTTTCGGTATAGAAGTATTTCATTGGAAATGTAGGTCTAAGTCAGACCTACATAGAGGTTTTTGTTTCATGTCTCTACGACATTCGTAACGGAAGTTACACGCAGTCTGTTTTTTGTCTCTTCCTAGGGGGCGCTAGCGCGCAATTTTCATTTTTGGGGTTTGGTTGCTTAATAAGTTGGTCTGCCGCTCCATACCGATGTGTGTGTCAAATTTGGTGAGTTTTGAAGCATGTTAAGGGGGTCAAATTAGGGTGCAAACGTGCGAGCGCGCCTTGGGTTGCTGTCCCCGAGCCCCATGGTCGAAGAAGCTTTGCTGCCACTATTTAATGCATTGTGAAAGTAATGCAGTTGTTGTATTGAAGTGAAAATATCAAGCTTCCTGTTGATTTTGGCCAAAGTATGTTAATTATTCAAATGTAGGTCTAAGTCAGACCTACATAGTGGTTTTTGTTTCATGTCTCTCTGACATTCCTACCGGAAGTTACAAGCAGTTTTGTCTTTGTTTTCTTCCTAGGAGTAGTTTGTCTGTGTTGTATTCCTAGGGGGCGCTAGAGCACAATTTTGAGTTTTGGGGTTTGGTTTTTTCATTAGCTCGCAATTGTTGCCAGTCCTGATGTGTGTGCCAAGTTTAGTGAGTTTTGAAGCATTTTAAGGGGGTCAAATTACAGCTCAAAGAGGTAAAAATTATCTTTTTTTGGAAAATTTGCGCAGGGCGTCTTTGAAGGCGCGTAAAATCAAAACCTTAAAACTTATCAAAACTTTGATCTATACTTTTAATCAGAAGGGTTCAAACTCTCTCCTGTGCGAGTTTGAAGCCGAAACGACAAACGCGCTCAGAGGAGATAACTTTTGAAGAAAGGTGACGGGTTTTCACAAAACTTTTATTTTGAAGGGGTAATTGACAACTTCCTGTTGATTTTTTCTGCAGGCTGTCAATTATTAAAATGTAGGTCTAAGTGAGACCTTCATAGAAGTTTTTGTTTCATGTCTTTCCGGCATTCCTACTGGAAGTTACAAGCAATTTTGTTTGTGTATTCTTCCTCGGAGCAGTTTTTTCTGTGTTTTATTAAAAAATTGCGCTAGAGCGCATTTTTTGATTTTTTTTTTTTTTTTTTTCATTAGAACGCAATTTCTGCCAGTCCTGATGTGTGTACCAAGTTTGGTGAGTTTTGAAGCATTTTAAGGGGGTGAAATTACAGCTCAAAGAGGCAAAAATAGCATTTTTTTGCGAAAAATTTGCTTTGAATGGGTTTTTGCAAAATTTTTGTTGATTTTTGCCCCAGAAGGTACAATTATGAAATGTAGGTCTAAGTCAGCCCTACATAGAGGTTTTTGTTTCATGTCTCTACGACATTGCTAGCTGAAGTTACAAGCTGTCTGTTTTTTTTTTCTTCCTAGGGGGCGCTAGCGCGCAATTTTTATTTTTGGGGTTTGGTTGCTTAATAAGTTGGGAAGGCCCACCGTACCAACGTGTGTGTCAAATTTGGTGAGTTTTGAAGCATGTTCAGGGGGTCAAATTAGGGTGCGAAGGAGCGGAATAAACAATAATAATAATAAAACGCTACAGATTCAATAGGGTCCTTGCCATGGCAAAGGACATGGAGTCCTTTGCTGGCAGGGCGGACCCTAATTAAAGCTGCAAGCAGCGTTGGTCGGGTCCGCCGTTGGCCGCCGCCGCCGCCACCGTGTCCCGAGTCCCGATCTTAGTCAGACCTCCATAGAAGTTTTTGTTTCATCAGTCTACGACATTCCTAACAGAATTTACAAGCAGTTTTATCAGTTTATTTTCCTAGGGGGCGCTAGAGCACAATTTTCATTTTTGGGGTTTGGTTTTTTTTATTGGATGGCAATTTTCACCAGTCCTGATGTGTGTGTAAAATTTGGTGAGTTTTGAAGCATGTTAAGGGGGTCAAATTATAGATTTGCGTTTCTGGATGTTGTTGATAAATGGCTTTCGCTTGGCATTGTATAGGTCTAACTTGCACTTTGAAGCATTTTAAGGCGGTCAAATTTCAGTTCAAAGAGGCAAAAAAGGCATATTTTGCGAAAATTTTGTTTTGAAGGGGTTTTTGGCAACTTCCTGTTGATTTTAGGTACAGCAGTGTTTATTGGAAATGTAGGTCTAAGTCAGACCTACACAGAGGTTTTTGTTTCATGTCTCTACGACATTCCTAACGGAAGTTACAAGCAGTCTGTTTTTTGTCTCTTCCTAGGGGGCGCTAGCGCGCAATTTTCATTTTCGGGGTTTGGTTGCTTAATAAGTTGGTCTGCCGCTCCATACCGATGTGTGTGTCAATTTTGGTGAGTTTTGAAGCATGTTAAGGGGGTCAAATTAGGGTGCGAATGTGCGAGCGCGCCTTGGGTTGCTGTCCCCGAGCCCCACGGCAGGAGAAGCCTTGCTGCCACTATTTAATGCATTGTGAAAGTAATGCAGTTGTTGTATTGAAGTGAAAATATCTAGCTTCCTGTTGATTTTTGCCAAAGTATGTTAATTATTCAAATGTAGGTCTAAGTCAGACCTACATCGTCGTTTTTGTTTCATGTCTCTCTGACATTCCTACCGGAAGTTACAAGCAGTTTTGTCTTTGTTTTCTTCCTAGGAGCAGTTTGTCTGTGTTGTATTCCTAGGGGGCGCTAGAGCACAATTTTGAGTTTTGGAGTTTGGTTTTTTCATCAGCTCGCAATTGTTGCCAGTCCTGATGTGTGTGCCAAGTTTGGTGAGTTTTGAAGCATTTTAAAGGGGTCAAATTACAGCTCAAATAGGCAAAAATGACATTTTTTAGGAAAATTTGCGCAGGGGTTCTTTGAACGCGCGTAAAATCAAAACCGGAAAACTTATCACAATTTTGTCCGACCACTTTTTTTAAAAGGGTTCAATCTCTCTTCTGTGCGAGTTTGAAGCCGAAACGACAAACGCACTGGGAGGAGTTTTGATTTGAAAAAGGTGACGGGTTTTCACGAAAACTTTTATTTTGAAGGGGTAATTGCCAACTTCCTGTCGATTTTTTCTGCTAGCTGTCAATTATTAAAATGTAGGTCTAAGTAAGACCTACATAGAAGTTTTTGTTTCATGTCTTTCCGACATTCCTACCGGAAGTTACAAGCAGTTTTGTCTGTGTTTTCTTCCTAGAAGCAGTTTTTTCTGTGTTTCATTCAAAAAATTATGTAGAGCGCAATTTTGAGTTTTATACATTTTTTTTTTCATTAAATCACAATTTCTGCCAGTCCTGATGTGTCTGCCAAGTTTGGTGAGTTTTGAAGCATTTTAAGGGGGTCAAATTACAGCTCAAAGAGGCAAAAATTGCATTTTTTGTGAAAATTTGGCTTTGAATGGGTTTTTGAATTTTTTTTGTTGATTTTGGCCCCAGAAGATACAATTATGGAATTTAGGTCTAAGTCAGACCTACACAGAGGTTTTTGTTTCATGTCTCTATGACATTCCTAACGGAAGTTACAAGCAGTCTGTTTTTTTTTTTCCCTAGGGGGCGCTAGAGCGCATTTTTGATTTTTGGGGTTTGGTTGCTTAATACGTTGTGGTGTCACGGTAGACCGACGTGTGTGTCAACTTTGGTGAGTTTTGAAGCATATTAAGGGGGTGAAATTGGGGCGCATAGGTGCGGAATAATAAAGAATAATAAAGCTGCAAGCAGCGTTGGTCGGGTCCGCCGTTGGCCGCCGCCGCCGTGTCCCGAGTCCCGATCTTAGTCAGACCAACATAGAGGTCTTTGTTTCATGTCTCTACGACATTCCTAACAGAAGTTACAAGCAGTTTTGTCTGGAAAAAGGTGACGGCTTTTTACAAAATTTTTATTTTGAAGGGGTAATTGCCAACTTCCTGTTGATTTTAACTGAAAGATGCCACCTATTAAAATGTAGGTCTAAGTGAGACATACATAGAGGTTTTTGTTTCATGTCAGTCCGACATTCCTACCAGAAGTTACAAGCAGTTTTATCCGTTTCCTCTTCCTAGGAGCAGTTTTTCTGTGTTTTTTTCAAAAATTGCAATAGAGCGCAATTTTGAGTTTTAAGGTTTGGTTTTTTCACTAGATCGCAATTTCTGCCAGTCCTGATGTGTGTGCCAAGTTTGGTGAGTTTTGAAGCATTTTAAGGGGGTCAAATTGCAGCTCAAAGAGGCAAAAATAGCATTTTTTTGCGAAAATTTTGCTTTGAATGAGTATTTGCAAGATTTCTGTTGATTTTGGGTATAGACATTTTTTATTGGAAATGTAGGTCTTAGTCAGACCTACACAGAGGTTTTTGTTTCATGTCTCTACGACATTCCTGACGGAAGTTACAAGCGGTTTGTTTTTGTTTTTTGCTAGGGGGCGCTAGCGCGCAATTTTAATTTTAGGGGTTTGGTTGCTTAATATGTTGGGGAGGGACACCGTACCGACGTGTGTGTCAACTTTGGTGAGTTTTGAAGCATGTTAAGGGGGTCAAATTAGGGTATTGTCTGTGTTGTATTCCTAGGGGGCGCTAGAGCACAATTTTGAGTTTTGGGGTTTGGTTTTTTCACTAGATCGCAATTTTTGCCAGTCCTGATGTGTGTGCCAAGTTTGGTGAGTTTTGAAGCATTTTAAGGGGGTCAAATTACAGCTCAAAGAGGTAAAAATGATATTTTTTTGGAAAATTTGCGCAGGGGTTCTTTGAAGGCGCGTAAAATCAAAACCTTAGAACTTATCACAACTTTGTCCGACCACTTTTTTAAAAGGGTTCAATCTCTCTCCTGTGCGAGTTTGAAGCCGAAACGACAAACGCACTGGGAGGAGTTTCGATTTGAAAAAGGTGACGGGTTTTTACAAAACTTTTATTTTGAAGGGGTAATTGCCAACTTCCTGTTGATTATTTCTGCTAGCTGTCAATTACTAAAATGTAGGTCTTAATGAGACCTACATAGAAGTTTTTGTTTCATGTCTTTCCGGCATTCCTACCCGAAGTTACAAGCAGTTTTGTCTGTGGTTTCTTCCTGGAAGCAGTTTTTTCTGTGTTTTATTGAAAAATTGCGCTAGAGCACAATTTTGAGATTTTTTTTTTTTTTTTTTCATTAGATCACAATTTCTGCCAGTCCTGATGTGTGTTCCAAGTTTGGTGAGTTTTGAAGCATTTTAAGGCGGTCAAATTGCAGCTCAAAGAGGCAAAAATAGCGTTTTTTGGCGAAAATTTTGCTTTGAAAGGGTTTTGCAAAATTTCTGTTGATTTTAGGTATAGGAGTTTCTGATGGGGAATTTAGGTCTAGGTCAGTTCTACATAGAGGATTTTGTTTCATGTCTCTACGACATTCCTACCGGAAGTTACAAGCATTTTTTTTTTTTTTTTTCGTAGGGGGCGCTAGCGCGCATTTTTCATTTTTGGGGTTTGGTTGCTTAATATGTGTTTTTGCCAAGCCTTACCGATGTGTGTGCCAAATTTGGTGAGTTTTGAAGCATGGTCAGTGGGTCAAATTAGAGTTCGAAGCTGCGGAAGAATAATAATAATAATAATAATAATAATAAGAAACGTTACAGATTCAATAGGGTCCTTGCCTTAGCAAAGGACATGGATGTCCTTTGCTGGCAGGGCGGACCCTAATTAAAGCTGCAAGCAGCGTTGGTCGGGTCCGCCGTTGGCCGCCGCCGCCGTGTCCCGGGTCCCGATCTTAGTCAAACCAACATAGAGGTTTTATTTCATGTCTCTACGACATTTCTAACAGAAGTTACATGCAGTTTTGTCTGGGTTTTTTCCTAGGGGGCGCTAAGCGCAATTTAGATTTTGGGGTTTGGTTTTTTATTAGATGGCAGTTTTTGCCAGTCCTGATATGTGTGTAAAATTTGGTGAGTTTTGAAGCATGTTAAGGGGGTGAAATTACAGATCGACAATTCTGGATGTTGTTGATAAATGGCTTTTGCTTGGCATAGTAGGGCTTTAACTTGCACTTTGCATTTTAAGGGGGTCAAATTGCAGCTCAAAGAGGCAAAAATAGCATTTTTTGCTAAAATTTTGCTTTGAATGAGTTTTTGCAAAATTTCTGTTGATTTTGGGTATAGACATTTTTTATTGGAAATGTAGATCTCAGTCAGACCTACACAGAGGTTTTTGTTTCATGTCTCTACGACATTCCTAACGGAAGTTACAAGCAGTCTGTTTTTTGTTTCCTTTTAGGGGGCGCTAGAGCGCAATTTTCATTTTTGGGGTTTGGTTGCTTAATATGTTGTGGTGTCACGGTAGACCGACGCGTGTGTCAACTTTGGTGAGTTTTGAAGCATGTTAAGGGGGTGATATTGGGGCGCGACGGTGCGGAATAATAAAGAATAATAATAAGAATTAAAGCTGCAAGCAGCGTTGGTCGGGTCCGCCGTTGGCCGCCGCCGCCGCCGTCGTGTCCCGAGTCCCGATCTTAGTCAGACCTACATAGAAGTTTTTGTTTCATGTCTCTACGACATTCCTAACAGAAGTTACAAGCAGTTTTGTCTGGAAAAAGGTGACGGCTTTTTAAAACTTTTATTTGAAGGGGTAATTGGCAACTTCCTGTTGATTTTAACTGAAAGATGCCAATTATCAAAATGTAGGTCTAAGTCAGACCTACACAGAGGTTTTTGTTTCATGTCTCTACGACATTCCTAACGGAAGTTACAAGCAGTCCGTTTTTGTCTCTTCCTAGGGGGCGCTAGCGCGCAATTTTCATTTTTGGGGTTTGGTTGCTTAATAAGTTGGTCTGCCGCTCCATACCGATGTGTGTGTCAATTTTGGTGAGTTTTGAAGCATGTTAAGGGGGTCAAATTAGGGTGCGAAGGTGTGAGCGCCCCTTGGGTTGCTGTCCCCGAGCCCCATGGCAGGAAAAGCCTTCGTGCCACTATTTAATGCATTGTGAAAGTAATGCAGTTGTTGTATTGAAGTGAAAATATCTAGCTTCCTGTTGATTTTGGCAAAGTATGTTAATTATTCAAATGTAGGTCTAAGTCAGACCTACATAGTGGTTTTTGTTTCATGTCTCTACGACATTCCTACCGGAAGTTACAAGCGGTTTTGTCTTTGTTTTCTTCCTAGGAGCAGTTTGTCTGTGTTGTATTCCTAGGGGGCGCTAGAGCACAATTTTGAGTTTTGGGGTTTGGTTTTTTCACTAGATCGCAATTGTTGCCAGTCCTGATGTGTGTGCCAAGTTTGGTGAGTTTTGAAGCATTTTAAGGGGGTCAAATTACAGCTCAAAGAGGTAAAAATTATATTTTTTTGGAAAATTTGCGCAGGGGTTCTTTGAAGGCGCATAAAATCAAAACCATAAAACTTATCACAACTTTGTCCGACCACTTTTTTAAAAGGGTTCAATCTCTCTCCTGTGCGAGTTTGAAGCCGAAACGACAAACGCACTGGAGGAGTTTTGATTTGAAAAGGTGACGGGTTTTTACAAAACTTTTATTTTGAAGGGGTAATTGCCAACTTCCTGTTGATTATTTCTGCTAGCTGTCAATTACTAAAATGTAGGTCTTAATGAGACCTACATAGAAGTTTTTGTTTCATGTCTTTCCGGCATTCCTACCTGAAGTTACAAGCAGTTTTGTCTGTGGTTTCTTCCTGGAAGCAGTTTTTTCTGTGTTTTATTGAAAAATTGCGCTAGAGCACAATTTTGAGATTTTTTTTTTTTTTTTTTCATTATATCACAATTTCTGCCAGTCCTGATGTGTGTGCCAAGTTTGGTGAGTTTTGAAGCATTTTAAGGGGGTCAAATTGCAGCTCAAAGAGGCAAAAATAGCGTTTTTTGGCGAAAATTTTGCTTTGAAAGGGTTTTGCAAAATTTCTGTTGATTTTAGGTATAGGAGTTTCTGATGGGGAATTTAGGTCTAGGTCAGTTCTACATAGAGGATTTTGTTTCATGTCTCTACGACATTCCTACCGGAAGTTACAAGCAGTCTGTTTTTTTTTTTCGTAGGGGGCGCTAGCGCGCATTTTTCATTTTTGGGGTTTGGTTGCTTAATACGTGTTTTTGCCAAGCCTTACCGATGTGTGTGCCAAATTTGGTGAGTTTTGGAGCATGGTCAGTGGGTCAAATTAGGGTTCAAAGTTGCGGAAGAATAATAATAATTAAAGCTGCAAGCAGCGTTGGTCGGGTCCGCCGTTGGCCGCCGCTGCCGTGTCCCGAGTCCCGATCTTAGTCAGACCAACATAGAGGTCTTTGTTTCATGTCTCTACGACATTCCTAACAGAAGTTACAAGCAGTTTTGTCTGGAAAAAGGTGACGGCTTTTTACAAAACTTTTATTTGGAAGGGGTAATTGCCAACTTCCTGTTGATTTCAACTGAAAGATATCAATCATCAAAATGTAGGTCTAAGTGAGACCTACATTGAGGTTTTTGTTTCATGTCTGTCCGACGTTCCTACCAGAAGTTACAAGCAGTTTTGTCCGTTTCCTCTTCCTAGGAGCAGTTTTTCTGTGTTTTTTTCAAAAATTGCAATAGAGCGCAATTTTGAGTTTTAAGGTTTGGTTTTTTCACTAGATCGCAATTTCTGCCAGTCCTGATGTGTGTGCCAAGTTTGGTGAGTTTTGAAGCATTTTAAGGGGGTCAAATTGCAGCTCAAAGAGGCAAAAATAGCATTTTTTGCGAAAATTTTGCTTTGAATGAGTTTTTGCAAGATTTCTGTTGATTTTGGGTATAGACATTTTTTATTGGAAATGTAGGTCTAAGTCAGACCTACACAGAGGTTTTTGTTTCATGTCTCTACGACATTCCTGACGGAAGTTACAAGCGGTTTGTTTTTGTTTTTTGCTAGGGGGCGCTAGCGCGCAATTTTCATTTTTGGGGTTTGGTTGCTTAATATGTTGGGGAGGGACACCGTACCGACGTGTGTGTCAACTTTGGTGAGTTTTGAAGCATGTTAAGGGGGTCAAATTAGGGTATTGTCTGTGTTGTATTCCTAGGGGGCGCTAGAGCACAATTTTGAGTTTTGGGGTTTGGTTTTTTCACTAGATCGCAATTTTTGCCTGTCCTGATGTGTGTGCCAAGTTTGGTGAGTTTTGAAGCATTTTAAGGGGGTCAAATTACAGCTCAAAGAGGTAAAAATGATATTTTTTTGGAAAATTTGCATAGGGGTTCTTTGAAGAGGCGTAAAATCAAAACCGTAGAACTTATCACAACTTTGTCCGACCACTTTTTTTAAAAGGGTTCAATCTCTCTCCTGTGCGAGTTTGAAGCCGAAACGACAAACGCACTGGGAGGAGTTTCGATTTGAAAAAGGTGACGGGTTTTTACAAAACTTTTATTTTGAAGGGGTAATCGCCAACTTCCTGTTGATTATTTCTGCTAGCTGTCAATTACTAAAATGTAGGTCTTAATGAGACCTACATAGAAGTTTTTGTTTCATGTCTTTCCGGCATTCCTACCCGAAGTTACAAGCAGTTTTGTCTGTGGTTTCTTCCTGGAAGCAGTTTTTTCTGTGTTTATTGAAAAATTGCGCTAGAGCACAATTTTGAGATTTTTTTTTTTTTTTTTCATTAGATCACAATTTCTGCCAGTCCTGATGTGTGTTCCAAGTTTGGTGAGTTTTGAAGCATTTTAAGGGGGTCAAATTGCAGCTCAAAGAGGCAAAAATAGCGTTTTTTGGCGAAAATTTTGCTTTGAAAGGGTTTTGCAAAATTTCTGTTGATTTTAGGTATAGGAGTTTCTGATGGGGAATTTAGGTCTAGGTCAGTTCTACATAGAGGATTTTGTTTCATGTCTCTACGACATTCCTACCGGAAGTTACAAGCAATTCTTTTTTTTTTTTTCGTAGGGGGCGCTAGCGCGCATTTTTCATTTTTGGGGTTTGGTTGCTTAATATGTGTTTTTGCCAAGCCTTACCGATGTGTGTGCCAAATTTGGTGAGTTTTGAAGCATGGTCAGTGGGTCAAATTAGAGTTCGAAGCTGCGGAAGAATAATAATAATTAAAGCTGCAAGCAGCGTTGGTCGGGTCCGCCGTTGGCCGCCGCCGCCGTGTCCCGAGTCCCGATCTTAGTCAGACCAACATAGAGGTCTTTGTTTCATCACTCTACGACATTCCTAACAGAAGTTACAAGCAGTTTTGTCTGGAAAAAGGTGACGGCTTTTTACAAAACTTTTATTTTGAAGGGGTAATTGGCAACTTCCTGTTGATTTTAACTGAAAGATGCCAATTATCAAAATGTAGGTCTAAGTCAGACCTACACAGAGGTTTTTGTTTCATGTCTCTACGACATTCCTAACGGAAGTTACAAGCAGTCTGTTTTTGGTATCTTCCTAGGGGGCGCTAGCGCGCAATTTTCATTTTTGGGGTTTGGTTACCTAATATGTTGGTCTGCCGCTCCATACCGATGTGTGTGTCAACTTTGGTGAGTTTTGAAGCATGTTAAGGGGGTCAAATTAGGGTATTGTCTGTGTTGTATTCCTAGGGGGCGCTAGAGCACAAATTTGAGTTTTGGGGTTTGGTTTTTTCATTAGCTTGCAATTGTTGCCAGTCCTGATGTGTGTGCCAAGTTTGGTGAGTTTTGAAGCATTTTAAGGGGGTCAAATTACAGCTCAAAGAGGTAAAAATGATATGTGTTTGGAAAATTTGCGCAGGGGTTCTTTGAAGGCGCGTAAAATCCAAACCTTAGAACTTATCACAAATTTGTCCGACCACTTTTTTTAAAAGGGTTCAATCTCTCTCCTGTGCGAGTTTGAAGCCGAAACGACAAACGCACTGGGAGGAGTTTCGATTTGAAAAAGGTGACGGGTTTTCACGAAAACTTTTATTTTGAAGGGGTAATTGCCAACTTCCTGTTGATTTTTTCTGCTAGCTGTCAATTATTAAAATGTAGGTCTAAGTAAGACCTACATAGAAGTTTTTGTTTCATGTCTTTCCGACATTCCTACCGGAAGTTACAAGCAGTTTTGTCTGTGTTTTCATCCTAGAAGCAGTTTTTTCTGTGTTTCACTCCAAAAATTTTGTAGAGCGCAATTTTGAGTTTTAGAAAATTTTTTTTTCATTAGATCACAATTTCTGCCAGTCCTGATGTGTCTGCCAAGTTTGGTGAGTTTTGAAGCATTTTAAGGGGGTCAAATTGCAGCTCAAAGAGGCAAAAATAGCATTTTTTGCGAAAATTTTGCTTTGAATGAGTTTTTGCAACATTTCCGTTGATTTTGGGTATAGACATTTTTTATTGGAAATGTAGATCTCAGTCAGACCTACACAGAGGTTTTTGTTTCATGTCTCTACGACATTCCTAACGGAAGTTACAAGCAGTCTGTTTTTTGTTTCCTTTTAGGGGGCGCTAGAGCGCAATTTTCATTTTTGGGGTTTGGTTGCTTAATATGTTGTGGTGTCACGGTAGACCGACGCGTGTGTCAACTTTGGTGAGTTTTGAAGCATGTTAAGGGGGTGATGTTGGGGCGCGACGGAGCGGAATAATAAAGAATAATAATAATTAAAGCTGCAAGCAGCGTTGGTCGGGTCCGCCGTTGGCCGCCGCCGCCGCCGTGTCCCGAGTCCCGATCTTAGTCAGACCAACATAGAGGTCTTTGTTTCATGTCTCTACGACATTCCTAACAGAAGTTACAAGCAGTTTTGTCTGGAAAAAGGTGACGGCTTTTTACAAAACTTTTATTTTGAAGGGGTAATTGCCAACTTCCTGTTGATTTTAACTGAAAGATGCCACCCATCAAAATGTAGGTCTAAGTGAGACCTACACAGAGGTTTTTGTTTCATGTCTGTCCGACGTTCCTACCAGAAGTTACAAGCAGTTTTATCCGTTTCCTCTTCCTAGGAGCAGTTTTTCTGTGTTTTTTTCAAAAATTGCAATAGAGCGCAATTTTGAGTTTTAAGGTTTGGTTTTTTCACTAGATCGCAATTTCTGCCAGTCCTGATGTGTGTGCCAAGTTTGGTGAGTTTTGAAGCATTTTAAGGGGGTCAAATTAAAGCTCAAAGAGGCAAAAATAGCGTTTTTTGCGAAAATGTTGCTTTGAATGAGTTTTTGCAAAATTTCTGTTGATTTTGGGTATAGACCTTTTTAATTGGAAATGTAGGTCTAAGTCAGACCTACACAGAGGTTTTTGTTTCATGTCTCTACGACATTCCTGACGGAAGTTACAAGCGGTTTGTTTTTGTTTTTTGCTAGGGGGCGCTAGCGCGCAATTTTAATTTTTGGGGTTTGGTTGCTTAATATGTTGGGGAGGGACACCGTACCGACGTGTGTGTCAACTTTGGTGAGTTTTGAAGCATGTTAAGGGGGTCAAATTAGGGTATTGTCTGTGTTGTATTCCTAGGGGGCGCTAGAGCACAATTTTGAGTTTTGGGGTTTGGTTTTTTCACTAGATCGCAATTTTTGCCAGTCCTGATGTGTGTGCCAAGTTTGGTGAGTTTTGAAGCATTTTAAGGGGGTCAAATTACAGCTCAAAGAGGTAAAAATGATATTTTTTGGGAAAATTTGCGCAGGGGTTCTTTGAAGGCGCGTAAAATCAAAACCTTAGAACTTATCACAACTTTGTCCGACCACTTTTTTTAAAAGGGTTCAATCTCTCTCCTGTGCGAGTTTGAAGCCGAAACGACAAACGCACTGGGAGGAGTTTCGATTTGAAAAAGGTGACGGGTTTTTACAAAACTTTTATTTTGAAGGGGTAATTGCCAACTTCCTGTTGATTATTTCTGCTAGCTGTCAATTACTAAAATGTAGGTCTTAATGAGACCTACATAGAAGTTTTTGTTTCATGTCTTTCCGGCATTCCTACCCGAAGTTACAAGCAGTTTTGTCTGTGGTTTCTTCCTGGAAGCAGTTTTTTCTGTGTTTTATTGAAAAATTGCGCTAGAGCACAATTTTGAGATTTTTTTTTTTTTTTTTTCATTAGATCACAATTTCTGCCAGTCCTGATGTCTGTTCCAAGTTTGGTGAGTTTTGAAGCATTTTAAGGGGGTCAAATTGCAGCTCAAAGAGGCAAAAATAGCGTTTTTTGGCGAAAATTTTGCTTTGAAAGGGTTTTGCAAAATTTCTGTTGATTTTAGGTATAGGAGTTTCTGATGGGGAATTTAGGTCTAGGTCAGTTCTACATAGAGGATTTTGTTTCATGTCTCTACGACATTCCTACCGGAAGTTACAAGCAGTCTGTTTTTTTTTTTTCGTAGGGGGCGCTAGCGCGCATTTTTCATTTTTGGGGTTTGGTTGCTTAATATGTGTTTTTGCCAAGCCTTACCGATGTGTGTGCCAAATTTGGTGAGTTTTGAAGCATGGTCAGTGGGTCAAATTAGGGTTCGAAGCTGCGGAATAATAATAATAATAATAAAACGCTACAGATACAATAGGGTCCTTGCCATGGCAAAGGACATGGAGTCCTTTGCTGGCAGGGCGGACCCTAATTAAAGCTGCAAGCAGCGTTGGTCGGGTCCGCCGTTGGCCGCCGCCGCCGCCGTGTCCCGAGTCCCGATCTTAGTCAGACCAACATAGAGGTCTTTGTTTCATGTCTCTACGACATTCCTAACAGAAGTTACAAGCAGTTTTGTCTGGAAAAAGGTGACGGCTTTTTACAAAACTTTTATTTTGAAGGGGTAATTGCCAACTTCCTGTTGATTTTAACTGAAAGATGCCACCTATCAAAATGTAGGTCTAAGTGAGACCTACACAGAGGTTTTTGTTTCATGTCTGTCCGACGTTCCTACCAGAAGTTACAGGCAGTTTTATCCGTTTCCTCTTCCTAGGAGCAGTTTTTCTGTGTTTTTTTCAAAAATTGCAATAGAGCGCAATTTTGAGTTTTAAGGTTTGGTTTTTTCACTAGATCGCAATTTCTGCCAGTCCTGATGTGTGTGCCAAGTTTGGTGAGTTTTGAAGCATTTTAAGGGGGTCAAATTAAAGCTCAAAGAGGCAAAAATAGCGTTTTTTTCGTAAATGTTGCTTTGAATGAGTTTTTGCAAAATTTCTGTTGATTTTGGGTATAGACATTTTTTATTGGAAATGTAGGTCTTAGTCAGACCTACACAGAGGTTTTTGTTTCATGTCTCTACGACATTCCTAACGGAAGTTACAAGCAGTCTGTTTTTTGTCTCTTCCTAGGGGGCGCTAGCGCGCAATTTTCATTTTTGGGGTTTGGTTGCTTAATAAGTTGGTCTGCTGCTCCATACCGATGTGTGTGTCAATTTTGGGAGTTTTGAAGCATGTTAAGGGGGTCAAATTAGGGTGCGAAGGCGCGAACGCGCCTTGGGTTGCTGTCCCCGAGCCCCACGGCAGGAGAAGCCTTGCTGCCACTATTTAATGCATTGTGAAAGTAATGCAGTTGTTGTATTGAAGTGAAAATATCTAGCTTCCTGTTGATTTTTGCCAAAGTATGTTAATTATTCAAATGTAGGTCTAAGTCAGACCTACATAGTGGTTTTTGTTTCATGTCTCTACGACATTCCTACCGGAAGTTACAAGCAGTTTTGTCTTTGTTTTCTTCCTAGGAGCAGTTTGTCTGTGTTGTATTCCTAGGGGGCGCTAGAGCACAATTTTGAGTTTTGGAGTTTGGTTTTTTCATCAGCTCGCAATTGTTGCCAGTCCTGATGTGTGTGCCAAGTTTGGTGAGTTTTGAAGCATTTTAAGGGGGTCAAATTACAGCTCAAAGAGGCAAAAATTACATTTTTTAGGAAACTTTGCGCAGGGCGTCTTTGAAGGCGCGTAAAATCAAACCCTTAAAACTTATCACAATTTTGTCCGACCACTTTTTTTAAAAGGGTTCAATCTCTCTCCTGTGCGAGTTTGAAGCCGAAACGACAAACGCACTGGGAGGAGTTTCGATTTGAAAAAGGTGACGGGTTTTCACGAAAACTTTTATTTTGAAGGGGTAATTGCCAACTTCCTGTTGATTATTTCTGCTAGCTGTCAATTATTAAAATGTAGGTCTAAGTAAGACCTACATAGAAGTTTTTGTTTCATGTCTTTCCGACATTCCTACCGGAAGTTACAAGCAGTTTTGTCTGTGTTTTCTTCCTAGAAGCAGTTTTTTCTGTGTTTCATTCAAAAAATTTTGTAGAGCGCAATTTTGAGTTTTATGATTTTTTTTTTTCATTAAATCACAATTTCTGCCAGTCCTGATGTGTCTGCCAAGTTTGGTGAGTTTTGAAGCATTTTAAGGGGGTCAAATTACAGCTCAAAGAGGCAAAAATAGCATTTTTTGTGAAAATTTTGCTTTGAATGGGTTTTTGCAAAATTTCTGTAAATTTTTGCCCTAGAATATACAATTATGAAATTTAGGTCGAAGTCAGACCTACATAGAGGTTTTTGTTTCATGTCTCTACGACATTCCTAACGGAAGTTACAAGCAGTCTCTTTTTTTTTTCTTCCTAGGGGGCGCTATTGCGCAATTTTGATTTTTATGATTTGGCTCCCTAATATGTTGGGAAGGCATGAAAGACCGACGTGTGTGTCAAATTTGGTGAGTTTTGAAATATGTTAAGAGGGTGAAATTGGGGCGCGACGGTGCGGAAGAAAGAAAGAAAGAATAATAAAACGCAGCAGATTCAATAGGGTCCTTGCATGGCAAAGGACATGGATGTCCTTTGCCATTGCAGGGCGGACCCTAATTAAAGCTGCAAGCAGCGTTGGTCGGGTCCGCCGTTGGCCGCCGCCGCCGCCGCCGTGTCCCGAGTCCCGATCTTAGTCAGACCTACATGGAAGTTTTTGTTTCATCACTCTACGACATTCCTAACAGAAGTTACAAGCAGTTTTGTCTGGAAAAAGGTGACGGCTTTTTACAAAACTTTTATTTTGAAGGGGTAATTGGCAACTTCCTGTTGATTTTAACTGAAAGATAGCAATTATCAAAATGTAGGTCTAAGTCAGACCTACACAGAGGTTTTTGTTTCATGTCTCTACGACATTCCTAACGGAAGTTACAAGCAGTCTGTTTTTTGTATCTTCCTAGGGGGCGCTATCGCGCAATTTTTATTTTTGGGGTTTGGTTACCTAATAAGTTGGTCTGCCGCTCCATACCAATGTGTGTGCCAAATTTGGTGAGTTTTGAAGCATGTTAAGGGGGTCAAAATTAGGGTATTGTCTGTGTTGTATTCCTAGGGGGCGCTAGAGCACAATTTTGAGTTTTGGGGTTTGGTTTTTTCATTAGCTCGCAATTGTTGCCAGTCCTGATGTGTGTGCCAAGTTTGGTGAGTTTTGAAGCATTTTAAGGGGGTCAAATTACAGCTCAAAGAGGTAAAAAGGATATTTTTTGGGAAAATTTGCGCAGGGGTTCTTTGAAGGCGCGTAAAATCAAAACCTTAGAACTTATCACAATTTTGTCCGACCACTTTTTTTAAAAGGGTTCAATCTCTCTCCTGTGCGAGTTTCAAGCCGAAACGACAAACGCACTGGGAGGAGTTTCGATTTGAAAAAGGTGACGGGTTTTTACAAAACTTTTATTTTGAAGGGGTAATTGCCAACTTCCTGTTGATTATTTCTGCTAGCTGTCAATTACTAAAATGTAGGTCTTAATGAGACCTACATAGAAGTTTTTGTTTCATGTCTTTCCGGCATTCCTACCCGAAGTTACAAGCAGTTTTGTCTGTGGTTTCTTCCTGGAAGCAGTTTTTTCTGTGTTTCATTGAAAAATTGCGCTAGAGCACAATTTTGAGATTTTTTTTTTTTTTTTTTCATTAGATCACAATTTCTGCCAGTCCTGATGTGTGTGCCAAGTTTGGTGAGTTTTGAAGCATTTTAAGGGGGTCAAATTACAGCTCAAAGAGGCAAAATTAGCATTTTTTGCGAAAATTTTGCTTTGAAAGGGTTTTGCAAAATTTCTGTTGATTTTAGGTATAGGACTTTCTGATGGGGAATTTAGGTCTAGGTCAGTTCTACATAGAGGATTTTGTTTCATGTCTCTACGACATTCCTAACGGAAGTTACGAGCAATCTGTTTTTTGATTTTCGTAGGGGGCGCTAGAGCGCATTTTTCATTTTTCGGGTTTGGTTTTTTTATTAGATGGCAATTTTCGCCAGTTCTGATGAGTGTGTGAAATTTGGTGAGTTTTGGAGCATGGTCAGTGGGTCAAATTAAGGTTCAAAGAGGCGGCGGAATAATAATAATTAAAGCTGCAAGCAGCGTTGGTCGGGTCCGCCGTTGGCTGCCGCCGCCGCCGCCGTGTCCCGAGTCCCGATCTTAGTCAGACCTACATAGAAGTTTTTATTTCATCACTCTACGACATTCCTAACAGAATTTACAAGCAGTTTTGTAATTTTTTTTTCCTAGGGGGAGCTAGAGCACATATTTCATTTTTGGGATTTGTTTTTTTATTGGATGGCAATTTTCACCAGTCCTGATGTGTGTGTAAAATTTGGTGAGTTTTGAAGCATGTTAAGGGGGTCAAATTATAGATTTGCGTTTCTGGATGTTGTTGATAAATGGCTTTCGCTTGGCATTGTATAGCTTTAACTTGCACTTTGAAGCATTTTAAAGGGGTCAAATTTCAGTTCAAAGAGGCAAAAAAGGCATTTATTGCAAAAAATGTGTTTTAAAGGGGTTTTTGCCAACTTCCTGTTGATTTTAGGTATAGAAGTGTTTATTGGAAATGTAGGTCTAAGTCAGACCTACACAGAGGTGTTTGTTTCATGTCTCTACGACATTCCTAACGGAAGTTACAAGCAGTCTGTTTTTTGTCTCTTCCTAGGGGGCGCTAGCTTGCAATTTTAATTTTTGGGGTTTGATTGCTTAATAAGTTGGTCTGCCGCTCCATACCGATGTGTGTGTCAATTTTGGTGAGTTTTGAAGCATGTTAAGGGGGTCAAATTAGGGTGCGAAGGTGCGAGCGCGCCTTGGGTTGCTGTCCCCGAGCCCCACGGCAGGAGAAGCCTTGCTGCCACTATTTAATGCATTGTGAAAGTAATGCAGTTGTTGTATTGAAGTGAAAATATCAAGCTCCCTGTTGATTTTTGCCAAAGTATGTTAATTATTCAAATGTAGGTCTAAGTCAGACCTACATAGTGTTTTTTGTTTCATGTCTCTACGACATTCCTACCGGAAGGTACAAGCAGTTTTGTCTTTGTTTTCTTCCTAGGAGTAGTTTGTCTGTGTTGTATTCCTAGGGGGCGCTAGAGCACAATTTTGAGTTTTGGGGTTTGGTTTTTTCACTAGGTCGCAATTGTTGCCAGTCCTGATGTGTGTGCCAAGTTTGGTGTGTTTGGAAGCATTTTAAGGGGGTCAAATTACAGCTCAAAGAGGCAAAAATGACATTTTTTCGGAAAATTTGCGCAGGGGTTCTTTGAACGCGCGTAAAATCAAAACCGGAAAACTTATCACAATTTTGTCCGACCACTTTTTTTAAAAGGGTTCAATCTCTCTCCTGTGCGAGTTTGAAGCCGAAACGACAAACGCACTGGGAGGAGTTTCGATTTGAAAAAGGTGACGGGTTTTCACGAAAACTTTTATTTTGAAGGGGTAATTGCCAACTTCCTGTTGATTTTTTCTGCTAGCTGTCAATTATTAAAATGTAGGTCTAAGTAAGACCTACATAGAAGTTTTTGTTTCATGTCTTTCCGACATTCCTACCGGAAGTTACAAGCAGTTTTGTCTGTGTTTTCTTCCTAGAAGCAGTTTTTTCTGTGTTTCATTCCAAAAATTCTGTAGAGCGCAATTTTGAGTTTTAGAAATTTTTTTTTTCATTAGATCACAATTTCTGCCAGTCCTGATGTGTCTGCCAAGTTTGGTGAGTTTTGAAGCATTTTAAGGGGGTCAAATTACAGCTCAAAGAGGCAAAAATAGCATTTTAGGCGAAAATTTTGCTTTGAAAGGGTTTTGCAAAATTTCTGTTGATTTTAGGTATAGGAGTTTCTGATGGGGAATTTAGGTCTAGGTCAGTTCTACATAGAGGATTTTGTTTCATGTCTCTACGACATTCCTACTGGAAGTTACAAGCAATCCATTTTTTGTCTTTTCCTAGGGGGCGCTAGAGCGCAATTTTGATTTTTCTGGTTCGGCTCCCTAATATGTTGGGAAGAAACTCCTCACCGACGCGTGTGTCAAATTTGGTGTGCTTTGAGGCATGGTCAGTGGGTCAAAATACAGCGCATAGGCGAGTATCGGTGCGGAAGAAAGAAAGAATAATAATTAAAGCTGCAAGCAGCGTTGGTCGGGTCCGCCGTTGGCCGCCGCCGCCGCCGCCGTGTCCCGAGTCCCGATCTTAGTCAGACCAACATAGAGGTCTTTGTTTCATGTCTCTACGACATTCCTAACAGAAGTTACAAGCAGTTTTGTCTGGAAAAAGGTGACAGCTTTTTACAAAACTTTTATTTTGAAGGGGTAATTGCCAACTTCCTGTTGATTTCAACTGAAATATATCAATCATCAAAATGTAGGTCTAAGTGAGACCTACATTGAGGTTTTTGTTTCATGTCTGTCTGACGTTCCTACCAGAAGTTACAAGCAGTTTGATCTGTTTCCTCTTCCTAGGAGCAGTTTTTTCTGTGTTTTATTCAAAAATTGCAATAGAGTGCAATTTTGAGTTTTAAGGTTTGTTTTTTTCACTAGATCACAATTTCTGCCAGTCCTGATGTGTGTGCCAAGTTTAGTGAGTTTTGAAGCATTTTAAGGGGGTCAAATTACAGCTGAAAGAGCCAAAAATAGCATTTTTTACGAAAATTTTGCTTTGAATGAGTTTTTGCAAAATTTCTGTTGATTTTGGGTATAGACGTTTTTTATTGGAAATGTAGGTCTAAGTCAGACCTACACAGAGGTTTTTGTTTCATCTCTCTACGACATTCCTAACGGAAGTTACAAGCAGTCTGTTTTTTGTCTCTTCCTAGGGGGCGCTAGCGCGCAATTTTCATTTTTGGGGTTTGGTTACCTAATAAGTTGGTCTGCCGCTCCATACCAATGTGTGTGTCAAATTTGGTGAGTTTTGAAGCATGTTAAGGGGGTCAAATTAGGGTATTGTCTGTGTTGTATTCCTAGGGGGCGCTAGAGCACAAATTTGAGTTTTGGGGTTTGGTTTTTTCATTAGCTCGCAATTTCTGCCAGTCCTGATGTGTGTGCCAAGTTTGGTGAGTTTTGAAGCATTTTAAGGGGGTCAAATTACAGCTCAAAGAGGTAAAAATGATATTTGTTTGGAAAATTTGCGCAGGGGTTCTTTGAAGGCGCGTAAAATCAAAACCTTAGAACTTATCACAACTTTGTCCGACCACTTTTTTTAAAAGGGTTCAATCTCTCTCCTGTGCGAGTTTGAAGCCGAAACGACAAACGCACTGGGAGGAGTTTCGATTTGAAAAAGGTGACGGGTTTTTACAAAACTTTTATTTTGAAGGGGTAATTGCCAACTTCCTGTTGATTATTTCTGCTAGCTGTCAATTACTAAAATGTAGGTCTTAATGAGACCTACATAGAAGTTTTTGTTTCATGTCTTTCCGGCATTCCTACCCGAAGTTACAAGCAGTTTTGTCTGTGGTTTCTTCCTGGAAGCAGTTTTTTCTGTGTTTTATTGAAAAATTGCGCTAGAGCACAATTTTGAGATTTTTTTTTTTTTTTTTTCATTAGATCACAATTTCTGCCAGTCCTGATGTGTGTGCCAAGTTTGGTGAGTTTTGAAGCATTTTAAGGGGGTCAAATTGCAGCTCAAAGAGGCAAAAATAGCGTTTTTTGGCGAAAATTTTGCTTTGAAAGGGTTGTGCAAAATTTCTGTTGATTTTAGGTATAGGAGTTTCTGATGGGGAATTTAGGTCTCGGTCAGTTCAACATAGAGGATTTTGTTTCATGTCTCTACGACATTCCTACCGGAAGTTACAAGCAGTCTGGTTTTTTTTTTTCGTAGGGGGCGCTAGCGCGCATTTTTCATTTTTGGGGTTTGGTTGCTTAATATGTTGTGGTGTCACGGTAGACCGACGCGTGTGTCAACTTTGGTGAGTTTTGGAATATGTTAAAGGGGTGATATTGGGGCGCGACGGTGCGGAAGAATAATAATAAAGAATAATAATAAGAAACGTTACAGATTCAATAGGGTCCTTGCCTTAGCAAAGGACATGGAGTCCTTTGCTGGCAGGGCGGACCCTAATAATAATAATAAACGCAGCAGATTCAATAGGGTCCTTGCATGGCAAAGGACATGGATGTCCTTTGCCATTGCAGGGCGGACCCTAATAATAAAACGCTACAGATTCAATAGGGTCCTTGCCTTAGCAAAGGACATGGAGTCCTTTGCTGGCAGGGCGGACCCTAATTAAAGCTGCAAGCAGCGTTGGTCGGGTCCGCCGTTGGCCGCCGCCGCCGCCGCTGTGTCCCGAGTCCCGATCTTAGTCAGGTTTGGTTTTTCCATTAGATCGCAATTTCTGCCAGTCCTGATGTGTGTGCCAAGTTTGGTGAGTTTTGAAGCATTTTAAGGGGGTCAAATTGCAGCTCAAAGAGGCAAAAATAGCATTTTTTTGCGAAAATTTTGCTTTGAATGAGTTTTTGCAAGATTTCTGTTGATTTTGGGTATAGACATTTTTATTGGAAATGTAGGTCTTAGTCAGACCTACACAGAGGTTTTTGTTTCATGTCTCTACGACATTCCTGACGGAAGTTACAAGCGGTTTGTTTTTGTTTTTTGCTAGGGGGCGCTAGCGCGCAATTTTAATTTTTGGGGTTTGGTTGCTTAATATGTTGGGGAGGGACACCGTACCGACGTGTGTGTCAACTTTGGTGAGTTTTGAAGCATGTTAAGGGGGTCAAATTAGGGTATTGTCTGTGTTGTATTCCTAGGGGGCGCTAGAGCACAATTTTGAGTTTTGGGGTTTGGTTTTTTCATCAGCTCGCAATTTCTGCCAGTCCTGATGTGTGTGCCAAGTTTGGTGAGTTTTGAAGCATTTTAAGGGGGTCAAATTACAGCTCAAAGAGGTAAAAATGATATTTTTTTTGAAAATTTGCGCAGGGGATCTTTGAAGGCGCGTAAAATCAAAACCTTAGAACTTATCACAACTTTGTCCGACCACTTTTTTTAAAAGGGTTCAATCTCTCTCCTGTGCGAGTTTGAAGCCAAAACGACAAACGCACTGGGAGGAGTTTCGATTTGAAAAAGGTGACGGGTTTTTACAAAACTTTTATTTTGAAGGGGTAATTGCCAACTTCCTGTTGATTATTTCTGCTAGCTGTCAATTACTAAAATGTAGGTCTTAATGAGACCTACATAGAAGTTTTTGTTTCATGTCTTTCCGGCATTCCTACCCGAAGTTACAAGCAGTTTTGTCTGTGTTTTCTTCCTGGAAGCAGTTTTTTCTGTGTTTTATTGAAAAATTGCGCTAGAGCACAATTTTGAGATTTTTTTTTTTTTTTTTTCATTAGATCACAATTTCTGCCAGTCCTGATGTGTGTTCCAAGTTTGGTGAGTTTTGAAGCATTTTAAGGGGGTCAAATTGCAGGTCAAAGAGGCAAAAATAGCGTTTTTTGGCGAAAATTTTGCTTTGAAAGGGTTTTGCAAAATTTCTGTTGATTTTAGGTATAGGAGTTTCTGATGGGGAATTTAGGTCTAGGTCAGTTCTACATAGAGGATTTTGTTTCATGTCTCTACGACATTCCTACCGGAAGTTACAAGCAGTCTGTTTTTTTTTTTTCGTAGGGGGCGCTAGCGCGCATTTTTCATTTTTGGGGTTTGGTTGCTTAATATGTGTTTTTGCCAAGCCTTACCGATGTGTGTGCCAAATTTGGTGAGTTTTGAGGCATGGTCAGTGGGTCAAATTAGAGTTCGAAGCTGCGGAAGAATAATAATAATTAAAGCTGCAAGCAGCGTTGGTCGGGTCCGCCGTTGGCCGCCGCCGCCGCCGCCGCCGCCGTGTCCCGAGTCCCGATCTTAGTCAGACCAACATAGAGGTATTTGTTTCATGTCTCTACGACATTCCTAACAGAAGTTACAAGCAGTTTTGTCTGGAAAAAGGTGACGGCTTTTTACAAAACTTTTATTTTGAAGGGGTAATTGCCAACTTCCTGTTGATTTCAACTGAAATATATCAATCATCAAAATGTAGTTCTAAGTGAGACCTACATTGAGGTTTTTGTTTCATGTCTGTCTGACGTTCCTACCAGAAGTTACAAGCAGTTTGATCTGTTTCCTCTTCCTAGGAGCAGTTTTTTCTGTGTTTTATTCAAAAATTGCAATAGAGTGCAATTTTGAGTTTTAAGGTTTGTTTTTTTCACTAGATCACAAATTCTGCCAGTCCTGATGTGTGTGCCAAGTTTGGTGAGTTTTGAAGCATTTTAAGGGGGTCAAATTACAGCTGAAAGAGCCAAAAATAGCATTTTTTACGAAAATTTTGCTTTGAATGAGTTTTTGCAAAATTTCTGTTGATTTTGGGTATAGACGTTTTTTATTGGAAATGTAGGTCTAAGTCAGACCTACACAGAAGTTTTTGTTTCATCTCTCTACGACATTCCTAACGGAAGTTACAAGCAGTCTGTTTTTTGTCTCTTCCTAGGGGGCGCTAGCGCGCAATTTTAATTTTTGGGGTTTGGTTACCTAATAAGTTGGTCTGCCCCTCCATACCAATGTGTGTGTCAAATTTGGTGAGTTTTGAAGCATGTTAAGGGGGTCAAATTATGGTATTGTCTGTGTTGTATTCCTAGGGGGCGCTAGAGCGCAATTTTGAGTTTTGGAGTTTGGTTTTTTCATCAGTTCGCAATTGTTGCCAGTCCTGATGTGTGTGCCAAGTTTGGTGAGTTTTGAAGCATTTTAAGGGGGTCAAATTACAGCTCAAAGAGGCGAAAATGAAATTTTTTGGGAAACTTTGCGCAGCGGATCTTTGAAGGCGCGTAAAATCAAAACCTTAAAACTTATCAAAACTTTGATCTATACTTTTAATCAGAAGGGTTCAAACTCTCTCCTGAGCGAGTTTGAAGCCGAAACGACAAACGCGCTCAGAGGAGATAACTTTTGAAGAAAGGTGACGGGTTTTCACAAAACTTTTATTTTGAAGGGGTAATTGCCAACTTCCTGTTCATTATTTCTGCTAGCTGTCAATTACTAAAATGTAGGTTTAAGTGAGACCTACATAGAAGTTTTTGTTTCATGTCTTTCCGGCATTCTAACCCGAAGTTACAAGCAGTTTTGTCTGTGGTTTCTTCCTGGAAGCAGTTTTTTCTGTGTTTTATTGAAAAATTGAGCTAGAGCCCAATTTTGAGATTTTTTTTTTTTTTTTTTCATTAGATCACAATTTCTGCCAGTCCTGATGTGTGTTCCAAGTTTAGTGAGTTTTGAAGCATGTTAAGGGGGTCAAATTGCAGCTCTAAGAGGCAAAAATAGCGTTTTTTGGCGAAAATTTTGCTTTGAAAGGGTTTTGCAAAATTTCTGTTGATTTTAGGTATAGGAGTTTCTGATGGGGAATTTAGGTCTAGGTCAGTTCTACATAGAGGATTTTGTTTCATGTCTCTACGACATTCCTACCGGAAGTTACAAGCAGTCTGGGTTTTTTTTTTCGTAGGGGGCGCTAGCGCGCATTTTTCATTTTTGGGGTTTGGTTGCTTAATATGTGTTTTTGCCAAGCCTTACCGATGTGTGTGCCAAATTTGGTGAGTTTTGGAGCATGGTCAGTGGGTCAAATTAGGGTTCAAAGTTGCGGAAGAATAATAATAATAATTAAAGCTGCAAGCAGCGTTGGTCGGGTCCGCCGTTGGCCGCCGCCGCCGCTGCCGTGTCCCGAGTCCCGATCTTAGTCAGACCTACATAGAAGTTTTTGTTTCATCACTCTACGACATTCCTAACAGAAGTTACAAGCAGTTTTGTCTGGAAAAGGTGACGGCTTTTTACAAAACTTTTATTTTGAAGGGGTAATTGGCAACTTCCTGTTGATTTTAACTGAAAGATGCCAATTATCAAAATGTAGGTCTAAGTCAGACCTACACAGAGGTTTTTGTTTCATGTCTCTACGACATTCCTAACGGAAGTTACAAGCAGTCTGTTTTTTGTATCTTCCTAGGGGGCGCTAGCGCGCAATTTTCATTTTTGGGGTTTGGTTACCTAATATGTTGGTCTGCCGCTCCATACCGATGTGTGTGTCAAATTAGGTGAGTTTTGAAGCATGTTAAGGGGGTCAAATTAGGGTATTGTCTGTGTTGTATTCATAGGGGGCGCTAGAGCACAATTTTGAGTTTTGGGGTTTGGTTTTTTCATTAGCTCGCAATTTCTGCCAGTCCTGATGTGTGTGCCAAGTTTGGTGAGTTTTGAAGCATTTTAAGGGGGTCAAATTACAGCTCAAAGAGGTAAAAATGATATTTTTTTGGAAAATTTGCGCAGGGGTTCTTTGAAGGCGCGTAAAATCAAAACCTGAAAACTTATCACAACTTTGATCTATACTTTTATTCAGAAGGGTCCAAACTCTCTCCTGAGCGAGTTTGAAGCCGAAACGACAAACGCGCTCAGAGGAGATAACTTTTGAAGAAAGGTGACGGGTTTTCACAAAACTTTTATTTTGAAGGGGTAATTGCCAACTTCCTGTTGATTTTTTCTGCTAGCTGTCAATTATTAAAATGTAGGTCTAAGTGAGACCTACATAGAAGTTTTTGTTTCATGTCTTTCCGGCATTCCTACCCGAAGTTACAAGCAGTTTTGTCTGTGTTTTCTTCCTGGAAGCAGTTTTTTCTGTGTTTTATTGAAAAATTGCGCTAAAGCGCAATTTTGAGTTTTTTTTTTTTTTTTTTTCATTAGATTGCAATTTCTGCCAGTCCTGATGTGTCTTCCAAGTTTGGTGAGTTTTGAAGCATGTTAAGGGGGTCAAATTACAGCTCAAAGGGGCAAAAATAGCATTTTTTAGCGAAAATTTTGCTTTGAATGGGTTTTTGCAAAATTTCTGTTGATTTTAGGTATAGGCATTTCTAATGGGGAATCTAGGTCTAAGTCAGACCTACATAGAGGTTTTTGTTCGATGTCTTTACGACATTCCTAACGGAAGTTACAAGCAGTCTGGGTTTTTTTTTTCGTAGGGGGCGCTAGCGCGCATTTTTCATTTTTGGGGTTTGGTTGCTTAATATGTGTTTTTGCCAAGCCTTACCGATGTGTGTGCCAAATTTGGTGAGTTTTGGAGCATGGTCAGTGGGTCAAATTAGGGTTCAAAGTTGCGGAAGAATAATAATAATTAAAGCTGCAAGCAGCGTTGGTCGGGTCCGCCGTTGGCCGCCGCCGCCGTGTCCCGGGTCCCGATCTTAGTCAAACCAACATAGAGGTTTTTATTTCATGTTTCTACGACATTTCTAACAGAAGTTACATGCAGTTTGGTCTGGGTTTTTTCCTAGGGGGCGCTAAGCGCAATTTAGATTTTTGGGGTTTGGTTTTTTATTAGATGGCAGTTTTTGCCAGTCCTGATATGTGTGTAAAATTTGGTGAGTTTTGAAGCATGTTAAGGGGGTGAAATTACAGATCGACAATTCTGGATGTTGTTGATAAATGGCTTTTGCTTGGCATAGTAGGGCTTCAACTTGCACTTTGAAGCATTTTAAGTAGGTCAAATTACAGTTTAAAGAGGCAAAAAAGACATTTTTTAGGAAACTTTGCGCAGGGGTTTTTTGAAGGCGCGTAAAATCCAAACCGGAGAACTTATCAAAAATTTGTTCGACCACTTTTTTTAAAAGGGTTCAATCTCTCTCCTGTGCGTGTTTGAAGCCGAAACGACAAACGCACTAGGAGGAGTTTCGATTTGAAAAAGGTGACGGGTTTTCACAAAACTTTTATTTTGAAGGGGCAATTTTTAACTTCCTGTTGATTTTTGCCGAAGGATGTCGATTATCGAAATGTAGGTCTAAGTCAGACCTACCTAGAAGTTTTTGTTTCATGTCTTTCCGACATTCCTACCGGAAGTTACAAGCAGTTTTGTCTGTGTTTTCTTCCTGGAAGCAGTTTTTTCTGTGTTTTATTAAAAAATTGCGCTACAGCGCAATTTTGAGTTTTTTTTTTTTTTTTTTTCATTAGATTGCAATTTCTGCCAGTCCTGATGTGTGTGCCAAGTTTGGTGAGTTTTGAAGCATTTTAAGGGGGTCAAATTGCAGCTCAAAGAGGCAAAAATAGCATTTTTTGCTAAAATTTTGCTTTGAATGAGTTTTTGCAACATTTCTGTTGATTTTGGGTATAGACATTTTTTATTGGAAATGTAGATTTCAGTCAGACCTACACAGAGGTTTTTGTTTCATGTCTCTACGACATTCCTAACGGAAGTTACAAGCAGTCTGTTTTTTGTTTCGTTTTAGGGGGCGCTAGAGCGCAATTTTCATTTTTGGGGTTTGGTTGCTTAATATGTTGTGGTGTCACGGTAGACCGACGCGTGTGTCAACTTTGGTGAGTTTTGAAGCATGTTAAGGGGGTGATGTTGGGGCGCGACGGTGCGGAATAATAAAGAATAATAATAATAATAATAATAAAACGCAGCAGATTCAATAGGGTCCTTGCATGGCAAAGGACATGGATGTCCTTTGCCATTGCAGGGCGGACCCTAATAATAAGAAAACGTTACAGATTCAATAGGGTCCTTGCATGGCAAAGGACATGGATGTCCTTTGCCATTGCAGGGCGGACCCTAATAATAATAATAAAACGCAGCAGATTCAATAGGGTCCTTGCATGGCAAAGGACATGGATGTCCTTTGCCATTGCAGGGCGGACCCTAATAATTAAAGCTGCAAGCAGCGTTGGTCGGGTCCGCCGCCGCCGCCGCCGCCGTGTCCCGAGTCCCGATCTTAGTCAGACCAACATAAAGGTCTTTGTTTCATGTCTCTACGACATTCCTAACAGAAGTTACAAGCAGTTTTGTCTGGAAAAAGGTGACGGCTTTTTACAAAACTTTTATTTTGAAGGGGTAATTGCCAACTTCCTGTTGATTTTAACTGAAAGATGCCACCTATCAAAATGTAGGTCTAAGTGAGACCTACATAGAAGTTTTTGTTTCATGTCTGTCCGACGTTCCTACCAGAAGTTACAAGCAGTTTTATCCGTTTCCTCTTCCTAGGAGCAGTTTTTCTGTGTTTTTTTCAAAAATTGCAATAGAGCGCAATTTTGAGTTTTAAGGTTTGGTTTTTTCACTAGATCGCAATTTCTGCCAGTCCTGATGTGTGTGCCAAGTTTGGTGAGTTTTGAAGCATTTTAAGGGGGTCAAATTACAGCTCAAAGAGGCAAAAATAGCATTTTTTTGCGTAAATGTTGCTTTGAATGAGTTTTTGCAAAATTTCTGTTGATTTTGGGTATAGACCTTTTTAATTGGAAATGTAGGTCTTAGTCAGACCTACACAGAGGTTTTCGTTTCATGTCTCTACGACATTCCTAACGGAAGTTACAAGCAGTCTGGTTTTTGTGTCTTCCTAGGGGGCGTTAGCGCGCAATTTTAATTTTTGGGGTTTGGTTGCTTAATAAGTTGGTCTGCCGCTCCATACCGATGTGAGTGTCAAATTTGGTGAGTTTTGAAGCATGTTAAGGGGGTCAAATTAGGATGCGAAGGTGCGAGCGCGCCTTGGGTTGCTGCCCCCGAGCCCCAGGGCTTAAGACGCCTTCGTCCCACTATTTAATGCATTGTGAAAGTAATGCAGTTGTTGTATTGAAGTGAAAATATCTAGCTTCCTGTTGATTTTTGCCAAAGTATGTTAATTATTCAAATGTAGGTCTAAGTCAGACCTACATAGTGGTTTTTGTTTCATGTCTCTACGACATTCCTACCGGAAGTTACAAGCAGTTTTGTATTTGTTTTCTTCCTAGGAGTAGTTTGTCTGTGTTGTATTTCTAGGGGGCGCTAGAGCACAATTTTGAGTTTTGGAGTTTGGTTTTTTTATTAGCTCGCAATTGTTGCCAGTCCTGATGTGTGTGCCAAGTTTGGTGAGTTTTGAAGCATTTTAAGGGGGTCAAATTACAGCTCAAAGAGGCGAAAATGACATTTTTTAGGAAACTTTGCGCAGGGGATCTTTGAAAGCGCGTAAAATCATAACCTTAAAACTTATCAAAACTTTGATCTATACTTTTAATCAGAAGGGTTCAAACTCTCTCCTGTGCGAGTTCGAAGCCGAAACGACAAACGCACTGGGAGAAGTATCGATTTGAAAAAGTTGACGGGTTTTTACAAAACTTTTATTTTGTAGGGGTAATTGCCAACTTCCTGTTGATTTTTTCTGCTAGCTGTCAATTATTAAAATGTAGGTCTAAGTGAGACCTACATAGAAGTTTTTGTTTCATGTCTTTCCGACATTCCTACCGGAAGTTACAAGCAGTTTTGTCTGTGTTTTCTTCCTAGAAGCAGTTTTGTCTGTGTTTTATTCAAAAATTGCGCTAGAGCGCAATTTTGAGTTTTTTTTTTTTTTTTTTTCATTAGATCACAATTTCTGCCAGTCCTGATGTGTCTGCCAAGTTTGGTGAGTTTTGAAGCATTTTAAGGGGGTGAAATTACAGCTCAAAGAGGCAAAAATAGCATTTTTTGCAAAAATTTTGCTTTGAATGGGTTTTTGCAAAATTTCTGTAAATTTTTGCCCTAGAAGATACAATTATGAAATTTAGGTCGAAGTCAGACCTACACAGAGGTTTTTGTTTCATGTCTCTATGACATTCCTAACGGAAGTTACAAGCAGTCTCTTTTTTTTTTTTCCTAGGGGGCGCTATTGCGCAATTTTGATTTTTATGATTTGGCTGCCTAATATGTTGGGAAGGCATGAAAGACCGACGTGTGTGTCAAATTTGGTGAGTTTTGAAATATGTTAAGAGGGTGAAATTGGGGCGCGACGGTGCGGAAGAAAGAAAGAAAGAAAGAATAAAACGCAGCAGATTCAATAGGGTCCTTGCCTATGGCAAAGGACTCCTGTGGAGTCCTTTGCCATAGGCAGGGCGGACCCTAATAAGAAAACGTTACAGATTCAATAGGGTCCTTGCATGGCAAAGGACATGGATGTCCTTTGCCATTGCAGGGCGGACCCTAATTAAAGCTGCAAGCAGCGTTGGTCGGGTCCGCCGTTGGCCGCCGCCGCCGCCGCCGCCGCCGTGTCCCGAGTCCCGATCTTAGTCAGACCAACATAGAGGTATTTGTTTCATGTCTCTACGACATTCCTAACAGAAGTTACAAGCAGTTTTGTCTGGAAAAAGGTGACGGCTTTTTACAAAACTTTTATTTTGAAGGGGTAATTGCCAACTTCCTGTTGATTTCAACTGAAATATATCAATCATCAAAATGTAGTTCTAAGTGAGACCTACATTGAGGTTTTTGTTTCATGTCTGTCTGACGTTCCGACCAGAAGTTACAAGCAGTTTGATCTGTTTCCTCTTCCTAGGAGCAGTTTTTTCTGTGTTTTATTCAAAAATTGCAATAGAGTGCAATTTTGAGTTTTAAGGTTTGTTTTTTTCACTAGATCACAATTTCTGCCAGTCCTGATGTGTGTGCCAAGTTTGGTGAGTTTTGAAGCATTTTAAGGGGGTCAAATTACAGCTGAAAGAGCCAAAAATAGCATTTTTTACGAAAATTTTGCTTTGAATGAGTTTTTGCAAAATTTCTGTTGATTTTGGGTATAGACGTTTTTTATTGGAAATGTAGGTCTAAGTCAGACCTACACAGAAGTTTTTGTTTCATCTCTCTACGACATTCCTAACGGAAGTTACAAGCAGTCTGTTTTTTGTCTCTTCCTAGGGGGCGCTAGCGCGCAATTTTAATTTTTGGGGTTTGGTTACCTAATAAGTTGGTCTGCCCCTCCATACCAATGTGTGTGTCAAATTTGGTGAGTTTTGAAGCATGTTAAGGGGGTCAAATTATGGTATTGTCTGTGTTGTATTCCTAGGGGGCGCTAGAGCGCAATTTTGAGTTTTGGAGTTTGGTTTTTTCATCAGCTCGCAATGGTTGCCAGTCCTGATGTGTGTGCCAAGTTTGGTGAGTTTTGAAGCATTTTAAGGGGGTCAAATTACAGCTCAAAGAGGCGAAAATGAAATTTTTTGGGAAACTTTGCGCAGCGGATCTTTGAAGGCGCGTAAAATCAAAACCTTAAAACTTATCAAAACTTTGATCTATACTTTTAATCAGAAGGGTTCAAACTCTCTCCTGAGCGAGTTTGAAGCCGAAACGACAAACGCGCTCAGAGGAGATAACTTTTGAAGAAAGGTGACGGGTTTTCACAAAACTTTTATTTTGAAGGGGTAATTGCCAACTTCCTGTTCATTATTTCTGCTAGCTGTCAATTACTAAAATGTAGGTTTAAGTGAGACCTACATAGAAGTTTTTGTTTCATGTCTTTCCGGCATTCTAACCCGAAGTTACAAGCAGTTTTGTCTGTGGTTTCTTCCTGGAAGCAGTTTTTTCTGTGTTTTATTGAAAAATTGCGCTAGAGCCCAATTTTGAGATTTTTTTTTTTTTTTTTTCATTAGATCACAATTTCTGCCAGTCCTGATGTGTGTTCCAAGTTTAGTGAGTTTTGAAGCATGTTAAGGGGGTCAAATTGCAGCTCTAAGAGGCAAAAATAGCGTTTTTTGGCGAAAATTTTGCTTTGAAAGGGTTTTGCAAAATTTCTGTTGATTTTAGGTATAGGAGTTTCTGATGGGGAATTTAGGTCTAGGTCAGTTCTACATAGAGGATTTTGTTTCATGTCTCTACGACATTCCTACCGGAAGTTACAAGCAGTCTGGGTTTTTTTTTTCGTAGGGGGCGCTAGCGCGCATTTTTCATTTTTGGGGTTTGGTTGCTTAATATGTGTTTTTGCCAAGCCTTACCGATGTGTGTGCCAAATTTGGTGAGTTTTGGAGCATGGTCAGTGGGTCAAATTAGGGTTCAAAGTTGCGGAAGAATAATAATAATTAAAGCTGCAAGCAGCGTTGGTCGGGTCCGCCGTTGGCCGCCGCCGCCGCCGCCGTGTCCCGAGTCCCGATCTTAATCAGACCTCCATAGAAGTTTTTGTTTCATCACTCTATGACATTCCTAACAGAATTTACAAGCAGTTTTGTCAGTTATTTTTCCTAGGGGGAGCTAGAGCACAATTTTCATTTTTGGGGTTTGTTTTTTTATTGGATGGCAATTTTCACCAGTCCTGATGTGTGTGTAAAATTTGGTGAGTTTTGAAGCATGTTAAGGGGGTCAAATTACAGATTGGTGTTTCTGGATGTTGTTGATACATGGCTTTCGCTTGGCATAGTATAGCTTTAACTGGCACTTTGAAGCATTTTAAGGGGGTCAAATATCAGTTCAAAGAGGCAAAAAAGGCATTTTTTGCAAATATTTTGTTTTGAAGGGGTTTTTGTCAACTTCCTGTTGATTTTAGGTATAGAAGTGTTTAATGGAAATGTAGATCTAAGTCAGACCTACATAGAGGTTTTTGTTTCATCACTCTACGACATTCCTAACGGAAGTTACAAGCAGTTTTGTCTGGAAAAAGGTGACGGCTTTTTACAAAACTTTTATTTTGAAGGGGTAATTGCCAACTTCCTGTTGATTTTAACTGAAAGATGCCAATTATCAAAATGTAGGTCCAAGTGAGACCTACATTGAGGTTTTTGTTTCATGTCTGTCCGACATTCCTACCAGAAGTTACAAGCAGTTTGATCTGTTTCCTCTTCCTAGGAGCAGTTTTTTCTGTGTTTTATTCAAAAATTGCAATAGAGCGCAATTTTGAGTTTAAAGGTTTGTTTTTTTCACTAGATCGCAATGTTTGCCAGTCCTGATGTGTGTGGCAAGTTTGGTGAGTTTTGAAGCATTTTAAGGGGGTCAAACTTCAGTTCAAAGAGGCAGAAATTGACTTTTTTGCGAAAATTTTGTTTTGAAGGGGTTTTTGCCAACTTCCTGTTGATTTTTGCTATAGAAGTGCTTCATTGGAAATGTAGGTCTAAGTCTGATCTACATAGAGGTTTTTGTTCCATGTCTCTACGACATTCCCAACGGAAGTTACAAGCAGTCTGTTTTTTGTCTCTTCCTAGGGGGCGCTAGCGCGCAATTTTAATTTTTGGGGTTTGGTTACCTAATAAGTTGGTCTGCCGCTCCATACCGATGTGTGTGTCAAATTTGGTGAGTTTTGAAGCATGTTAAGGGGGTCAAATTAGGGTATTGTTTGTGTTGTTTTCCTAGGGGGCGCTAGAGCACAATTTTGAGTTTTTGGGTTTGGTTTTTTCATTAACTCGCAATTGTTGCCAGTCCTGATGTGTGTGCCAAGTTGCCCCCGAGTCCCACGGCAGAAGACGCCTTGGTGACAGTATTTAATGCATTGTGAAAGTAATGCAGTTGTTGTATTGAAGTGAAAATATCAAGCTTCCTGTTTTGGATGGCAATTTTCACCAGTCCTGATGTGTGTGTAAAATTTGGTGAGTTTTGAAGCATGTTAAGGGGGTCAAATTACAGATTTGTGTTTCTGGATGTTGTTGATAAATGGCTTTCGCTTGGCATTGTATAGCTTTAACTTGCACTTTGAAGCATTTTAAGGGGGTCAAATTTCAGTTCAAAGAGGCAAAAAAGGCATATTTTGCGAAAATTTTGTTTTGAAGGGGTTTTTGCCAACTTCCTGTTGAATTTAGGTACAGAAGTGTTTATTGGAAAAGGAGGTCTAAGTCAGACCTACACAGAGGTTTTTGTTTCATGTCTCTACGACATTCCTAACGGAAGTTACAAGCAGTCTGTCATTTGTCTCTTCCTAGGGGGCGCTAGCGCGCAATTTTCATTTTTGGGGTTTGGTTGCTTGATAAGTTGGTCTGCCGCTCCATACCGATGTGTGTGTCAATTTTGGTGAGTTTTGAAGCATGTTAAGGGGGTCAAATTAGGGTGCGAAGGTGCGAGCGCGCCTTGGGTTGCTGCCCCCGAGCCCCACTCTGGAAGACGCCTTTCTGCCACTATTTAATGCATTGTGAAAGTAATGCAGTTGTTGTATTGAAGTGAAAATATCAAGCTTCCTGTTGATTTTTGCCAAAGTATGTTAATTATTCAAATGTAGGTCTAAGTCAGACCTACATAGTGGTTTTTGTTTCATGTCTCTGTGACATTCCTACCAGAAGTTACAAGCAGTTTTGTCTTTGTTTTCTTCCTAGGAGCAGTTTGTCTGTGTTGTATTCCTAGGGGGCGCTAGAGCACAATTTTGAGTTTTGGGGTTTGGTTTTTTTATTAGCTCGCAATTGTTGCCAGTCCTGATGTGTGTGCCAAGTTTGGTGAGTTTTGAAGCATTTTAAGGGGGTCAAATTACAGCTGAAAGAGGCAAAAATGACATTTTTTAGGAAAATGTGTGCAGGGGTTCTTTGAAGGCGCGTAAAATCAAAACCTGAGAACTTATCAAAACTTTGATCTATACTTTTAATTAGAAGGGTCCAAACTCTCTCCTGTGCGAGTTTGAAGCCGAAACGACAAACGCACTGGGAGAAGTGTCGATTTGAAAAAGGTGACGGGTTTTTACAAAACTTTTATTTTGAAGGGGTAATTGCCAACTTCCTGTTGATTATTTCTGCTAGCTGTCAATTACTAAAATGTAGGTCTAAGTGAGACCTACATAGAAGTTTTTGTTTCATGTCTTTCCGGCATTCCTACCCGAAGTTACAAGCAGTTTTGTCTGCGTTTTCTTCCTGGAAGCAGTTTTTTCTGTGTTTTATTGAAAAATAGCGCTAGAGCGCAATTTTGAGTTTTTTTTTTTTTTTTTTTCATCAGATTGCAATTTCTGCCAGTCCTGATGTGTCTGCCAAGTTTGGTGAGTTTTGAAGTATTTTAAGGGGGTCAAATTGCAGCTCAAAGAGGCAAAAATTGCATTTTTTGTGAAAATTTGGCTTTGAATGGGTTTTTGAAAATTTTTTGTTGATTTTGGCCCCAGAAGATACAATTATGGAATTTAGGTCTAAGTCATCCCTACACAGAGGTTTTTGTTTCATGTCTCTACGACATTCCTAACGGAAGTTACAAGCAGTCTGTTTTTTGTTTCCTTTTAGGGGGCGCTAGAGCGCAATTTTCATTTTTGGGGTTTGGTTGCTTAATATGTTGTGGTGTCACGGTAGACCGACGTGTGTGTCAAGTTTGGTGAGTTTTGAAGCATGTTAAGGGGGTGATGTTGGGGCGCGACGGTGCGGAATAAAGAAAGAAAGAATAATTAAAGCTGCAAGCAGCGTTGGTCGGGTCCGCCGTTGGCCGCCGCCGCCGCCGCCGTGTCCCGAGTCCCGATCTTAGTCAGACCAACATAGAGGTCTTTGTTTCATGTCTCTACGACATTCCTAACAGAAGTTACAAGCAGTTTTGTCTGGAAAAAGGTGACGGCTTTTTACAAAACATTTATTTTGAAGGGGTAATTGCCAACTTCCTGTTGATTTCAACTGAAAGCTGCCAATCATCAAAATGTAGGTGTAAGTGAGACCTACATAGAGTTTTTTGTTTCATGTCTGTCCGACGTTCCTACCAGAAGTTACAAGCAGTTTTATCCGTTTCCTCTTCCTAGGAGCAGTTTTTCTGTGTTTTTTTCAAAAATTGCAATAGAGCGCAATTTTGAGTTTTAAGGTTTGGTTTTTTCACTAGATCGCAATTTCTGCCAGTCCTGATGTGTGTGCCAAGTTTGGTGAGTTTTGAAGCATTTTAAGGGGGTCAAATTGCAGCTCAAAGAGGCAAAAATAGCATTTTTTTGCGAAAATTTTGCTTTGAATGAGTTTTTGCAAGATTTCTGTTGATTTTGGGTACAGACATTTTTTATTGGAAATGTAGGTCTAAGTCAGACCTACACAGAGGTTTTTGTTTCATGTCTCTACGACATTCCTGACGGAAGTTACAAGCGATTTGTTTTTGTTTTTTGCTAGGGGGCGCTAGCGCGCAATTTTCATTTTTGGGGTTTGGTTGCTTAATATGTTGGGGAGGGACACCGTACCGACGTGTGTGTCAACTTTGGTGAGTTTTGAAGCATGTTAAGGGGGTCAAATTAGGGTATTGTTTGTGTTGTATTCCTAGGGGGCGCTAGAGCACAATTTTGAGTTTTTGGGTTTGGTTTTTTCATTAACTCGCAATTGTTGCCAGTCCTGATGTGTGTGCCAAGTTTGGTGAGTTTTGAAGCATTTTAAGGGGGTCAAATTACAGCTCAAAGAGGTAAAAATGATATTTTTTTGGAAAATTTGCGCAGGGGTTCTTTGAAGGCGCGTAAAATCAAAACCTGAAAACTTATCACAACTTTGATCTATACTTTTAATCAGAAGGGTCCAAACTCTCTCCTGAGCGAGTTTGAAGCCGAAACGACAAACGCGCTCAGAGGAGATAACTTTTGAAGAAAGGTGACGGGTTTTCACAAAACTTTTATTTTGAAGGGGTAATTGCCAACTTCCTGTTGATTTTTTCTGCTAGCTGTCAATTATTAAAATGTAGGTCTAAGTGAGACCTACATAGAAGTTTTTGTTTCATGTCTTTCCGGCATTCCTACCCGAAGTTACAAGCAGTTTTGTCTGTGTTTTCTTCCTGGAAGCAGTTTTTTCTGTGTTTTATTGAAAAATTGCGCTAAAGCGCAATTTTGAGTTTTATAATTTTTTTTTTTCATTAGATTGCAATTTCTGCCAGTCCTGATGTGTCTTCCAAGTTTGGTGAGTTTTGAAGCATGTTAAGGGGGTCAAATTACAGCTCAAAGGGGCAAAAATAGCATTTTTTAGCGAAAATTTTGCTTTCAATGGGTTTTTGCCAAATTTCTGTTGATTTTAGGTATAGGCATTTCTAATGGGGAATCTAGGTCTAAGTCAGACCTACATAGAGGTTTTTGTTCGATGTCTTTACGACATTCCTACCGGAAGTTACAAGCAGTCTGTTTTTTTTTTTTCGTAGGGGGCGCTAGCGCGCATTTTTCATTTTTGGGGTTTGGTTGCTTAATATGTGTTTTTGCCAAGCCTTACCGATGTGTGTGCCAAATTTGGTGAGTTTTGAAGCATGGTCAGTGGGTCAAATTAGGGTTCAAAGTTGCGGAAGAATAATAATAATTAAAGCTGCAAGCAGCGTTGGTCGGGTCCGCCGTTGGCCGCCGCCGCCGTGTCCCGAGTCCCGATCTTAGTCAGACCAACATAGAGGTCTTTGTTTCATGTCTCTACGACATTCCTAACAGAAGTTACAAGCAGTTTTGTCTGGAAAAAGGTGACGGCTTTTTACCAAACTTTTATTTTGAAGGGGAAATTGCCAACTTCCTGTTGATTTTAACTGAAAGATGCCACCTATCAAAATGTAGGTCTAAGTCAGACCTACACAAAAGTTTTTGTTTCATGTCTCTATGACATTCCTAACGGAAGTTACAAGCAGTCTGTGTTTTGTCTCTTACTAGGGGGCGCTAGCGCGCAATTTTCATTTTTGGGGTTTGGTTGCTTAATAAGTTGGTCTGCCGCTCCATACCGATGTGAGTGTCAAATTTGGTGAGTTTTGAAGCATGTTAAGGGGGTCAAATTAGGGTGCGAAGGTGCGAGCGCGCCTTGGGTTGCTGCCCCCGAGCCCCACTCTGGAAGACGCCTTTCTGCCACTATTTAATGCATTGTGAAAGTAATGCAGTTGTTGTATTGAAGTGAAAATATCAAGCTTCCTGTTGATTTTTGCCAAAGTATGTTAATTATTCAAATGTAGGTCTAAGTCAGACCTACATAGTGGTTTTTGTTTCATGTCTCTGTGACATTCCTACCAGAAGTTACAAGCAGTTTTGTCTTTGTTTTCTTCCTAGGAGCAGTTTGTCTGTGTTGTATTCCTAGGGGGCGCTAGAGCACAATTTTGAGTTTTGGGGTTTGGTTTTTTTATTAGCTCGCAATTGTTGCCAGTCCTGATGTGTGTGCCAAGTTTGGTGAGTTTTGAAGCATTTTAAGGGGGTCAAATTACAGCTGAAAGAGGCAAAAATGACATTTTTTAGGAAAATGTGTGCAGGGGTTCTTTGAAGGCGCGTAAAATCAAAACCTGAGAACTTATCAAAACTTTGATCTATACTTTTAATTAGAAGGGTCCAAACTCTCTCCTGTGCGAGTTGAAGCCGAAACGACAAACGCACTGGGAGAAGTGTCGATTTGAAAAAGGTGACGGGTTTTTACAAAACTTTTATTTTGAAGGGGTAATTGCCAACTTCCTGTTGATTATTTCTGCTAGCTGTCAATTACTAAAATGTAGGTCTAAGTGAGACCTACATAGAAGTTTTTGTTTCATGTCTTTCGGCATTCCTACCCGAAGTTACAAGCAGTTTTGTCTGCGTTTTCTTCCTGGAAGCAGTTTTTTCTGTGTTTTATTGAAAAAATTGCGCTAGAGCGCAATTTTGAGTTTTTTTTTTTTTTTTTTTCATCAGATTGCAATTTCTGCCAGTCCTGATGTGTCTGCCAAGTTTGGTGAGTTTTGAAGTATTTTAAGGGGGGTCAAATTGCAGCTCAAAGAGGCAAAAATTGCATTTTTTGTGAAAATTTGGCTTTGAATGGGTTTTTGAAAATTTTTTGTTGATTTTGGCCCCAGAAGATACAATTATGGAATTTAGGTCTAAGTCATCCCTACACAGAGGTTTTTGTTTCATGTCTCTACGACATTCCTAACGGAAGTTACAAGCAGTCTGTTTTTTGTTTCCTTTTAGGGGGCGCTAGAGCGCAATTTTCATTTTTGGGGTTTGGTTGCTTAATATGTTGTGGTGTCACGGTAGACCGACGTGTGTGTCAAGTTTGGTGAGTTTTGAAGCATGTTAAGGGGGTGATGTTGGGGCGCGACGGTGCGGAATAAAGAAAGAAAGAATAATAATAATAATAATAATAAGAAACGTTACAGATTCAATAGGGTCCTTGCATGGCAAAGGACATGGATGTCCTTTGCCATTGCAGGGCGGACCCTAATTAAAGCTGCAAGCAGCGTTGGTCGGGTCCGCCGTTGGCCGCCGCCGTGTCCCGAGTCCCGATCTTAGTCAGACCTCCATAGAGGTCTTTGTTTCATGTCTCTACGACATTCCTAACAGAAGTTACAAGCAGTTTTGTCTGGAAAAAGGTGACGGCTTTTTACCAAACTTTTATTTGAAGGGGAAATTGCCAACTTCCTGTTGATTTTAACTGAAAGATGCCACCTATCAAAATGTAGGTCTAAGTCAGACCTACACAGAAGTTTTTGTTTCATGTCTCTATGATATTCCTAACGGAAGTTACAAGCAGTCTGTGTTTTGTCTCTTACTAGGGGGCGCTAGCGCGCAATTTTCATTTTTGGGTTTGGTTGCTTAATAAGTTGGTCTGCCGCTCCATACCGATGTGAGTGTCAAATTTGGTGAGTTTTGAAGCATGTTAAGGGGGTCAAATTAGGGTGCGAAGGTGCGAGCGCACCTTGGGTTGCTGTCCCCGAGCCCCAGGGCTTAAGACGCCTTCGTCCCACTATTTAATGCATTGTGAAAGTAATGCAGTTGTTGTATTGAAGTGAAAATATCTAGCTTCCTGTTGATTTTTGCCAAAGTATGTTAATTATTCAAATGTAGGTCTAAGTCAGACCTACATAGTGGTTTTTGTTTCATGTCTCTACGACATTCCTACCGGAAGTTACAAGCAGTTTTGTCTTTGTTTTCTTCCTAGGAGCAGTTTGTCTGTGTTGTATTCCTAGGGGGCGCTAGAGCACAATTTTGAGTTTTGGAGTTTGGTTTTTTATCAGCTCGCAATTGTTGCCAGTCCTGATGTGTGTGCCAAGTTTGGTGAGTTTTGAAGCATTTTAAGGGGGTCAAATTACAGCTCAAATAGGCAAAAATGACATTTTTTAGGAAACTTTGCGCAGGGCGTCTTTGAAGGCGCGTAAAATCAAAACCTTAAAACTTATCAAAACTTTGATCTATACTTTTATTCAGAAGGGTCCAAACTCTCTCCTGAGCGAGTTTGAAGCCGAAACAACAAACGCGCTCAGAGGAGATAACTTTTGAAGAAAGGTGACGGGTTTCACAAAACTTTTATTTTGAAGGGGTAATTGCCAACTTCCTGTTGATTTTTTCTGCTAGCTGTCAATTACTAAAATGTAGGTTTAAGTGAGACCTACATAGAAGTTTTTGTTTCATGTCTTTCCGACATTCCTACCCGAAGTTACAAGCAGTTTTGTCTGTGTTTTCTTCCTGGAAGCAGTTTTTTCTGTGTTTTATTGAAAAATTGCGCTACAGCGCAATTTTGAGTTTATTTTTTTTTTTTTTTCATTAGATCGCAATTTCTGCCAGTCCTGATGTGTCTGCCAAGTTTGGTGAGTTTTGAAGCATGTTAAGGGGGTCAAATTACAGCTCAAAGGGGCAAAAATTGCATTTTTTGTGAAAATTTGGCTTTGAATGGGTTTTTGAAAATTTTTTGTTGATTTTGGCCCCAGAAGATACAATTATGGAATTTAGGTCTAAGTCATCCCTACACAGAGGTTTTTGTTTCATGTCTCTACGACATTCCTAACGGAAGTTACAAGCAGTCTGTTTTTGTTTTGATTTTAGGGGGCGCTAGAGCGCAATTTTCATTTTTGGGGTTTGGTTGCTTAATATGTTGTGGTGTCACGGTAGACCGACGTGTGTGTCAACTTTGGTGAGTTTTGAAGCATGTTAAGGGGGTGAAATAGGGGCGTATAGGTGCGGAATAATAATAATAAAGAATAATAAAACGCTACAGATTCAATAGGGTCCTTGCATGGCAAAGGACATGGATGTCCTTTGCCATTGCAGGGCGGACCCTAATAATTAAAGCTGCAAGCAGCGTTGGTCGGGTCCGCCGTTGGCCGCCGCCGCCGCCGCCGTGTCCCGAGTCCCGATCTTAGTCAGACCTCCATAGAAGTTTTTGTTTCATCACTCTACGACATTCCTAACAGAATTTACAAGCAGTTTTATCAGTTTATTTTCCTAGGGGGCGCTAGAGCACAATTTTCATTTTTGGGGTTTGGTTTTTTCATTGGATGGCAATTTTCACCAGTCCTGATGTGTGTGTAAAATTTGGTGAGTTTTGAAGCATGTTAAGGGGGTCAAATTATAGATTTGCGTTTCTGGATGTTGTTGATAAATGGCTTTCGCTTGGCATTGTATAGCTCTAACTTGCACTTTGAAGCATTTTAAGGGGGTCAAATTTCAGTTCAAAGAGGCAAAAAAGGCATATTTTGCGAAAATGTTGTTTTGAAGGGTTTTTTGCCAACTTCCTGTTGATTTTAGGTACAGAAGTGTTTATTGGAAATGTAGGTGTAAGTCAGACCTACACAGAGGTTTTCGTTTCATGTCTCTACGACATTCCTAACGGAAGTTACAAGCAGTCTGTTTTTTGTCTCTTCCTAGGGGCGCTAGCTTGCAATTTTAATTTTTGGGTTTTGGTTGCTTAATAAGTTGGTCTGCCGCTCCATACCGACGTGTGTGTCAATTTGGTGAGTTTTGAAGCATGTTAAGGGGGTCAAATTAGGGTGCGAAGGTGCGAGCGCGCCTTGGGTTACAAGCAGTTTTGTCTTTGTTTTCTTCCTAGGAGTAGTTTGTCTGTGTTGTATTCCTAGGGGCGCTAGAGCACAATTTTGAGTTTTGGGGTTTGGTTTTTTTTATCAGCTCGCAATTGTTGCCAGTCCTGATGTGTGTGCCAAGTTTGGTGAGTTTTGAAGCATTTAAGGGGGTCAAATTACAGCTCAAAGAGGTAAAAATTATCTTTTTTAGGAAAATTTGCACAGGGGATCTTTGAAGGCGCGTAAAATCAAACCCTTAAAACTTATCACAATTTTGTCCGACCACTTTTTTTAAAAGGGTTCAATCTCTCTCCTGTGCGAGTTTGAAGCCGAAACGACAAACGCACTGGGAGGAGTTTCGATTTGAAAAAGGTTACGGGTTTTCACGAAAACTTTTATTTTGAAGGGGTAATTGCCAACTTCCTGTTGATTTTTTCTGCTAGCTGTCAATTATTAAAATGTAGGTCTAAGTAAGACCTACATAGAAGTTTTTGTTTCATGTCTTTCCGACATTCCTACCGGAAGTTACAAGCAGTTTTGTCTATGTTTTCTTCCTGGAAGCAGTTTTTTCTGTGTTTTATTCAAAAATTGCGCTAGAGCGCAATTTTGAGTATTTTTTTTTTTTTTTTTCATTAGATCGCAATTTCTGCCAGTCCTGATGTGTCTGCCAAGTTTGGTGAGTTTTGAAGCATTTTAAGGGGGGCAAATTACAGCTCAAAGAGGCAAAAATTGCATTTTTTGTGAAAATTTGGCTTTGAATGGGTTTTTGAAAATTTTTTGTTGATTTTGGCCCCAGAAGATACAATTATGGAATTTAGGTCTAAGTCAGACCTACATAGAGGTTTTTGTTTCATGTCTCTACGACATTCCTAACGGAAGTTACAAGCAGTCTGTTTTTTGTTTCCTTTTAGGGGGCGCTAGAGCGCAATTTTCATTTTTGGGGTTTGGTTGCTTAATATGTTGTGGTGTCACGGTAGACCGACGCGTGTGTCAACTTTGGTGAGTTTTGAAGCATGTTAAGGGGGTGATGTTGGGGCGCGACGGTGCGGAATAAAGAAAGAAAGAATAATTAAAGCTGCAAGCAGCGTTGGTCGGGTCCGCCGTTGGCCGCCGCCGCCGCCGCCGTGTCCCGAGTCCCGATCTTAGTCAGACCTACATAGAAGTTTTTATTTCATCACTCTACGACATTCCTAACAGAAGTTACAAGCAGTTTTGTCTGGAAAAAGGTGACGGCTTTTTACAAAACCTTTATTTTGAAGGGGTAATTGCCAACTTCCTGTTGATTTTAACTGAAAGATGCCACCTATCAAAATGTAGGTCTAGGTGAGACCTACATAGCGGTTTTTGTTTCATGTCTGTCCGACATTCCTACCAGAAGTTACAAGCAGTTTTATCTGTTTCCTCTTCCTAGGAGCAGTTTTTTCTGTGTTTTATTCAAAAATTGCAATAGAGCGCAATTTTGAGTTTTAAGGTTTGGTTTTTTCACTAGATCGTAATTTCTGCCAGTCCTGATGTGTGTGCCAAGTTTGGTGAGTTTTGAACAATTTTAAGGGGGTCAAATTACAGCTCAAAGAGGCAAAAATAGCGTTTTTTTTCAAAAATGTTGCTTTGAATGAGTTTTTGCAAAATTTCTGTTGATTTTGGGTATAGACGTTTTTTATTGGAAATGTAGGTCTTAGTCAGACCTACACAGAGGTTTTTGTTTCATGTCTCTACGACATTCCTAACGGAAGTTACAAGCAGTCTGTTTTTTGTCTCTTCCTAGGGGGCGCTAGCGCGCAATGTTCATTTTTGGGGTTTGGTTACCTAATAAGTTGGTCTGCCGCTCCATACCGATGTGTGTGTCAAATTAGGTGAGTTTTGAAGCATGTTAAGGGGGTCAAATTAGGGTATTGTCTGTGTTGTATTCATAGGGGGCGCTAGAGCACAATTTTGAGTTTTGGGGTTTGGTTTTTTCATTAGCTCGCAATTGTTGCCAGTCCTGATGTGTGTGCCAAGTTTGGTGAGTTTTGAAGCATTTTAAGGGGGTCAAATTACAGCTCAAAGAGGTAAAAATGATATTTTTTTGGAAAAAGTGCGCAGGGGTTCTTTGAAGGCGCGTAAAATCAAAACCTGAAAACTTATCACAACTTTGATCTATACTTTTAATCAGAAGGGTCCAAACTCTCTCCTGAGCGAGTTTGAAGCCGAAACGACAAACGCGCTCAGAGGAGATAACTTTTGAAGAAAGGTGACGGGTTTTCACAAAACTTTTATTTTGAAGGGGTAATTGCCAACTTCCTGTTGATTTTTTCTGCTAGCTGTCAATTATTAAAATGTAGGTCTAAGTGAGACCTACATAGAAGTTTTTGTTTCATGTCTTTCCGGCATTCCTAGCCGAAGTTACAAGCAGTTTTGTCTGTGTTTTCTTCCTGGAAGCAGTTTTTTCTGTGTTTTATTGAAAAATTGCGCTAAAGCGCAATTTTGAGTTTTTTTTTTTTTTTTTTTCATTAGATTGCAATTTCTGCCAGTCCTGATGTGTCTTCCAAGTTTGGTGAGTTTTGAAGCATGTTAAGGGGGTCAAATTACAGCTCAAAGGGGCAAAAATAGCATTTTTTAGCGAAAATTTTGCTTTGAATGGGTTTTTGCCAAATTTCTGTTGATTTTAGGTATAGGCATTTCTAATGGGGAATCTAGGTCTAAGTCAGACCTACATAGAGGTTTTTGTTCGATGTCTTTACGACATTCCTAACGGAAGTTACAAGCAGTCTGTTTTTTTTTTTTCGTAGGGGGCACTAGCGCGCATTTTTCATTTTTGGGGTTTGGTTGCTTAATATGTGTTTTTGCCAAGCCTTACCGATGTGTGTTTAAAATTTGGTGAGTTTTGGAGCATGGTCAGTGGGTCAAATTAGGGTTCAAAGTTGCGGAAGAATAATAATAATTAAAGCTGCAAGCAGCGTTGGTCGGGTCCGCCGTTGGCCGCCGCCGCCGTGTCCCGGGTCCCGATCTTAGTCAAACCAACATAGAGGTTTTTATTTCATGTCTCTACGACATTTCTAACAGAAGTTACATGCAGTTTTGTCTGGGTTTTTCCCTAGGGGGCGCTAAGCGCAATTTAGATTTTTGGGGTTTGGTTTTTTATTAGATGGCAGTTTTTGCCAGTCCTGATATGTGTGTAAAATTTGGTGAGTTTTGAAGCATGATAAGGGGGTGAAATTACAGATCGGCGATTCTGGATGTTGTTGATAAATGGCTTTCGGTCTGCATAACAGAGCTTTAACTAGCACTTTGAAGCATTTTAAGTGGGTCAAATTACAGCTCAAAGAGGCAAAAACGTCATTTTTTAGGAAAAGTTGCGCAGGGGTTTTTTGAAGGCGCGTAAAATCAAAACCTTAAAACTTATGAAAACTTTGATCTATACTTTTAATCAGAAGGGTTCAAAGTCTCCCCTGTGCGAGTTTGAAGCCGAAACGACAAACGGGCTCAGAGGAGATAACTTTTGAAGAAAGGTGATGGGTTTTCACAAAACTTTTATTTTGAAGGGGCAATTTTTAACTTCCTGTTGATTTTTGCCGAAGGATGTCAATTATCGAAATGTAGGTCTAAGTCAGACCTACCTAGAAGTTTTTGTTTCATGTCTTTCCGGCATTCCTACCGGAAGTTACAAGGAGTTTTGTCTGTGTTTTCTTCTTGGAAGCAGTTTTTTCTGTGTTTTATTGAAAAATTGCGCTAGAGCGCAATTTTTAGTTTTATTATTATTTTTTTTCATTAGATTGCAATTTCTGCCAGTCCTGATGTGTGTGCCAAGTTTGGTGAGTTTTGAAGCATTTTAAGGGGGTCAAATTACAGCTCAAAGGGGCAAAAATAGCATTTTTTAGCGAAAATTTTGCTTTAAATGGGTTTTTGCAAAATTTCTGTTGATTTTAGGTATAGGCATTTCTAATGGGGAATCTAGGTCTAAGTCAGACCTACATAGAGGTTTTTGTTCCATGTCTTTACGACATTCCTAACGGAAGTTACAAGCAGTCTGTTTTTTTTTTTTCGTAGGGGGCGCTAGCGCGCATTTTTAATTTTTGGGGTTTGGTTGCTTAATATGTGTTTTTGCCAAGCCTTACCGATGTGTGTTTAAAATTTGGTGAGTTTTGGAGCATGGTCAGTGGGTCAAATTAGGGTTCGAAGCTGCGGAAGAATAATAATAATAATAATAATAATAATAATAATAATAAGAAACCTTACAGATTCAATAGGGTCCTTGCCATGGCAAAGGACATGGATGTCCTTTGCTGGCAGGGCGGACCCTAATAATAAGAAAACGTTACAGATTCAATAGGGTCCTTGCATGGCAAAGGACATGGATGTCCTTTGCCATTGCAGGGCGGACCCTAATTAAAGCTGCAAGCAGCGTTGGTCGGGTCCGCCGTTGGCCGCCGCCGCCGCCGCCGTGTCCCGAGTCCCGATCTTAGTCAGACCAACATAGAGGTATTTGTTTCATGTCTCTACGACATTCCTAACAGAAGTTACAAGCAGTTTTGTCTGGAAAAAGGTGACGGCTTTTTACAAAACTTTTATTTTGAAGGGGTAATTGCCAACTTCCTGTTGATTTCAACTGAAATATATCAATCATCAAAATGTAGTTCTAAGTGAGACCTACATTGAGGTTTTTGTTTCATGTCTGTCTGACGTTCCGACCAGAAGTTACAAGCAGTTTGATCTGTTTCCTCTTCCTAGGAGCAGTTTTTTCTGTGTTTTATTCAAAAATTGCAATAGAGTGCAATTTTGAGTTTTAAGGTTTGTTTTTTTCACTAGATCACAATTTCTGCCAGTCCTGATGTGTGTGCCAAGTTTGGTGAGTTTTGAAGCATTTTAAGGGGGTCAAATTACAGCTGAAAGAGCCAAAAATAGCATTTTTTACGAAAATTTTGCTTTGAATGAGTTTTTGCAAAATTTCTGTTGATTTTGGGTATAGACGTTTTTTATTGGAAATGTAGGTCTAAGTCAGACCTACACAGAAGTTTTTGTTTCATCTCTCTACGACATTCCTAACGGAAGTTACAAGCAGTCTGTTTTTTGTCTCTTCCTAGGGGGCGCTAGCGCGCAATTTTAATTTTTGGGGTTTGGTTACCTAATAAGTTGGTCTGCCCCTCCATACCAATGTGTGTGTCAAATTTGGTGAGTTTTGAAGCATGTTAAGGGGGTCAAATTATGGTATTGTCTGTGTTGTATTCCTAGGGGGCGCTAGAGCGCAATTTTGAGTTTTGGAGTTTGGTTTTTTCATCAGCTCACAATGGTTGCCAGTCCTGATGTGTGTGCCAAGTTTGGTGAGTTTTGAAGCATTTTAAGGGGGTCAAATTACAGCTCAAAGAGGCGAAAATGAAATTTTTTAGGAAACTTTGCGCAGCGGATCTTTGAAGGCGCGTAAAATCAAAACCTTAAAACTTATCAAAACTTTGATCTATACTTTTAATCAGAAGGGTTCAAACTCTCTCCTGAGCGAGTTTGAAGCCGAAACGACAAACGCGCTCAGAGGAGATAACTTTTGAAGAAAGGTGACGGGTTTTCACAAAACTTTTATTTTGAAGGGGTAATTGCCAACTTCCTGTTCATTATTTCTGCTAGCTGTCAATTACTAAAATGTAGGTTTAAGTGAGACCTACATAGAAGTTTTTGTTTCATGTCTTTCCGGCATTCTAACCCGAAGTTACAAGCAGTTTTGTCTGTGGTTTCTTCCTGGAAGCAGTTTTTTCTGTGTTTTATTGAAAAATTGCGCTAGAGCCCAATTTTGAGATTTTTTTTTTTTTTTTTTCATTAGATCACAATTTCTGCCAGTCCTGATGTGTGTTCCAAGTTTAGTGAGTTTTGAAGCATGTTAAGGGGGTCAAATTGCAGCTCTAAGAGGCAAAAATAGCGTTTTTTGGCGAAAATTTTGCTTTGAAAGGGTTTTGCAAAATTTCTGTTGATTTTAGGTATAGGAGTTTCTGATGGGGAATTTAGGTCTAGGTCAGTTCTACATAGAGGATTTTGTTTCATGTCTCTACGACATTCCTACCGGAAGTTACAAGCAGTCTGGGTTTTTTTTTCGTAGGGGGCGCTAGCGCGCATTTTTCATTTTTGGGGTTTGGTTGCTTAATATGTGTTTTTGCCAAGCCTTACCGATGTGTGTGCCAAATTTGGTGAGTTTTGGAGCATGGTCAGTGGGTCAAATTAGGGTTCAAAGTTGCGGAAGAATAATAATAATTAAAGCTGCAAGCAGCGTTGGTCGGGTCCGCCGTTGGCCGCCGCCGCCGCCGTGTCCCGAGTCCCGATCTTAGTCAGACCTACATAGAAGTTTTTGTTTCATCACTCTACGACATACCTAACAGCATTTGCAAGCAGTTTTATCAGTTTATTTTCCTAGTGGGCGCTAGAGCACAATTTTCATTTTTGGGGTTTGGTTTTTTAATTGGATGGCAATTTTCACCAGTCCTGATGTGTGTGTAAAATTTGGTGAGTTTTGAAGCATGTTAAGGGGGTCAAATTATAGATTTGCGTTTCTGGATGTTGTTGATAAATGGCTTTCGCTTGGCATTGTATAGCTTTAACTTGCACTTTGAAGCATTTTAAGGGGGTCAAATTTCAGTTCAAAGAGGCAAAAAAGGCATATTTTGCGAAAATTTTGTTTTGAAGGTGTTTTTGCCAACTTCCTGTTGATTATAGGTATAGCAGTGTTTATTGGAAATGTAGGTCTAAGTCAGACCTACACAGAGGTTTTTGTTCCATGTCTCTACGACATTCCTAACGGAAGTTACAAGCAGTCTGTTTTTTGTCTCTTCCTAGGGGGCGCTAGCGCGCAATTTTCATTTTCGGGGATTGGTTGCTTAATAAGTTGGTCTGCTGCTCCATACCGATGTGTGTGTCAATTTTGGTGAGTTTTGAAGCATGTTAAGGGGGTCAAATTAGGGTGCGAAGGTGCGAGCGCGCCTCTGTTTCCTCTTCCTAGGAGCAGTTTTTTCTGTGTTTTATTCAAAAATTGCAATAGAGCGCAATTTTGAGTTTTAAGGTTTAGTTTTTTCACTAGATCGCAATTTCTGCCAGTCCTGATGTGTGTGCCAAGTTTGGTGAGTTTTGAAGCATTTTAAGGCGGTCAAATTAAAGCTCAAAGAGGCAAAAATAGCGTTTTTTGCGAAAATGTTGCTTTGAATGAGTTTTTGCAAAATTTCTGTTGATTTTGGGTATAGACATTTTTTATTGGAAATGTAGGTCTAAGTCAGACCTACACAGAGGTTTTTGTTTCATGTCTCTACGACATTCCTAACGGAAGTTACAAGCAGTCTGTTTTTTGTCTCTTCCTAGGGGGCACTAGCGCGCAATTTTAATTTTTGGGGTTTGGTTGCTTAATAAGTTGGTCTGCTGCTCCATACCGATGTGTGTGTCAATTTTGGTGAGTTTTGAAGCATGTTAAGGGGGTCAAATTAGGGTGCGAAGGTGCGAGCGCGCCTTGGGTTGCTGTCCCCGAGCCCCACGGCAGGAGAAGCCTTGCTGCCACTATTTAATGCATTGTGAAAGTAATGCAGTTGTTGTATTGAAGTGAAAATATCAAGCTCCCTGTTGATTTTTGCCAAAGTATGTTAATTATTCAAATGTAGGTCTAAGTCAGACCTACATAGTGGTTTTTGTTTCATGTCTCTACGACATTCCTACCGGAAGTTACAAGCAGTTTTGTCTTTGTTTTCTTCCTAGGAGTAGTTTGTCTGTGTTGTATTCCTAGGGGGCGCTAGAGCACAATTTTGAGTTTTGGGGTTTGGTTTTTTCATCAGCTCGCAATTGTTGCCAGTCCTGATGTGTGTGCCAAGTTTGGTGAGTTTTGAAGCATTTTAAGGGGGTCAAATTACAGCTCAAAGAGGTAAAAATGTTATTTTTTAGGAAAATTTGCGCAGGGGATCTTTGAAGGCGCGTAAAATCAAACCCTTAAAACTTATCAAAATTTTGATCTATACTTTTAATCAGAAGGGTTCAAACTCTCTCCTGTGCGAGTTTGAAGCCGAAACGACAAACTCGCTCAGAGGAGATAACTTTTGAAAAAAGGTGACGGGTTTTCACAAAACTTTTATTTTGAAGGGGTAATTGCCAACTTCCTGTTGATTTTTTCTGCCAGCTGTCAGTTATTAAAATGTAGGTCTAAGTGAGACCTACATAGAAGTTTTTGTTTCATGTCTTTCCGACATTCCTACCGGAAGTTACAAGCAGTTTTGTCTGTGTTTTCTTCCTAGAAGCAGTTTTTTCTGTGTTTCATTCCAAAAATTTTGTAGAGCGCAATTTTGAGTTTTGGAATTTTTTTTTTTCATTAGATCACAATTTCTGCCAGTCCTGATGTGTCTGCCAAGTTTGGTGAGTTTTGAAGCATTTTAAGGGGGTCAAATTACAGCTCAAAGAGGCAAAAATAGCATTTTTCGCGAAAATTTTGCTTTGAAAGGGTTTTGCAAAATTTCTGTTGATTTTAGGTATAGGACTTTCTAATGGGGAATTTAGGTCTAGGTCAGTTCTACATAGAGGATTTTGTTTCATGTCTCTACGACATTCCTACCGGAAGTTACAAGCAATCCATTTTTTGTCTTTTCCTAGGGGGCGCTAGCGCGCAATTTTGATTTTTCTGGTTTGGCTCCCTAATATGTTGGGAAGAATTTCCTCACCGACGCGTGTGTCAAATTTGGTGTGCTTTGAGGCATGGTCAGTGGGTCAAAATACAGCGCATATGCGAGTATCGGTGCGGAAGAAAGAAAGAATAATAATAATTAAAGCTGCAAGCAGCGTTGGTCGGGTCCGCCGTTGGCCGCCGCCGCCGTGTCCCGAGTCCCGATCTTAGTCAGACCTACATAGAAGTTTTTGTTTCATCACTCTACGACATTCCTAATAGAATTTACAAGCAGTTTAATCAGTTTATTTTCCTAGGGGGCGCTAGAGCACAATTTTCATTTTTGGGGTTTGGTTTTTTATTGGATGGCAATTTTCACCAGTCCTGATGTGTGTGTAAAATTTGGTGAGTTTTGAAGCATGTTAAGGGGGTCAAATTATAGATTTGCGTTTCTGGATGTTGTTGATAAAATGCTTTCGCTTGGCATTGTATAGCTCTAACTTGCACTTTGAAGCATTTTAAGGGGGTCAAATTTCAGTTCAAAAAGGCAAAAAAGTCATATTTTGCGAAAATTTTGTTTTGAAGGGGTTTTTGCCAACTTCCTGTTGATTTTAGGTACAGAAGTGTTTATGGGAAATGTAGGTCTAAGTTAGACCTACACAGAAGTTTTTGTTTCATGTCTCTACGACATTCCTAACGGAAGTTACAAGCAGTCTGTTTTTTGTCTCTTCCTAGGGGGCGCTAGCGGGCAATTTTCATTTTTGGGGTTTGGTTGCTCAAGAAGTTGGTCTGCCGCTCCATACCGACGTGTGTGTCAAATTTGGTGAGTTTTGAAGCATGTTAAGGGGGTCAAATTACAGATTGGCGTTTCTGGATGTTGTTGATAAATGGCTTTCGCTTGGCATAGTATAGCTTTAACTTGCACTTTGAAGCATTTTAAGGGGGTCAAATATCAGTTCAAAGAGGCAAAAAAGGCATTTTTTGCAAAAATTTAGTTTTGAAGGGGTTTTTGCCAACTTCCTGTTGATTTTCGGTACAGAAGTATTTCATTGGAAATGTAGGTCTAAGTCAGACCTACATAGAGGTTTTTGTTTCATGTCTCTACGACATTCCTAACGGAAGTTACACGCAGTCTGTTTTTTGTCTCTTCCTAGGGGGCGCTAGCGCGCAATTTGCATTTTTGGGGTTTGGTTGCTTAATAAGGTGGTCTGCCGCTCCATACCGATGTGTGTGCCAAATTTGGTGAGTTTTGAAGCATGTTAAGGGGGTCAAATTAGGGTGCGAAGGTGCGAGCGCGCCTTGGGTTGCTGTCCCCGAGCCCCACGGCAGGAGAAGCCTTGGTGACACTATTTAATGCATTGTGAAAGTAATGCAGTTGTTGTATTGAAGTGAAAATATCAAGCTTCCTGTTGATTTTGGCCAAAGTATGTTAATTATTCAAATGTAGGTCTAAGTCAGACCTACATAGTGGTTTTTGTTTCATGTCTCTTTGACATTCCTACCGGAAGTTACAATCAGTTTTGTCTTTGTTTTCTTCCTAGGAGCAGTTTGTCTGTGTTGTATTCCTAGGGGGCGCTAGAGCACAATTTTGAGTTTTGGGGTTTGTTTTTTTCACTAGATCGCAATTGTTGCCAGTCCTGATGTGTGTGCCAAGTTTGGTGAGTTTTGAAGCATTTTAAGGGGGTCAAATTACAGCTCAAAGAGGTAAAAATTATCTTTTTTAGGAAAATTTGCGCAGCGGATATTTGAAGGCGCGTAAAATCAAACCCTTAAAACTTATCAAAATTTTGATCTATACTTTTAATCAGAAGGGTTCAAACTCTCTCCTGTGCGAGTTTGAAGCCGAAACGACAAACGCGCTCAGAGGAGATAACTTTTGAAGAAAGGTGACGGATTTTCACAAAACTTTTATTTTGAAGGGGTAATTGACAACTTCCTGTTGATTTTTTCTGCAGGCTGTCAATTATTAAAATGTAGGTCTAAGTGAGACCTACATCGTGGTTTTTGTTTCATGTCTTTCCGGCATTCCTACCGGAAGTTACAAGCAGTTTTGTCTGTGTTTTCCTCCTGAAAGCAGTTTTGTCTGTGTTTTATTCAAAAATTGCTCTAGAGCGCAATTTTGAGTTTTATTAATATTTTTTTTCATTAGATCGCAATTTCTGCCATTCCTGATGTGTCTGCCAAGTTTGGTGAGTTTTGAAGCATTCTAAGGGGGTCAAATTGCAGCTCAAAGAGGCAAAAATAGCATTTTTTTGCGAAAATGTTGCTTTGAAAGAGTTTTTGCAAAATTTCTGTTGATTTTGGGTATAGACATTTTTTATTGGAAATGTAGGTCTAAGTCAGACCTACACAGAGGTTTTTGTTTCATGTCTCTACGACATTGCTAGCGGAAGTTACAAGCTGTCTGTTTTTTTTTTCTTCCTAGGGGGCGCTAGCGCGCAATTTTTATTTTTGGGGTTTGGTTACTTAATAAGTTGGGAAGGCCCACCGTACCAACGTGTGTGTCAAATTTGGTGAGTTTTGAAGCATGTTCAGGGGGTCAAATTAGGGTGCGAAGGAGCGGAATAAACAATAATAATAATAAAACGCAGCAGATTCAATAGGGTCCTTGCATGGCAAAGGACATGGATGTCCTTTGCCATTGCAGGGCGGACCCTAATTAAAGCTGCAAGCAGCGTTGGTCGGGTCCGCCGCCGCCGCCGCCGTGTCCCGAGTCCCGATCTTAGTCAGACCTCCATAGAAGTTTTTGTTTCATCACTCTACGACATTCCTAACAGAATTTACAAGCAGTGTTATCAGTTTATTTTCCTAAGGGGCGCTAGAGCACAATTTTCATTTTTGGGGTTTGCTTTTTTTATTGGATGGCAATTTTCACCAGTCCTGATGTGTGTGTAAAATTTGGTGAGTTTTGAAGCATGTTAAGGGGGTCAAATTACAGATCTGCGTTTCTGGATGTTGTTGATAAATGGCTTTCACTTGGCATAGTATAGCTTTAACTTGCACTTTGAAGCATTTTAAGGGGGTCAAATATCAGTTCAAAGAGGCAAAAAAGGCATTTTTTGCCAAAAATTTGTTTTGAAGGGGTTTTTGTCAACTTCCTGTTGATTTTAGGTATAGAAGTGTTTAACGGAAATGTAGGTCTAAGTCAGACCTACATAGAGGTTTTTGTTTCATGGCCCTACGACATTCCTAACGGAAGTTACAAGCAGTCTGTTTTTTGTCTCTTCCTAGGTGGCGCTAGCGCGCAATTTTCATTTTTGGTATTTGGTTGCTTAATAAGTTGGTCTGCCGCTCCATACCGATGTGTGTATCAATTTTGGTGAGTTTTGAAGCATGTTAAGGGGGTCAAATTAGGGTGCGAAAGTGCGAGCGCGCCTTGGGTTGCTGCCCCCGAGCCCCACGGCAGGAGAAGCCTTGGTGACACTATTTAATGCATTGTGAAAGTAATGCAGTTGTTGTATTGAAGTGAAAATATCAAGCTTCCTGTTAATTTTTGCCAAAGTATGTTAATTATTCAAATGTAGGTCTAAGTCAGACCTACATAGTGGTTTTTGTTTCATGTCTCTCCGACATTCCTACCGGAAGTTACAAGCAGTTTTGTCTGTGTTTCTTCCTAGGAGCAGTTTGTCTGTGTTGTATTCCTAGGGGGCGCTAGAGCACAATTTTGAGTTTTGGGGTTTGGTTTTTTTATTAGCTCGCAATTTCTGCCAGTCCTGATGTGTGTACCTAGTTTGGTGAGTTTTGAAGCATTTTAAGGGGGTCAAATTACAGCTCAAAGAGGCAAAAATGACATTTTTTACAAAAATTTGCGCAGGGGTTCTTTGAAGGCGCGTAAAATCAAAACCTGAAAAGTTATCAAAAATTTGATCTATACTTTTAATCAGAAGGGTTCAAACTCTCTCCTGTGCGAGTTTGAAGCCGAAACGACAAACGCACTGGGAGGAGTTTTTATTTGAAAAAGGTGACGGGTTTTTACAAAACTTTTATTTTGAAGGGGTAATTTTTAACTTCCTGTTGATTTTTCTGCAGGATTTCAAATATCAAATTGTAGGTCTAAGTGAGACCTACATAGAGGTTTTTGTTTCATGTCTGTCCGACATTCCTACTGGAAGTTACAAGCAGTTTTGTCCATTTTCTCTTCCTAGGAGCAGTTTTTTCTGTGTTTTATTCAAAAATTGCCCTAGAGCACATTTTTTAATTTTCGGGTTTGGTTTTTTCATTAGATCAAAATTTCTGCCAGTCCTGATGTGTGTGCCAAGTTTGGTGAGTTTTGAAGCATGTTAAGGGGGTCAAATTGCAGCTCAAAGAGGCAAAAATAGCATTTTTTGCGAAAATTTTGCTTTGAATGAGTTTTTGCTAAATTTCTGTTGATTTTAGGTATAGGCATTTCTAATTGGAAATGTAGATCTAAGTCAGACCTACGTAGAGGTTTTTGTTTCATGTCTCTACGACATTCCTAACGGAAGTTACAAGCAGTCCGTTTTTTTTCTCTTCCTAGGGGGCGCTAGCGCGCAATTTTCATTTTTGGGGTTTGGTTGCTTAATAGGTTGGGAAGGTCCACCGCACCGATGTGTGTGTCAAATTTGGTGAGTTTTGGAGCATGTTGAGGGGGTGAAATTGGGGTGCGACGGTGCGGTATAATAAAGAATAATAATAATTAAAGCTGCAAGCAGCGTTGGTCGGGTCCGCCGTTGGCCGCCGCCGCCGTGTCCCGATCTTAGTCAAACCAACATAGAGGTTTTTATTTCATGTCTCTACGACATTTGTAACAGAAGTTACATGCAGTTTTGTCTGGGTTTTTTCCTAGGGGGCGCTAAGCGCAATTTAGATTTTTGGGGTTTGGTTTTTTATTAGATGGCAGTTTTTGCCAGTCCTGATATGTGTGTAAAATTTGGTGAGTTTTGAAGCATGTTAAGGGGGTGAAATTACAGATCGGCGATTCTGGATGTTGTTGATAAATGGCTTTCGGTCTGCATAACAGAGCTTTAACTAGCACTTACAAGCATTTTAAGTGGGTCAAATTACAGCTCAAAGAGGCAAAAACGTCATTTTTTAGGAAAAGTTGCGAAGGGGTTTTTTGAAGGCGCGTAAAATCAAAACCTGAAAACTTATCAAAACTTTGATCTATACTTTTAATCAGAAGGGTTCAAAGTCTCCCCTGTGCGAGTTTGAAGCCGAAACGACAAACGGGCTCAGAGGAGATAACTTTTGAAGAAAGGTGACGGGTTTTCACAAAACTTTTATTTTGAAGGGGTAATTGCCAACTTCCTGTTGATTTTTTCTGCTAGCTGTCAATTACTAAAATGTAGGTTTAAGTGAGACCTACATAGAAGTTTTTGTTTCATGTCTTTCCGACATTCCTACCCGAAGTTACAAGCAGTTTTATCTGTGTTTTCTACCTGGAAGCAGTTTTTTCTGTGTTTTATTGAAAAATTGCGCTAAAGCGCAATTTTGAGTTTTTTTGTTTGTTTTTTTCATTAGATTGCAATTTCTGCCAGTCCTGATGTGTCTTCCAAGTTTGGTGAGTTTTGAAGCATGTTAAGGGGGTCAAATTACAGCTCAAAGGGGCAAAAATAGCATTTTTTAGCGAAAATTTTGCTTTGAATGGGTTTTTGCCAAATTTCTGTTGATTTTAGGTATAGGCATTTCTAATGGGGAATCTAGGTCTAAGTCAGACCTACATAGAGGTTTTTGTTCCATGTCTTTACGACATTCCTAACGGAAGTTACAAGCAGTCTGTTTTTTTTTTTTCGTAGGGGGCGCTAGCGCGCATTTTTCATTTTTGGGGTTTGGTTGCTTAATATGTGTTTTTGCCAAGCCTTACCGATGTGTGTGCCAAATTTGGTGAGTTTTGAAGCATGGTCAGTGGGTCAAATTAGGGTTCAAAGCTGCGGAAGAATAATAATAATTAAAGCTGCAAGCAGCGTTGGTCGGGTCCGCCGTTGGCCGCCGCCGCCGCCGCCGTGTCCCGAGTCCCGATCTTAGTCAGACCTCCATAGAAGTTTTTGTTTCATCACTCTACGACATTCCTAACAGAATTTACAAGCAGTTTTATCAGTTTATTTTCCTAGGGGGCGCTAGAGCACAATTTTCCTTTTTGGGGTTTGGTTTTTTTATTGGATGGCAATTTTCACCAGTCCTGATGTGTGTGTAAAATTTGGTGAGTTTTGAAGCATGTTAAGGGGGTCAAATTATAGATTAGCGTTTCTGGATGTTGTTGATAAATGGCTTTCGCTTGGCATTGTATAGCTCTAACTTGCACTTTGAAGCATTTCAAGGGGGTCAAATTTCAGTTCAAAGAGGCAAAAAAGGCATATTTTGCGAAAATTTTGTTTTGAAGGGGTTTTTGCCAACTTCCTGTTGATTGTAGGTATAGAAGTGTTTATTGGAAATGTAGGTCTAAGTCAGACCTACACAGAGGTTTTTGTTTCATGTCTCTACGACATTCCTAACGGAAGTTACAAGCAGTCTGTTTTTTGTCTCTTCCTAGGGGGCGCTAGCTTGCAATTGTAATTTTTGGGGTTTGGTTGCTTAATAAGTTGGTCTGCCGCTCCATACCGACGTGTTTGTCAATTTTGGTGAGTTTTGAAGCATGTTAAGGGGGTCAAATTAGGGTGCGAAGGTGTGAGCGCGCCTTGGGTTGCTGTCCCCGAGCCCCACGGCAGGAGAAGCCTTGCTGCCACTATTTAATGCATTGTGAAAGTAATGCAGTTGTTGTATTGAAGTGAAAATATCAAGCTCCCTGTTGATTTTTGCCAAAGTATGTTAATTATTCAAATGTAGGTCTAAGTCAGACCTACATAGTGGTTTTCGTTTCATGTCTCTACGACATTCCTACCGGAAGTTACAAGCAGTTTTGTCTTTGTTTTCTTCCTAGGAGAAGTTTGTCTGTATTGTATTCCTAGGGGGCGCTAGAGCACAATTTTGAGTTTTGGGGTTTGGTTTTTTTATCAGCTCGCAATTGTTGCCAGTCCTGATGTGTGTGCCAAGTTTGGTGAGTTTTGAAGCATTTTAAGGGGGTCAAATTACAGCTCAAAGAGGCAAAAATGAAATTTTTTAGGAAACTTTGCGCAGGGGATCTTTGAAGGCGCGTAAAATCAAAACCTTAAAACTTATCACAACTTTGATCTATACTTTTAATCAGAAGGGTTCAAACTCTCTCCTGAGCGAGTTTGAAGCCGAAACGACAAACGCACTGGGAGGAGTATCGATTTGAAAAAGGTGACGGGTTTTTACAAAAACTTTTATTTTGAAGGGGTAATTGTCAACTTCCTGTTGATTTTTTCTGCTAGCTGTCAATTATTAAAATGTAGGTCTAAGTGAGACCTACATAGAAGTTTTTGTTTCATGTCCTTCCGACATTCCTACCGGAAGTTACAAGCAGTTTTGTCTGTGCTTTCCTCCTGGAAGCAGTTTTTTCCGTGTTTTATTCAAAAATTGCCCTAGAGCGCAATTTTGAGTTTTATTAATTTTTTTTTTCATTAGATCGAAATTTCTATTAGTTCTGATGTGTCTGCCAAGTTTGGTGAGTTTTGAAGCATTTTAAGGGGGTCAAATTACAGCTCAAAGAGGCAAAAATAGCATTTTTTAAGGAAAATTTTGCTTTTAACGAGTTTTTGCAAAATTTCTGTTGATTTTGGGTATAGGCATTTCTAATGGGGAATTGAGGTCTAAGTCAGTTCTACATAGAGGATTTTGTTTCATGTCTCTACGACATTCCTAACGGAAGTTACAAGCAGTCTGTTTTCAATCTCTTCCTAGGGGGCGCTAGCGCGCAATTTTCATTTTTGGGGTTTGGTTGCTTAATATGTTGTGGTGTCACGGTAGACCGACGTGTGTGTCAACTTTGGTGAGTTTTGAAGCATGCTAAGGGGGTGAAATTGGGGCGCGACGGTGCGGAATAATAATAAAGAATAATAAAACGCAGCAGGAACAATAGGGTCCTTGCCATGGCAAAGGACATGGAGTCCTTTGCTGGCAGTGCGGACCCTAATTAAAGCTGCAAGCAGCGTTGGTCGGGTCCGCCGCCGCCGCCGCCGTGTCCCGAGTCCCGATCTTAGTCAGACCTCCATAAAAGTTTTTGTTTCATCACTCTACGACATTCCTAACAGAATTTACAAGCAGTTTTATCAGTTTATTTTCCTAGGGGGCGCTAGAGCACAATTTTCATTTTTGGGGTTTGGTTTTTTTATTGGATGGCAATTTTCACCAGTCCTGATGTGTGTGTAAAATTTGGTGAGTTTTGAAGCATGTTAAGGGGGTCAAATTATAGATTTGCGTTTCTGGATGTTGTTGATAAATGGCTTTCGCTTGGCATTGTATAGCTTTAACTTGCACTTTGAAGCATTTTAAGGGGGTCAAATTTCAGTTCAAAGAGGCAAAAAAGGCATTTTTTGCAAAAATTTTGTTTTGAAGGGGTTTTGCCAACTTCCTGTTGATTTTAGGTACAGAAGTGTTTATTGGAAATGTAGGTCTAAGTCAGACCTACACAGAGGTTTTTGTTTCATGTCTCTACGACATTCCTAACGGAAGTTACAAGCAGTCTGTTTTTTGTCTCTTCCAAGGGAGCGCTAGCGGGCAATTTTCATTTTTGGGGTTTGGTTGCTTAATAAGTTGGTCTGCCGCTCCATACCGACCTGTTTGTCAAATTTGGGGAGTTTTGAAGCATGTTAAGGGGGTCAAATTACAGATTGGTGTTTCTGGATGTTGTTGACAAATGGCTTTCGCTTGGCATAGTATAGCTTTAACTTGCACTTTGAAGCATTTTAAGGGGGTCAAATATCAGTTCAAAGAGGCAAAAAAGGCATTTTTTGCACAAATTTAGTTTTGAAGGGGTTTTTGCCAACTTCCTGTTGATTTTCGGTATAGAAGTATTTCATTGGAAATGTAGGTCTAAGTCAGACCTACATAGAGGTTTTTGTTTCATGTCTCTACGACATTCCTAACGGAAGTTACACGCAGTCTGTTTTTTGTCTCTTCCTAGGGGGCGCTAGCGCGCAATTTTCATTTTTGGGGTTTGGTTGCTTAATAAGTTGGTCTGCCGCTCCATACCGATGTGTGTGTCAAATTTGGTGAGTTTTGAAGCATGTTAAGGGGGTCAAATTAGGGTGCGAAGGTGCGAGCGCGCCTTGGGTTGCTGTCCCCGAGCCCCACGGCAGGAGAAGCTTTGCTGCCACTATTTAATGCATTGTGAAAGTAATGCAGTTGTTGTATTGAAGTGAAAATATCAAGCTTCCTGTTGATTTTGGCCAAAGTATGTTAATTATTCAAATGTAGGTCTAAGTCAGACCTACATAGTGGTTTTTGTTTCATGTCTCTCTGACATTCCTACCGGAAGTTACACGCAGTTTTGTCTTTGTTTTCTTCCTAGGAGTAGTTTGTCTGTGTTGTATTCCTAGGGGGCGCTAGAGCACAATTTTGAGTTTTGGGGTTTGGTTTTTTCATTAGCTCGCAATTGTTGCCAGTCCTGATGTGTGTGCCAAGTTTGGTGAGTTTTGAAGCATTTTAAGGGGGTCAAATTACAGCTCAAAGAGGTAAAAATTATCTTTTTTAGGAAAATTTGCGCAGGGGATCTTTGAAGGCGCGTAAAATCAAAACCTTAAAACTTATCAAAATTTTGATCTATACTTTTAATCAGAAGGGTTCAAACTCTCTCCTGTGCGAGTTTGAAGCCGAAACGACAAACGCGCTCAGAGGAGATAACTTTTGAAGAAAGGTGACGGGTTTCCACAAAACTTTTATTTTGAAGGGGTAATTGACAACTTCCTGTTGATTTTTTCTGCAGGCTGTCAATTATTAAAATGTAGGTCTAAGTGAGACCTTCATAGAAGTTTTTGTTTCATGTCTTTCCGGCATTCCTACTGGAAGTTACAAGCAATTTTGTTTGTGTATTCTTCCTCGGAGCAGTTTTTTCTGTGTTTTATTAAAAAATTGCGCTAGAGCGCATTTTTTGATTTTTTTTTTTTTTTTTTTCATTAGAACGCAATTTCTGCCAGTCCAGATGTGTGTGCCAAGTTTGGTGAGTTTTGAAGCATTTTAAGGGGGTCAAATTACAGCTCAAAGAGGCAAAAATAGCATTTTTTTGCGAAAAATTTGCTTTGAATGGGTTTTTGCAAAATTTTTGTTGATTTTTGCCCCAGAAGGTACAATTATGAAATCTAGGTCTAAGTCAGCCCTACATAGAGGTTTTTGTTTCATGTCTCTACGACATTGCTAGCGGAAGTTACAAGCTGTCTGTTTTTTTTTTCTTCCTAGGGGGCGCTAGCGCGCAATTTTTATTTTTGGGGTTTGGTTGCTTAATAAGTTGGGAAGGCCCACCGTACCAACGTGTGTGTCAAATTTGGTGAGTTTTGAAGCATGTTCAGGGGGTCAAATTAGGGTGCGAAGGAGCGGAATAAACAATAATAATAATAAAACGCTACAGATTCAATAGGGTCCTTGCCATGGCAAAGGACATGGAGTCCTTTGCTGGCAGGGCGGACCCTAATTAAAGCTGCAAGCAGCGTTGGTCGGGTCCGCCGTTGGCCGCCGCCGCCGCCGCCGTGTCCCGAGTCCCGATCTTAGTCAGACCAACATAGAAGTTTTTATTTCATCACTCTACGACATTCCTAAGAGAATTTACAAGCAGTTTTATCAGTTTATTTTCCTAGGGGGCGCTAGAGCACAATTTTCATTTTTGGGGTTTGGTTTTTTTATTGGATGGCAATTTTCACCAGTCCTGATGTGTGTGTAAAATTTGGTGAGTTTTGAAGCATGTTAAGGGGGTCAAATTATAGTTTTGCCTTTCTGGATGTTGTTGATAAATGGCTTTCGCTTGGCATTGTATAGCTTTAACTTGCACTTTGAAGCATTTTAAGGGAGTCAAATTTCAGTTCAAAGAGGCAAAAAAGGCATATTTTGCAAAGATTTTGTTTCGAAGGGGTTTTTGCTAACTTCCTGTTGATTGTAGGTATAGAAGTGTTTATTGGAAATGTAGGTCTAAGTCAGACCTACACAGAGGTTTTTGTTTCATGTCTCTACGACATTCCTAACGGAAGTTACAAGCAGTCTGTTTTTTGTCTCTTCCTAGGGGGCGCTAGCTTGCAATTTTAATTTTTGGGGTTTGGTTGCTTAATAAGTTGGTCTGCCGCTCCATACCGACGTGTGTGTCAATTTTGGTGAGTTTTGAAGCATGTTAAGGGGGTCAAATTAGGGTGCGAAGGTGCGAGCGCGCCTTGGGTTGCTGTCCCCGAGCCCCACGGCAGGAGAAGCCCTGGTGACACTATTTAATGCATTGTGAAAGTAATGCAGTTGTTGTATTGAAGTGAAAATATCAAGCTCCCTGTTGATTTTTGCCAAAGTATGTTAATTATTCAAATGTAGGTCTAAGTCAGACCTACATAGTGGTTTTTGTTTCATGTCTCTACGACATTCCTACCGGAAGTTACAAGCAGTTTTGTCTTTGTTTTCTTCCTAGGAGTAGTTTGTCTGTGTTGTATTCCTAGGGGGCGCTAGAGCACAATTTTGAGTTTTGGGGTTTGGTTTTTTTATCAGCTCGCAATTGTTGCCAGTCCCGATGTGTGTGCCAAGTTTGGTGTGTTTTGAAGCATTTTAAGGGGGTCAAATTACAGCTCAAAGAGGTAAAAATTATCTTTTTTCGGAAAATTTGCGCAGGGGATCTTTGAAGGCGCGTAAAATCCAACCCTTAAAACTTATCAAAATTTTGATCTATACTTTTAATCAGAAGGGTTCAAACTCTCTCCTGTGCGAGTTTGAAGCCGAAACGACAAACTCGCTCAGAGGAGATAACTTTTGAAAAAAGGTGACGGGTTTTCACAAAACTTTTATTTTGAAGGGGTAATTGCCAACTTCCTGTTGATTTTTTCTGCTAGCTGTCAGTTATTAAAATGTAGGTCTAAGCGAGACCTACATAGAAGTTTTTGTTTCATGTCTTTCCGACATTCCTACCGGAAGTTACAAGCAGTTTTGTCTGTGTTTTCTTCCTAGAAGCAGTTTTTTCTGTGTTTCATTCCAAAAATTTTGTAGAGCCCAATTTTGAGTTTTAGAATTTTTTTTTTTCATTAGATCACAATTTCTGCCAGTCCTGATGTGTGTGCCAAGTTTGGTGAGTTTTGAAGCATTTTAAGGGGGTCAAATTACAGCTCAAAGAGGCAAAAATAGCATTTTTGGTGAAAATTTTGCTTTGAAAGGGTTTTGCAAAATTTCTGTTGATTTTAGGTATAGGACTTTCTAATGGGGAATTTAGGTCTAGGTCAGGTCTACATAGCGGATTTTGTTTCATGTCTCTACGACATTCCTACGGGAAGTTACAAGCAATCCATTTTTTGTCTTTTCCTAGGGGGCGCTATCGCGCAATTTTGATTTTTCTGGTTTGGCTCCCTAATATGTTGGGAAGAAACTCCTCACCGACGCGTGTGTCAAATTTGGTGTGCTTTGAGGCATGGTCAGTGGGTCAAAATACAGCGCATAGGCGAGTATCGGTGCGGAAGAAAGAAAGAATAATAATAAGAATAATAATAAAACGCAGCAGATTCAATAGGGTCCTTGCATGGCAAAGGACATGGATGTCCTTTGCCATTGCAGGGCGGACCCTAATTAAAGCTGCAAGCAGCGTTGGTCGGGTCCGCCGTTGGCCGCCGCCGCCGTGTCCCGAGTCCCGATCTTACTCAGACCTCCATAGAAGTTTTTGTTTCATCACTCTACGACATTCCTAACAGAATTTACAAGCAGTTTTATCAGTTTATTTTCCTAGGGGGCGCTAGAGCACAATTTTCATTTTTGGGGTTTGGTTTTTTTATTGGATGGCAATTTTCACCAGTCCTGATGTGTGTGTAAAATTTGGTGAGTTTTGAAGCATGTTAAGGGGGTCAAATTACAGATTTGCGTTTCTGGATGTTGTTGATAAATGGCTTTCACTTGGCATTGTATAGCTTTAACTTGCACTTTGAAGCATTTGAAGGGGGTCAAATATCAGTTCAAAGAGGCAAAAAAAGGCATTTTTTGCAAAAATGTTGTTTTGAAGGGGTTTTTGTCAACTTCCTGTTGATTATAGGTATAGAAGTATTTTATAAAATGTAGGTCTAAGTCAGACCTACATAGAGGTTTTTGTTTCATGTCTCTACGACATTCCTAACGGAAGTTACAAGCAGTCTGTTTTTTGTCCCTTCCTAGGGGGCGCTAGCGCGCAATTTTCATTTTTGGGGTTTGGTTGCTTAATAAGTTGGTCTGCCGCTCCATACCGACGTGTGTGTCAAATTTGGGGAGTTTTGAAGCATGTTAAGGGGGTCAAATTACAGATTGGCGTTTCTGGATGTTGTTGGTAAATGGTTTTCGCTTGGCATAGTATAGCTTTAACTTGCACTTTGAAGCATTTTAAGGGGGCCAAATATCAGTTCAAAGAGGCAAAAAATGCATTTTTTGCAAATATTTTGTTTTGAAGGGGTTTTTGCCAACTTCCTGTTGATTTTAGGTATAGAAGTATTTTATGAAATGTAGGTCTAAGTCAGACCTACATAGAGGTTTTTGTTTCATGTCTCTACGACATTCCTAACGGAAGTTACAAGCAGTTTTTTCTGGGTTTTTTCCTAGGGGGCGCTGGAGCGCAATTTTGACTTTTGGGGTTTGCTTTTTTATTAGATGTCAATTTTCGGCAGTCCTGATGTGTGTGTAAAATTTGGTGAGTTTTGAATTATGTTAAGGGGGTGAAATTACAGATCAGGGATTCTGGATGTTGTTGATAAATGGCTTTCGGTCTGCATAACAGAGCTTTAACTTGCACTCTGACGCATTTTAAGGGGGTCAAATTATAGCTCAAAGAGGCAAAAAATACATTTTTTAGGAAAATTTGCACAGGGGTTTTTTGAAGGCGCGTAAAATCCAAACCGGAGCAGTAATCAAAACTTTGATCTATACTTTTAATCAGAAGTGTCCAAACTCTCTCCTGTGCGAGTTTGAAGCCGAAACGACAAACGCACTGGGAGAAGTGTCGATTTGAAAAAGGTGACGGGTTTTCACAAAACTTTTATTTTGAAGGGGCAATTTTTAACTTCCTGTTGATTTTAGCCGAAGGATGTAAATTATCGAAATGTAGGTCTAAGTCAGACCTACCTAGAAGTTTTTGTTTCATGTCTGTCCGACATTCCTACTGGAAGTTACAAGCAGTTTTGTCTGTTTTCTCTTCCTAGGAGCAGTTTTTTCTGTGTTTTATTCAAAAATTGCGCTAGAGCGCAATTTTGAGTTTTATTATTTTTTATTTTCATTAGATCGCAATTTCTGCCAGTCCTGAGGTGTGTGCCAAGTTTGGTGAGTTTTGAAGCATTTTAAGGGGGTCAAATTACAGCTCAAAGAGGCAAAAATAGCATTTTTTGCGAAAATTTTGCTTTGGAGGCGTTTTTGCCAACTTCCTGTTGATTTTAGGTATAGAACATTTTTATTGGAAATGTTCATCCAAGTCAGACCTACATATAGGTTTTTGTTTCAAGTCTCTACGACATTCCTAATGGAAGTTACAAGCAGTCCGTTTTTTGTTTCTTCCTAGGGGGCGCTAGCGCGCAATTTTGATTTTTAGTGCTCGGTTTTTTTATTAGATGGCAATTTTCGCAGATCCTGATGTGTGTGTCAAATATGGTGAGTTTTGAAGCATGTTAAGTGGGTCAAATTTCAGCTGGAAACGGCGGCGGAATAATAAAGAATAATAATAATTAAAGCTGCAAGCAGCGTTGGTCGGGTCCGCCGTTGGCCGCCGCCGCCGCCGCCATGCCCCGAGTCCCGATCTTAGTCAGACCTCCATAGAAGTTTTTGTTTCATCACTCTACGACATTCCTAACAGAATTTACAAGCAGTTGTATCAGTTTATTTTCCTAGGGGGCGCTAGAGCACAATTTTCATTTTTGGGGTTCGGTTTTTTATTGGATGGCAATTTTCACCAGTCCTGATGTGTGTGTAAAATTTGGTGAGTTTTGAAGCATGTTAAGGGGGTCAAATTATAGATTTGCGTTTCTGGATGTTGTTGATAAATGGCTTTCGCTTGGCATTGTATAGCTTTACTTTGCAATTTGAAGCATTTTAAGGGGGTCAAATTTCAGTTCAAAGAGGCAAAAAAGGCATATTTTGCGAAAAATTTGTTTTGAAGGGGTTTTTGCCAACTTCCTGTTGATTTTAGGTATAGAAGTGTTCATTGGAAATGTAGGTCTAAGTCAGACCTACATAGAGGTTTTTGTTTCATGTCTCTACGACATTCCTAACGGAAGTTACAAGCAGTCTGTTTTTTGTCTCTTCCTAGGGGGCGCTAGCGCGCAATTTTCATTTTCGGGGTTTAGTTGCTCAATAAGTTGGTCTGCCGCTCCATACCGATGTGTGTGTCAAATTTGGTGAGTTTTGAAGCATGTTAAGGGGGTCAAATTAGGGTGCGAATGTGCCAGCGCGCCTCTGTTTCCTCTTCCTAGGAGCAGTTTTTTCTGTGTTTTATTCAAAAATTGCAATAGAGCGCAATTTTGAGTTTTAAGGTTTGGTTTTTCCACTAGATCACAATTTCTGCCAGTCCTGATGTGTGTGCCAAGTTTGGTGAGTTTTGAAGCATTTTAAGGGGGTCAAATTAAAGCTCAAAGAGGCAAAAATAGCGTTTTTTGCGAAAATGTTGCTTTGAATGAGTTTTTGCAAAATTTCTGTTGATTTTGGGTATAGACCTTTTTAATTGGAAATGTAGGTCTTAGTCAGACCTACACAGAGGTTTTTGTTTGATGTCTCTACGACATTCCTAACGGAAGTTACAAGCAGTCTGTTTTTTGTCTCTTCCTAGGGGGCGCTAGCTTGCAATTTTAATGTTTGGGGTTTGGTTGCTTAATAAGTTGGTCTGCCGCTCCATACCGACATGTGTGTCAATTTTGGTGAGTTTTGAAGCATGTTAAGGGGGTCAAATTAGGGTGCGAAGGTGCGAGCGCGCCTTGGGTTGCTGTCCCCGAGCCCCACGGCAGGAGAAGCCTTGCTGCCACTAGTTAATGCATTGTGAAAGTAATGCAGTTGTTGTATTGAAGTGAAAATATCTAGCTCCCTGTAGATTTTTGCCAAAGTATGTTAATTATTCAAATGTAGGTCTAAGTCAGACCTACATAGTGGTTTTTGTTTCATGTCTCTACGACATTCCTAGTGGAAGTTACAAGCAGTTTTGTCTTTGTTTTCTTCCTAGGAGCAGTTTGTCTGTGTTGTATTCCTAGGGGGCGCTAGAGCACAATTTTGAGTTTTGGAGTTTGGTTTTTTTATCAGCTCGCAATTGTTGCCAGTCCTGATGTGTGTGCCAAGTTTGGTGAGTTTTGAAGAATTTTAAGGGGGTCAAATTACAGCTCAAAGAGGCAAAAATGACATTTTTTAGGAAACGTTGCGCAGGGGATCTTTGAAGGCGCGTAAAATCAAAACCTTATAACTTATCAAAACTTTGATCTATACTTTTAATCAGAAGGGTTCAAACTCTCTCCTGTGTGAGTTTGAAGCCGAAACGACAAACGCACTGGGAGGAGTATCGATTTGAAAAAGGTGACGGGTTTTTACAAAAATTTTATTTTGAAGGGGTAATTGCCAACTTCCTGTTGATTTTTTCTGCTAGCTGTCAATTATTAAAATGTAGGTCTAAGTGAGACCTACATAGAAGTTTTTGTTTCATGTCTTTCCGACATTCCTACCGGAAGTTACAAGCAGTTTTGTCTGTGTTTTCTTCCTAGAAGCAGTTTTTTCCGTGTTTCATTCAAAAAATTTTGTGGAGCGCAATTTTGAGTTTTATACATTTTTTTTTTCATTAAATCACAATTTCTGCCTGTCCTGATGTGTCTGCCAAGTTTGGTGAGTTTTGAAGCATTTTAAGGGGGTCAAATTACAGCTCAAAGAGGCAAAAATAGCATTTTTTGCGAAAATTTTGCTTTGAAAGGGTTTTGCAAAATTTCTGTTGAATTTTGCCCTAGAAAGTACAATTATGAAATCTAGGTCTAAGTCAGTTCTACATAGAGGATTTTGTTTCATGTCTCTACGACATTCCTAGCGGAAGTTACAAGCAGTCTGTTTTTTTTTTTTCCTAGGGGGCGCTAGAGCGCATTTTTGATTTTTGGGGTTTGGTTGCTTAATATGTTGTGGTGTCACGGTAGACCGATGTGTGTGTCAACTTTGGTGAGTTTTGAAGCATGTTAAGAGGGTGAAATTGGGGCGCGACGGTGCGGAAGAAAGAAAGAAAGAAAGAAAGAAAGAAAGAATAAAACGCAGCAGATTCAATAGGGTCCTTGCATGGCAAAGGACATGGATGTCCTTTGCCATTGCAGGGCGGACCCTAATAATAATAAAACGCAGCAGATTCAATAGGGTCCTTGCATGGCAAAGGACATGGATGTCCTTTGCCATTGCAGGGCGGACCCTAATAATAAGAAAACGTTACAGATTCAATAGGGTCCTTGCATGGCAAAGGACATGGATGTCCTTTGCCATTGCAGGGCGGACCCTAATAATAAGAAAACGTTACAGATTCAATAGGGTCCTTGCATGGCAAAGGACATGGATGTCCTTTGCCATTGCAGGGCGGACCCTAATAATAATAAGAAAACGTTACAGATTCAATAGGGTCCTTGCATGGCAAAGGACATGGATGTCCTTTGCCATTGCAGGGCGGACCCTAATAATAAAGAAAGAATAAAACGCTACAGATACAATAGGGTCCTTGCCATGGCAAAGGACATGGAGTCCTTTGCTGGCAGGGCGGACCCTAATAATAATAAGAAACGTTACAGATTCAATAGGGTCCTTGCATGGCAAAGGACATGGATGTCCTTTGCCATTGCAGGGCGGACCCTAATAATAATAAGAAACGTTACAGATTCAATAGGGTCCTTGCATGGCAAAGGACATGGATGTCCTTTGCCATTGCAGGGCGGACCCTAATAATAAAACGCAGCAGATTCAATAGGGTCCTTGCCATGGCAAAGGACATGGATGTCCTTTGCCATTGCAGGGCGGACCCTAATAAAACGCAGCAGATTCAATAGGGTCCTTGCCATGGCAAAGGACATGGAGTCCTTTGCTGGCAGGGCGGACCCTAATTAAAGCTGCAAGCAGCGTTGGTCGGGTCCGCCGTTGGCCGCCGCCGCCGCCGCCGTGTCCCGAGTCCCGATCTTAGTCAGACCAACATAGAGGTCTTTGTTTCATGTCTCTACGACATTCCTAACAGAAGTTACAAGCAGTTTTGTCTGGAAAAAGGTGACGGCTTTTTACAAAACTTTTATTTTGAAGGGGTAATTGCCAACTTCCTGTTGATTTTAACTGAAAGATGCCACCTATCAAAATGTAGGTCTAAGTGAGACCTACACAAAGGTTTTTGTTTCATGTCTGTCCGACGTTCCTACCAGAAGTTACAAGCAGTTTTATCCGTTTCCTCTTCCTAGGAGCAGTTTTTCTGTGTTTTTTTCAAAAATTGCAATAGAGCTCAATTTTGAGGTTTAAGGTTTGGTTTTTTCACTAGATCGCAATTTCTGCCCGTCCTGATGTGTGTGCCAAGTTTGGTGAGTTTTGAAGCATTCTAAGGGGGTCAAATTAAAGCTCAAAGAGGCAAAAATAGCGTTTTTTGCGAAAATGTTGCTTTGAATGAGTTTTAGCAAAATTTCTGTTGATTTTGGGTATAGACCTTTTTAATTGGAAATGTAGGTCTTAGTCAGACCTACACAGAGGTTTTCGTTTCATGTCTCTACGACATTCCTAACGGAAGTTACAAGCAGTCTCTTTTTTGTCTCTTCCTAGGGGGCGCTAGCTTTCGATTTTAATTTTTGGGGTTTGGTTGCTTAATAAGTTGGTCTGCCGCTCCATACCGATGTGTGTGTCAATTTTGGTGAGTTTTGAAGCATGTTAAGGGGGTCAAATTAGGGTGCGAAGGTGCGAGTGCGCCTTGGGTTGCTGTCCCCGAGCCCCAGGGCTTAAGACGCCTTCGTCCCACTATTTAATGCATTGTGAAAGTAATGCAGTTGTTGTATTGAAGTGAAAATATCTAGCTTCCTGTTGATTTTTGCCAAAGTATGTTAATTATTCAAATGTAGGTCTAAGTCAGACCTACATAGTGGTTTTTGTTTCATGTCTCTACGACATTCCTACCGGAAGTTACAAGCAGTTTTGTCTTTGTTTTCTTCCTAGGAGCAGTTTGTCTGTGTTGTATTCCTAGGGGGCGCTAGAGCACAATTTTGAGTTTTGGGGTTTGGTTTTTTCATCAGCTCGCAATTGTTGCCAGTCCTGATGTGTGTGCCAAGTTTGGTGTGTTTTGAAGCATTTTAAGGGGGTCAAATTACAGCTCAAAGAGGTAAAAATTATCTTTTTTAGGAAAATTTGCGCAGGGGATCTTTGAAGGCGCGTAAAATCAAACCCTTAAAACTTATCACAATTTTGTCCGACCACTTTTTTTAAAAGGGTTCAATCTCTCTCCTGTGCGAGTTTGAAGCCGAAACGACAAACGCACTGGGAGGAGTTTCGATTTGAAAAAGGTGACGGGTTTTCACGAAAACTTTTATTTTGAAGGGGTAATTGCCAACTTCCTGTTGATTTTTTCTGATAGCTGTCAATTATTAAAATGTAGGTCTAAGTAAGACCTACATAGAAGTTTTTGTTTCATGTCTTTCCGACATTCCTACCGGAAGTTACAAGCAGTTTTGTCTGTGTTTTCTTCCTAGAAGCAGTTTTTTCTGTGTTTCATTCCAAAAATTTTGTAGAGCGCAATTTTGAGTTTTAGAATTTTTTTTTTTCATTAGATCACAATTTCTGCCAGTCCTGATGTGTCTGCCAAGTTTGGTGAGTTTTGAAGCCTTTTAAGGGGGTCAAATTACAGCTCAAAGAGGCAAAAATAGCATTTTTGGCGAAAATTTTGCTTTGAAAGGGTTTTGCAAAATTTCTGTTGATTTTGGGTATAGGAGTTTCTGATGGGGAATTTAGGTCTTGGTCAGTTCTACATAGAGGATTTTGTTTCATGTCTCTACGACATTCCTACCGGAAGTTACAAGCAATCCATTTTTTGTCTTTTCCTAGGGGGCGCTAGAGCGCAATTTTGATTTTTCTGGTTCGGCTCCCTAATATGTTGGGAAGAAACTCCTCACCGACGCGTGTGTCAAATTTGGTGTGCTTTGAGGCATGGTCAGTGGGTCAAAATACAGCGCATATGCGAGTATCGGTGCGGAAGAAAGAAAGAATAATAATAAAACGCAGCAGATTCAATAGGGTCCTTGCCAGGGCAAAGGACAGAGTCCTTTGCTGGCAGGGCGGACCCTAATTAAAGCTGCAAGCAGCGTTGGTCGGGTCCGCCGTTGGCCGCCGCCGCCGCCGCCGTGTCCCGAGTCCCGATCTTAGTCAGACCAACATAGAGGTCTTTGTTTCATGTCTCTACGACATTCCTAACAGAAGTTACAAGCAGTTTTGTCTGGAAAAAGGTGACGGCTTTTTACAAAACTTTTATTTTGAAGGGGTAATTGCCAACTTCCTGTTGATTTCAACTGAAAGATGCCAATCATCAAAATGTAGGTGTAAGTGAGACCTACATAGAGTTTTTTGTTTCATGTCTGTCCGACGTTCCTACCAGAAGTTACAAGCAGTTTTATCCGTTTCCTCTTCCTAGGAGCAGTTTTTCTGTGTTTTTTTCAAAAATTGCAATAGAGCGCAATTTTGAGTTTTAAGGTTTGGTTTTTTCACTAGATCGCAATTTCTGCCAGTCCTGATGTGTGTGCCAAGTTTGGTGAGTTTTGAAGCATTTTAAGGGGGTCAAATTGCAGCTCAAAGAGGCAAAAATAGCATTTTTTTGCGAAAATTTTGCTTTGAATGAGTTTTTGCAAGATTTCTGTTGATTTTGGGTATAGACATTTTTTATTGGAAATGTAGGTCTAAGTCAGACCTACACAGAGGTTTTTGTTTCATGTCTCTACGACATTCCTGACGGAAGTTACAAGCGATTTGTTTTTGTTTTTTGCTAGGGGGCGCTAGCGCGCAATTTTCATTTTTGGGGTTTGGTTGCTTAATATGTTGGGGAGGGACACCGTACCGACGTGTGTGTCAACTTTGGTGAGTTTTGAAGCATGTTAAGGGGGTCAAATTAGGGTATTGTTTGTGTTGTATTCCTAGGGGGCGCTAGAGCACAATTTTGAGTTTTTGGGTTTGGTTTTTTCATTAACTCGCAATTGTTGCCAGTCCTGATGTGTGTGCCAAGTTTGGTGAGTTTTGAAGCATTTTAAGGGGGTCAAATTACAGCTCAAAGAGGTAAAAATGATATTTTTTTGGAAAATTTGCGCAGGGGTTCTTTGAAGGCGCGTAAAATCAAAACCTTAGAACTTATCACAACTTTGTCCGACCACTTTTTTTAAAAGGGTTCAATCTCTCTCCTGTGCGAGTTTGAAGCCGAAACGACAAACGCACTGGGAGGAGTTTCGATTTGAAAAAGGTGACGGGTTTTTACAAAACTTTTATTTTGAAGGGGTAATTGCCAACTTCCTGTTGATTATTTCTGCTAGCTGTCAATTACTAAAATGTAGGTCTTAATGAGACCTACCTAGAAGTTTTTGTTTCATGTCTTTCCGACATTCCTACCCGAAGTTACAAGCAGTTTTGTCTGTGGTTTCTTCCTGGAAGCAGTTTTTTCTGTGTTTTATTGAAAAATTAAGCTAGAGCGCAATTTTGAGTTTTTTTTTTGTTTTTTTTCATTAGATTGCAATTTCTGCCAGTCCTGATGTGTCTGCCAAGTTTGGTGAGTTTTGAAGCATTTTAAGGGGGTCAAATTACAGCTCAAAGAGGCAAAAATAGCATTTTTTTGCAAAAATTTTGCTTTGAATGGGTTTTTGCAAAATTTCTGTTGATTTTTGCCCGAGAACATACTATTATGAAATGTAGGTCTAAGTCAAATTTACATAGAGGTTTTCGTTTCACGTCTCTACGACATTCTTAACGGAAGTTACAAGCAGTTTTTTTTTTTTTTTTCAAAGGGGGCGCTAGCGCGCAATTTTGTATTTTGGGGTTTGGTTGCTTAATATGTGTTTTTGCCAAGCCTTACCGATGTGTGTTTAAAATTTGGTGAGTTTTGGAGCATGGTCAGTGGGTCAAATTAGGGTTCGAAGCTGCGGAATAATAATAATAATAATAATAAAACGCAGCAGATTCAATAGGGTCCTTGCCATGGCAAAGGACATGGATGTCCTTTGCCATTGCAGGGCGGACCCTAATAACATGAAAGACTAAAAAATGTTTATAAATAATAAATAATGCATACTGTGCGCCTACGATTGCACCATGCATAGATAAATAATAAAAAGAGGATTAGTATAACCGATCCATAGTCGTCCCTAAACGGAAGTTTAGATATTTTTGATATCTCCACCACATAATAAAATAAAATACAAGAAATACAGCATTGCAATACATATAAAAGACAAATATTAATTTAAGCAGTAATTTGGCAAAAAATATGTAGAATATCCATCCATCCTTTTATACCGCTTGTCCCTTTTGGCCAGAGAGGAGATGTAATCCCCCCCCCCCCCTTCTGGTCCTTGGCCTGCCCCGGGGTCTCTTCCCAGTAGGACTTGCAACGAGGACCTCCCTAGGGAGACACTCGTGAGGCATCCACACGAGATGCCCGGACCACCTAAATTGGCTCCTTTTCAAGCTAAAGGAGCAGCGGCTCTACTCCGAGTCTCTCTGGGGTGACTGAACTTCTCACCCTATGTCTAAGGGAGATGCCAGCCACCCTTCTGAGAAAACTCATTTTGGCCGCTTGTATTCTTTCGGTCCTAAAAAAAGCTTCAGGATACCCCAGGAGGAAGTTGCTAATGTCGTTTTGGAGAGGGAAGTCCGGGGGTCTCTACTGGAGCTGTCGACCCCGCGACCCGATTCCAGGTAAGCGGTTGAAGATGGATGGATGTCCCTTTCAGGGTCGCGGGGGTGCTGGAGACAATCTCAGCTGCAATACAGTGTTAGGCGGGGTAGACCCTGGACAAGTCGCCTCCTCATCATTCTTTTAAAAAACTGGTACGATCACAACATCGCGCTTCAAATATCACGGCTTCACTGCATTGCCGATTTGATTTTTTTACATGTCCAGCCAAAGTGAAGAAAAATTATTTTGATTCAATTGATCTTCAACATCAATAACAACATTTTGGTTTGAGCGACAATGTAGGATACGCAATGTTACATCTGGAACGCTAAGATCACACCTCATGATTGTAGTTCTGACTTAGAGGAATTACTCAGGATATGACATGGTATTTACACATCGTGGCCATGTTTTCGTGGCCGAGAGGAGGCTATAGCAATGATACTTGGAGGATCCTGAAAGGTTTTTGATAATCGGAGTGTTTTTCTGCAGATTACCGGAGCTGAACATCACAGACGCTTACAATAACCAAAACTCCACGAATAAAACGCAGTGCATCGATTTAAAGGATTGGGATTGGCTCACCCGCCACCAGCCAGTCTACTTGTGCATCATCACTGTGCTGGGAATCGTGTTAAACGCCTTCGTGTTGCTGGTCTTCTGCTTCCACAAGAAGGCGTGCACAGTAGCCGAAATCTACCTCAGCAACTTGGCGGCCGCCGACCTTGTCCTAGTCTCTTGTCTGCCCTTCTGGGCCGTCTACATCTACAGAAAATTCAAATGGCCTTTTGGAGAGACCCTTTGCAAAGTGGTCAATGCAGGCATCAAGATGAACGCTTACTGCAGCATCTACTTCCTTGTCCTGGTTAGCATGGATCGCTACGTGGCGCTGGTGCATCCGATGTCCTACGGGCGAATGCGTCATCCCAAGTATGCCAAACTGGGATGTTTGCTGGTGTGGGGCTTGGGCTTGTTACTGAGCGCTTCAACGCTGGTTTTCAGGGCAGTGAAGTATTTTCCAGAGCATGATATTCGAGCTTGCTTCTTGGATTATCCGAGCAAAATGGTAGAGCTGGTCAGCGACGGGATGCTGATCACCTTTAGCTTCATCATCCCAATTTCCATCATCGCATTCTGCACCATCAAAATCATCCGGGCGCTAAAGAAACAGTCACTTGCGAGGTCCAATGCCCAGAAGAGTGAGCAGAAGGCCACCACGCTGGTGCTGGTCGTCCTCATAGCCTTCCTCATCTGCTGGGTGCCTTTTCACTTCATCGCCGCACTAGATGTGCTCCAAAAAACAAACATTTTGGTAGGATGTGCCGTCGAAAAAGTTTTATCAATTTGCACCCAGATCTTTGCCTACCTGTCTTGTTTCAACAGCGTCGTCAATCCTATCTTGTATGTCATTGTTGGGAAAAATTTCCGGAAAAAGGTTCAGGAAATGTGCAAACAGCGTGGGGTCAGCATGGAGACAACAGCGTCGACGCGTTCTGACACTTCCGCAACACTGAAGAGTTTCGCATAAGGTTGGTTTCAGGTACATGTTGGTCTCCTTAAATCCCCCAGGGGGATATTCCAGATTGACATTCCATAACAGATACTCATTAGCACAGCAACATTTCTGTTCCACGTTTTGTTGTTGTTTGTTGCTCGGCAGGATTTTTGAGGCGTTTGTTTGTTGTTGCTTGTTTTTTAAGAATTAGCAAACAAAGCTCACCATGATGTTTCTTTGACAGCAGTGGAAGGACAACATATAAAAAAAAACAAAATAAACATGGCACATCATTACGTCACTTCCTGTCAATGAGAAAGGACGCAAAGAAAAGGGGCTTCGGTTCTGCTCCTGGGATTTTTGTTAGGTTTGAAGACTTTGACTACTGACTTTGCAATCACAGCCACAGGAGCGTCACCTGGCATTTTTGACCTGATTTTAGTCGGTTGAGAGGCACTAATACGGTGAAATAAGGCGAATTGGAGCCTGAGCTATAGTGCGCAAAGTAGAGAAATTCCGGCTGGATATAATCGGACTCACTTCGACGCACAGCAAGGGCTCTGGAACCACTTCTCTCATAAGGGGCTGGACTCTCTTACACTCTGGCGTCGCCGGCAGTGAGAGGCGACGGGCTGGGGTGGCAATTCTCGTTTCCCCCCGGCTCAAAGCCTGCACGTTGGAGTTCAACCCAGTGGACGAAAGGGTACCCTCCCTCCGCCTTCGGGTGGGGGGACGGGTCCTGACTGTTGTTTGTGCTTACGCGCCAAACAACAGTCCAGAGTACCCACCCTTTTTTGGTACACTCGAGGGAGTACTGGAAAATGCTACCCCTTGTCCTACTGGGGGACTTCAACGCTCATGTTGGCAACGACAGTGAAACCTGGAGGCGTGATTGGGAAGAATGGCCGCCCGGATCTGAACCTGAGTGGTGTTTTGGTATTGGACTTTTTTGCTTGTCACAGTTTGTCCATAACAAACACCATGTTCAAACATAAGGGTGTCCATATGTGCACTTGACACCAGGACACCCTAGGTCGCAGTTCCATGATCGACTTTGTAGTTGTGTCATCGGATTTGCGGACTCATGTTTTGGACACTTCGGTGAAAAGAAGGGCAGAGCTTTCTACCGATCACCACCTGGTGGTGAGTTGGCTGCGATGGTGGGGGAGGATGCCGGACAGACCTTGCAGGCCCAAACGCATTCTGAGGGTTTGCTGGGAACGTCTGGCAGAGTTTCCTGTGAGAGAAAGTTTCAATTCCCACCTCCGGAAGAACTTTGAACATGTCACGAGGGTGGTGTTGGACATTGAGTCCGAGTGGACCATGTTCCGCACCTCTATTGTTGAGGCGGATGATTGGAGCTGTGGCCGCAAGGTAGTTGGTGCCTGTCAGGGCGGTAATCATAGAACCCGTTGGTGGACACCAGCGGTGAGGGATGCCGTCAAGCTGAGGAAGGAGTCCTATCGGGTTCGTTTGGCTCATGGGACTCCGGAGGCAGTGGACGGGTACAGACAGGCCAAGCGGTGTGCAGCTTCAGCGGTCGCGGAGGCAAAAACTCGAACATAGGAGGAGTTCGGGGAAGCCATGGAAAACGACTTCCGGATGGCTTCGAAGCGATTCTGGACCACCATCCGCCGCCTCAAGAAAGCGAAGCAGTACACTGTAGACACCGTGTACGGTGCGGACGGTGTTCTGCTGATCTCAACTGCGGATGTTGTGGATAGGTGGAAGGAATACTTCGAAGACCTCCTCAATCCCACCAACACATCTTCCTATGAGGAAGCAGTGCCTGGGGAATTCTGTTGTGGGGTCTCCTATTTCTGGGGCTGAGGTTGCCGAGGTAGTTGAAAAATTCCTCGGTGGCAAGGCCCCAGAGGTGGACGAGATCCGCCCGAAGTTCCTTAAGGCTCTGGATGCTGTGGGGGCTGTCTTTGTTGACAAGACTCTGCAGCATCGCGTGGACATCGGGGGCGGTACCTCTGGATTGGCAGACTGGGGTGGTGGTCCCTCTCTTTAAGAAGGGGGACCGGAGGGTGTGTTCCAACTATCGTGGGATCACACTCCTCAGCCTTCCCGGTAAGGTTTATTCAGGTGTACTTAAGAGGAGGCTACGCCGGATAGTTGAACTTCGGATTCAGGAGGAACAGTGTGGTTTCCGTCCAGGTCGTGGAACTGTGGACCAGCTCTATACTCTCGGCAGGGTTCTTGAGGGTGCATGGGAGTTTGCCCAACCAGTTTACATGTGCTTTGTGGACTTGGAGAAGGCATTCGACCGTGTCCCTCAGGAAGTCTTGAGGGGAGTGCTCAGAGAGTATGGGGTATTGGACTGTCTTATTGTGGCGGTCCGCTCCCTGTACGATCAGTGTCAGAGCTTGGTCCGCATTGCCGGCAGTAAGTCGGACACATTTCCAGTGAGGGTTGGACTCCGTCAAGGCTGTCCTTTGTCACCGATTCTGTTCATAACTTTTATGGACAGAATTTCTAGGCGTAGTCAAGGCGTTGAGGGGTTCCAGTTTGGTGGCCGCGGGATTAGGTCTCTGCTTTTTGCAAATGATGTGGTCCTGATGGCTTCATCTTGCAGGGATCTTCAGCTCTCACTGGCTCTTACTAGTTCAAACCCTTCATTTATTGAATCAAAAATACTGAAATTCCACAACATAGTGGAAGAAAACTATAATCCGCTACCCAAGAATGTACAACAATTATTCTCAACAAAAGAGGAGAGATATAATCTTAGCAAAAAAATCCATACTTTTGCGGAGACTATTAGGCTCTTGTTCTCTATTGCTCTTTGATCTCGGCGCACTCTCCATAGTCACGTGACCGCCGCGGTCTAATCAGCTGTGCTTATAAGGCGGTAACAGGAAGTGGCCAGTAGACAGGACATGAGGGGAGACAGATTGTATTTCTGCTCGAGGTAGGTTTTTATTCTCGTTTTCACCCAAAGTATTGTGCAGACGGGATTCTGAACTAAATGCCTATTTGTTAACTTTATAAAGCAGACTACCAGCACCGGATTTTTTTGTCATTGGACCGGGTTTGACGCTACAAGCGGTGTTGGTGAGTCCATATTTATGAAAATGCACCTCTAGCATTGGTCTTTGTTCGATTTGTATCATTGCAAGAGTCTTTGTGGCATATATCTCAATCGTCAATATAGAAGGTTTATTACTTGAACCAATGTGAACTAATGAGTATTTAATGTACTTTTGAATGTCTTTTAATAATAAGCACGTATAGTGCACTGTCCGCTTTGTATAGGTCATATTTATGCTGCTAATGGTTATTTTAGCACTTTATTGCATATTGTGATTTTGACATGTATGTTGATTTATATTGTACAATACAAAGGAAAAACCTGTTCTGAGTACTTTATAATGCAATTAATGTTATTTAATGAAGATATTTAATTTGTCTACACATAGCTCGGTTGGTAGAGTGGCCGTGCCAGCAACTCAAAGAGTTGCAGGTTCGATTCCCGCTTCCGCCACCCTAGTCACTGCCGTTGTGTCCTTGGGCAAGACACTTTACCCACCTGCTCCCAGTGCCACCCACACTGGTTTAAATGTAACTTATATATTGGGTTTCACTATGTAAAGCGCTTTGAGTCACTAGGGAAAAGCGCTATATAAATATAATTCACATTTACAAAGATGGTCCTGGTTCTTACACAGGCCAGGCTTCTCCTTATGATGAAAAAGCTAAAGGGAAAAAAGCATCTAGTCCAAGGATCGTTCTGGCTGGTAGGAGGCTCTCGAGCCAAACCTCTACACATTTTCACCCTTAACCGCAGCACATGGACTGTACGGCTTTACTCTCTACAAAACCTTTCTCCAAGAATTATATTATCTGACCTGAAATTTAAACAAGATCCATAGACACTGAATACTTGAATTGAAATTGTATGTATGTATATAGTAACTGTGTTTTTCTTCACACTGCTTTCACATTGAATGGGCATTAAACTATATGTTGTGTATATATCTGCTGTCCAATACTTATTCTTTAATACACCGTGCCAACCAAACTGCAATTCAAGCTCTGCCTTCACTCTCCGAGTCGAAACTCTAGTCTTCTGTTCCTAGCCCTTAAAGGGGAACATTATAACAATTTCAGAAGGGTTAAAACCAATAAAAATCAGTTCCCAATGGCTTATTTCATTTTTCAAAGTTTTTTTTTTATTTTTACCCATCACGCAATATCCCGAAAAACTGCTTCAAAGTGCCTGATTTTCACCATCGGTATATCCACCCGTCCATTTTCCTGTGACGTCACTGCGTGATGCCAATAAAAACAAACATGGCGGATAGAACAGAAAGATATAGCGACATTAGCTCGGATTCAGACTCGGATTTCAGCGATTCAACAGATTTCGCATGTATTGAAACTGATGGCTGGAGTGTGGAGGCAGATAGCGAAAACGAAATTGAAGAAGAAACTGAAGCTATTGAGCCATATCACGGCAGACAACGGCAACGAGGACGAATTCGGCGATCACCTTCTAACCAACGATTGCATCTTTTGACAACTGGTGCAACTTGAATCCGTCGATTGGTATGTGTTTGTTTGGCATTAAATGTGGGTGGAGGGAAAGGCTGGATGCAAATATAGCTACAAATGAGGCATAATGATGCAATATGTACATAAAGCTAGCCTAAATAGCATGTTAGCATCTATTAGCTTGCAGTCATGCCGTGCGCAAATGTCTGATTAGCACATAAGTCAATAACATCAACAAACCTCACCTTTGTGATTTCGTTGACTTTATCGTTGGAAATGCATCTGCTTTGAGTTTTGCAGGATATCCACACATCTCTTTCGTAGCATCGCTATCATCGGTGGCGATGCTACGACAGAACAGAACAAACGAGGGACTTTCGCATTTTTTGACAACTGGTGCAACTTGAATCCGTCAATTGGTATGTTTGTTTGGCATTAAATGTGGGTGGAGGGAAAGGCTGGATGCAAATATAGCTACAAATGAGGCATAATGATGCAATATGTACATACAGCTAGCCTAAATAGCATGTTAGCATCGATTAGCATGCCGTGACCATTGATATGTCTGATTAGCACACTCCACGTAAGTCAACTTGAATCCGTCCCTGTTCGTGTTGTTACACCCTCCGACAACACACAGACGAGGCATGATGTCTGCAAGTTACGGAAAACAGTCGAAAAAACGGAAAATAACAGAGCTAATTTGACTTGTGTGTGTAATGTGTTTGAGAAAATGGCGGATTGCTTCCTGTTGTGACGTCACGGGTGAAAGGTCATTGCTCCGACAGCGAACAATTGAAAGGCGTTTCAATCGCCAAATTCACCCTTTTCGAGTTCGGAAATCGGTTAAAAAAAAATATGGTCTTTTTTCTGCAATATCAAGGTATATATTGACGCTTACATAGGTCTGGTGATAATGTTTCCCTTTAACACCCCGTATACTTTACATTGATTTGTAGCACGTATAGGTTACACAGAACCCCGCATGGATCAGTGCCTGAGTGTGAAAGGTTGCTTTGCTAAATGTGTCAGCGATTGGCTGATGCCCAGTCAGTTATGGGGGAAATTAAAAAGATAATTCAAACAGCTCACAAATAATTAAATCCGGGTCACGGCACCAAGTGTAACCGGTGGTCTTTACCTCTGCGTTGTGGGTGCTTTTATGGAAGACGACCGACACCATGTGTTTCTCCACTGCACTTTACTGATAACACAGAATACAATTGTCATCAAAAACTTTCTGCCATCGTCTAGCCCCTCTCCCGTTATCGTAGACATAAAGGGTGGGCATAGTTACATACACAGTAAAATAAAAACATACCTGAAAACACAGAATACAATTGTCATCAAAAACTTTCTGCCATCGTCGAGCCCCTAACACAAATATAATAATGAACAAGAAATTAATTAAAGTTCTTAAGACAAAACATTTTCTGTCGTCCCGTTATCGTAGACAAAAAGGGAAGTTGGAAGGCGTGTCCAACGCATATAAAAAGACAGGTGTCACAGTTATTATTGCAGTTGGAGGGACAACGAGACAATGGTTCCACATTGAATGAATGAATGGTTTATTTTGAGCCATCCAAACAAACCAAAAGAATGACATAACATACAAAATAAATATATATATATATATATATACACATTATTTTTTACAGCTACATTGAAAACATTACATGTGACTAATCTTTTATAGATGTCAAGATTGGCTCAAAAGGGAGTGGGAAGAAGTAAACTTATTAGGTCCCACCCCTATACATATACAATATATATATATATATATATATATATATATATATATATATATATATATATATATATATATATATATATATATATATATATATATATATATATATATATATATATATATATATATATATACATACAATAATATATATAATTCAATTCAGTGGTTGCTGCGTGGATGCTATATATTTTGAGACATTTGTGATTTGGGGCTATATAAATAAACTGATTGATTATCTATATATAATACATTTAAATTCACACACACTTACATATATACATATGCACACACACACATATACACAACACACACATATATGCACACACATATATACAATGTATATATATATATACATACACAATCACATACATACACACACACCTATATAAATACTATATATATAATATACACTTTTGTCTAAACATTATTGACAGTTTTTGGTGCCTATGGGAACAAGCTTTCATTTTGACTGGGATATTAGTGGTTAATAGTGGATCTGTGGCTGTGGAGCTACTGCCCCTGATCGACAGCACCTGAGGACCACTCTTGCTATGTGTCCTATGCTGTGCATTAAAAGAGACGAGGGGAGCCAAAACATCAAACAATATTCAGGTATTTACATGTAACTTACTTATTTTGTGTATATATATATATATATATATATATATATATATATATATATATATATATATACTTTTTTTTTTAATTTAATTTTATTTATTTTTTTTTTTTACAATTGTTTTTAACATGGCTGTGCAGCACTTTGGAAACGTTATTGTTGTTTAAATGTGCTATATAAATAAAGTGGATTGGATTGGATTAATTATAACAATAATAAAACAATAGAAAATACATTATTTACAAGACATAATTGACCCTGTTACACTTGGATCATGATTGGAGTAATTGTCAAAACTGTTAATCAAATGTCCGCACACTGTTGAAAAAAAAAAAAAAAAATCTTCATATTTTTGTGTTAAAAGTAAAAAACTGGCAGGTCAGGGGGCCAGAACTTTACCCTAAACTGACCTGCCAGGTTTTTTTTTTTTTTTACAGTAAATTTACAGTGCATTTCTGCAAATGGAAAAATTGTATGACTTTTTTTTCCCCTTACAGGCTTTATATTTGTACTTAATTGCTGGTGTCTGTGATGTAAACAAATGCAGGTGTGCCCAAGTAAGCACACTTAAAAGTTGTTAGGGTGATGTAAAATCTTCTTGTTTGCTGTAAAATGCATATTGTACCATTTCAACTGCCATGAGTGGAGAGATTAGAGCCTCATTAAGTTATTTTTAACACATTTAAATCTCAGGTTGAGCAGCACAGATACAGACTGCAAGCTAACTCTTTTTTTTGGCTTTTCCGACTCAATGTACTGACAAAATCTCCAGTCATGAAGCACCACCACGCCTCCTTTTTTTTTTTTTTTTTCAGATGTCTTGTGGTACTTTTTTCTCTTTTTTTTTTGGCTTCCCTGCGTTACACAATAATTAAACAGCCCACTCAATGTTGACTGAGGCGGTTGAAAACATATCTCACAAAATGTGTTGACGTCTGACTTCTACTGTTAGACATGGAGACTTAATATTACAAGCAATCGGGGAGGCGGAACTTAGAGGAGGACCAAACGTCTGATGTAAGGCTTTTTGGCTGACATCACTTCAGCTCTAATTCCTTTAAAGAGAGCAAGTCAGACACAGGGTAGGCGGAGAACGGGGAAGCTGGGTGCACAGTGCAGGCGGACAACTAGACACTTCACATCTGGACTTACGTACTCAGTAGGAAATGGCTGCTTTAACCACGAGGTAAACTTTTTTTTTTTTTAATAAATTGTATTCATACGTCATGTTTATTTAAACAATACTGGTGCATACAATCCCTAAAAGTCCTTAAAGTATGCTATCACAATTGTTTTAGTGTCTAAAACTCATGCAGGCTTGATTAAAAAAAAAAAAAAACTATACCTGATCAATTCTATGATAGACTATACGTTATACAGAATTAAACTAGTAAACCACCAGTTATTACCAAGTCTTATTATAGTTCATTACTGGTGATGTCGGCTTACTGGCTCCGTGCAGAAGAGATTGCAAGATGATATCTCATAATTTGCAGTACCCAATTTAACTCTCCTCACTCTGGCAGGGGAATTAGAGCCAGCAGACCCAAGTCTGTTGCTCATTATTGGAGCTAATTGTCCACTGTGATATGACTTGTATGAATGCATGGCATGTTATATAACTGTACATACAGGAACGCAATTGTACAAACTTATTTCCATAGTCGCTACACGCAGTAAGACATTTAAATAATGTTTTCTTTTCGTCATTGTGGTGATTAGTTTATAGCTACTTCCAATTCAGTATTTCATCAAACGTGGCAAACAATCGTCAGCAACTGTTGAACACTGTTAGTGTAACTGATATTTACAGATGACTGAACTTTCAAAACTTATATGACTTGCATGTATTATTTAAAAATATATGTTGTTTGACAATTTGACATGAAAGTATTAAATTCAGAGGTGGGTAGTAATGCGCTACATTTACTCAGTTACATTTACTTGAGTAACTTTTGGGATAAATTGTACTTTTACGAGTAGTTTTCATGCAACATACTTTAACTTTTACTTGAGTATATTTATAGAGAAGAAACGCTACTTTTACTCCGCTCCATTTACCTACATTCGGCTCACTACTCGCTACTTTTTTTTTAAATCGATGTGTTAATGTTTGTTTTGGTTAATGACAGAGCTTCAAAGTAGGATCTGCGCATGCCTGCGTTTCACCAATCACATGCAGTCACTGGTGACGTTGGACCGATCAAACAGAGCCAGGCGGTCACATGACCCGACTTAAAGAAGTTTAAAAACGTACTGGGGTGTTACCATTTAGTTAGATTAGATTAGATTAGATAGTACTTTATTTATTCCGTCAGGAGAGTTCCTTCAGGAAAATTGAAATTTTCAGCACAATCCCATTCAAGATCAGACAAACATTACAGGGAGACAGAACAGGATCGCTGACGGGTCTGCAGGCTTCCAGCGCCCCTTACAAAAAAGATGAGATACAGGTAAACAAGGGGGGGGGGGGAATGGGAGAAAAAAATAGAAGTTTAAAATAAAATAAAAAAATCAGTCTTAGCCTGGGCCCTGAAGAGGGGGTGCAGACCGAGGCCAAGGGAAAAAAAACAACAACTCATAGCCATAGAACACATCCCTCTTACATGTGTGTAAGAGGGAAACATCAAACATCAAAGAACACAAAGGACAGACATTAAAGACATTAAAGCAGCAGATACAACCAGACACTTCTACATACAGCTATGAATAAAAAGTAAAATAAACATATCCACTGTGGTGTAGTGGTCAATTGTACGGAATATGTACTGTACTGTGCAATCTACTAATAAAAGTTTCAATCAATCAATCAATAAATGCCTATTGAGCCATTGGTGCTGTTAAGTTATTGTGGCTCAATGTGCCTTAATTTTTTTATTTCGATGTACTATTATTTAAAATATTTTATTGTTTTAGTTGCTTAAGAGATATTCAATCTACTAATAAAAGTATCAATCAATCAAAAGTGTAAAGGAAAAAAGGCACTTTTTATTTCAACCGTAATTCCCGTCAAAAGCCTAAAGACTGATCGAACAGTTCCTGTCTTCACAATAAAAGTGCTGCTCCATCACGCCTGCGCTAACATAATAAGAGTCTCCGAAAGCCAGAGCAAACAAGCTAGTAAGCTACGGAGTTTGCCGCCAATGTATTTCTTGTAAAGTGTATAAAAATTAATATGGAAGCTGGACAAATAAGATGCCAAAAACCAACGACTTTCATGTGGTATTAGACAGAAAAGAGGAACTTTTTTTCTCCTCCATTTGAAAACGTGGACGTCTGATTCCAATCAATGCAAGTCATCAGAATCAGGTAATACACCAAGTTATATTCTTGTCTTCATGAAAGATAGAAATCTATGTGTTAAACATGCATGTATATTCATTAAATCACCTTTAACATGTCAACAAAAACGGCAAAATAAATAAATATAAATGATATACTGTATACATAAATGTATGTATATATATATATACATATATATGATATGTGTGTGTATGTATATATGAGGTAGATCACCTCGACTTGGTCATTTATTAAGTAATTGATTAACGTTGAAAAACTTATTGGGGTGTTACCATTTAGTGGTCAATTGTACGGAATATGTACTGTACTGTGCAATCTACTAATAAAAGTTTCAGTCAATCAATCAATCAATCAATCGCCTATTGAGCCTATGGTGCTGTTAAGTTATTGTGGCTCAATGTGCCTTAATTTTTTTATTTCGATGTACTATTATTTAAAATATTTTATTGTTTTAGTTGCTTAAGAGATATTCATGGCTCTGAATTTGCTCATTGTTATATTTATGTTTTTGTGCATTATTTGTTGCCGTAATCAGGTTACTCATCAGTTACTCAGTACTTGAGTAGTTTTTTCACAACATACCTTTTACTTTTACTCAAGTAAATATTTGGGTGACTACTCCTTACTTTTACTTAAGTAATAAATCTCTAAAGTAATAGTACTCTTACTTGAGTACAATTTCTGGCTATTCTACCCACCTCTGATTATATTCTTGTAAGGTTCGCCGAACCATTGTTGTGAGGGTATGGGATAGGAAAGGATAGGATAGGTCTTTATTGTCATTGCAACAAGTACAACGAAACTTTGTTTTCAGCACAAACCTGTTCAAGATTAGACAAACAAACAGTGTACAGGGTTACAGAACAAGAACGCTGATGGGTCGCCATAAGGCGCCCCGTAAAAGATGGGAAAAAGGTCAACGCTGGGGAAGGATGAGTAAAAAAATACAATTTAGACTGGGCTCCTAAGGGGGCCCAGACTGGAGTGGGAAAAAAATCTCCATAGCAAAGCACATATACATATTACAACATACATCTCGAGATATATAGCAACAGACGGAAGGTAGTTCAAAGTCATGGTGGTAGGCTGCAGCTCTCTAGGCACTGACCATCCATTCATCACCCCTACGAGAGTTGCGTCGAGGGCGTTGGGTGGCGTATATTTTTTTGTGGATGTGTGTGTGTGGGTTTGTGTGTGTATGTGTATGTGTGTGTGTGTGTAAACCCACATTGTGTCTCTGTTCCGCGGCCTTGATGTATTATGCAGTCGCTGGTCCAAAGTCAACAACAACAGGTGTGTGACAAGAGAGACAAGAAGGGAGTTTGTCGTGTCTTCGCTGCAGTGACCTACAGGAGAGTCTCGAAGCCACGGCAACAGTCCAAGTTAGAATGATTTGTATGCGAGTGAACATAAAATTTGCTTTTCACTCTAAATTGTCTATGACTGGTCCTCAAAAACTGTGGGGTAGACAGTCCGATGTAAACCACAGTTCTTCCCGCATCCTCCGATCATTTGTGGCAGCTTTGGGGTACTTTGAAGACTCCCAGTAACTTCCAATTTGACGACAAACCAGAGCAACGCTTATTCCAATTAGCAGATGTCCTGTTGTCACAATTCCGAATAGGTGGGTATCTTCACATCCTCGACAGAAAAGGGTCGCCAGGCACGCAGCACTCCTTCTTCTCCCAAGAGTCCGTCGTGTGTCCAGCAACAACCGCTTCGTCACAACAGCAGGTTTTCCCAAACCCAAAACCCTGTCAATTTTGTTGAGGCCAGTTAAATAGTTCCAATGTTTAGATTTGGAGAGCAGTGCAAAAAAGAGGCAACAAGAAAGTTAAAGACCAGACAAAACAAAGAAGCAAGCAGGAGAGATAAGGGAGAGGAAAGGGGAGCGTCCACCCTCGATGATTGCCAGAGAGAAAATGGTTGGATTAGGTCAGCTTGAGACGGGGCTTAGTAAGGTCATGGTATGGTTAGGGTATAAAGAGGGTTAGAAAGGTTAGGGGCAGTACGTTCATGGTGACAAGGTTAGAATGGTTAGGATACGGGCCTGTGACCTTGGGGAACATGCTATTTTTTAATCTCAGAAAATGACGAAGCGTATGTAGCACTTGGCTCCACTGTAACTATGGTGGGAGACGAAGAAAGGCTTGAACTTACAATGGTATGCAGAGGTATAGTTATAACAATGTTATAACGCAAATTATACTATTCATAGTCACGGTGGAGAGTGGGGCCAGGGGGGGGCACAAAATATTTTCTTCTTCCTAGGAGGGATGCAACAGAAAATACTTGAAAAGCACTACATTAGGATAAGATAGGATAAGTGAATCCAGAAAGTATTAACAAAGCTTCACTTTTTCCCACATTTTGTTATGTTACAACCTTATTCCAAAATTAATTGAATCCATTTTTGCCCACAAAAGTCTGCACAAAAAAACACATAATGACAATGTGAAAGTTTTTTTGTAGTTTTTGTTTTTTTAAATGTATTAAAAATGAAAAAAAAATCACATGTACATAAGTTTTCACAGCCTTTGCTCAATATTTTCTGGATGCACGTTTGGGAACAATTACAGCCTCAAATCTTTTATAATACAATGCCACAAGCTCTGCACACCTCTCTTCGGGCAATTTAGTCCATTCCACTTTGCAGCACCTCTCAAGCTCCATCAAGTTGGATGCAAAGCATTGGTTTTTACGCGGGATGTCTCTGTACTTTGCTGCGTTCATCTTAGTCTAGTCAAGGAAGTGACTAGGGATGGTCACCCTGTCAGAGCTACAGCATTTTTCTGGGGAGAGTGGAGAACCTTCCGGAAGGTCAACCATCTCTGCAGCAAACCACCAATCAGGCCCATATGTTGTAGTGGCCAGATGGAAGCCATTTCTAGGTTAAAAAAAAAGTTAGCCAAAATTCAAATGAAAGACTCTGAGAGAAAATGTCTCTGTAGCGAGCATCCTTAAAGTGAAACATGGTGGTGGCAGCATTATGCTGTGGGGATGTTTTTCAGCGGTAGGATCTGGGAGACTATTTAGGATAGATTAGAAAATGATAAATGCAGCAACGTACAGAAAACTTCTGGATGAAAACCATCCAATTTGATGGAGCTTGAGAGGAATAGGTGCATCTGCCCAAAGATAGGTGTGCCAAACTTGTGGTATCGTGTTCAAAAATATTTTAGGCTGTTATTGCTGCCAAAGGTGTTTCAAGTCAAATTACTTCCTTAACGTAAATGACCGCCATAACCACAACACCAGGGGGAGCTCCACAAACCACGTTAAACCCAGATTTCGATCTAACAAAGGTCTTAACTCATTCTCTTTCTATGCCACATCAATGTGGAATGCACTCCCAACAGGTATAAAAGTAAGTGCATCTCTATATTCCTTCAAAACCGCTCTAAAACAACACCTCCAGGCAACTTCAACACTTTACTAATACCCTCCTCCATTCACATCCCATCTCCCCGGATTATAAACAACTCAAATGTACTTCTAATGTATATACTTGTTCTTATGCTATCTGAACTCACTATGTTCTCTGCTGGCTGTACATATCCTACTAAATAAGACCTACACTGTTTCAATGTCCACATTTCTCTGTTGATGCAATTGTTGATGACTGAAGTTCTGATATCAACCAAAGCTCCTCATCCCATCCCCCGGATTGTAAATAATGTAAATAATTCAATGTACATACTATGATGATTAACTTGTGTGATGACTGTATTATGTTGATAGTATATATTTGTACCATGAATTGATTAACGTGGACCCCGACTTAAACAAGTTGAAAAACTTATTCGGGTGTTACCATTTAGTGGTCAATTGTACGGAATATGTACTGTACTGTGCAATCTATTAATAAAAGTATCAATCAATCAATCAATCAATCAAGAAAGTATTGAGGAAAGGCTTTCAAATAATTATGTAAATGTGATTTTTGTCAGTTTTTTTTTTTGCAAAATTAAAATTAAAAAATGCTCGAATTGTCATTATGGGGCATTGTCTGTAGAATTTCAAGGACAAAAATGAATTTATTCCATTTTGAAATAAGGCATAGCAAAAAGATGACATCGTTATCAACATTAAATAATTCAACTGTGGGTTCTAACAATAATACGGATAATACTTCAGTCTACGATATAACTTATGTACTTATTTCTTATTTCGTTTTTCAGCTATATTATATAGTACAAAAGACATTATTCTATAATTATTTAAACAGTTAGACGTTATTCTGACATTCAATTACAAAATTAACATTTGTAACTGTGAGCCGATTCAGACTAAAAGTGTATCTTGAAGCACTTTGTTTACAATAGCCAACCAGTTCATTTAAATGTAATCAGAAATAGATTAAAAGCATAATATATTGTAGCGTCCCGGAAGACTTAGTGCTGCAAGGGGTGCTGGGTATTTGTTCTGTTGTGTTTATGTTGTGTTACGGTGCGGATGTTCTCCCGAAATGTGTTTGACATTCTTGTTTGGTATGGGTTCAGAGTGTGGCGCATATTTGTAACAGTGTTAAATTTGTTTATAGGGCCACCCTCAGTGTGACCTGTGTGGCCATTAATCAAGTATGCCTTGCATTCACTTATGTGTGAGTAAAAGCCGCATATATTATGTGACTGGGCCGGCACGCTGATTGTATGGAGGAAAAGCGGACGTGACAACATGTTGTAAAAGACGCTAAATGTAGTGCCTTTAAGGCACACCCCAAATCAGGGGCGCCGCTAGGGATTTTGGGCCACATGAAAATAATCTTTACAGGACCCCTCTGTATTATAATTTCATCATCATTAGGGGCCTCTCTGGGCCCCCCTCCATCATGGGCCCCTAGAATCCATCTCCTTTACCCCCCCTTTTCGGCGCCCCTGCCCTAACTATTGTGGAAATCGGGAGAAATTTGGGAGAATGGATGCCCCGGGAGATTTTCGAGAGGGGCATTGAAATTCGGGGGTCTCCCGGGAAAATCGTGAGGGTTGGCAAGTATGATGTTTGTTTGTGTTGTTTTTACACTTTCAGAGAACATAAACTATATTACCAAAAGTATTTGACCACCCATCCAAATGATCAGCCGGCAACAGGTGTATAAAATCAAGCACTTAGGCATGGAGACGGTTTCTACAAACATTTGTGAAAGAATGAGCCGCTCTCAGGAGCTCAGTGATTTTCGGCGTGGAACTGTCATAGGATGCCACCTGTGCAACAAATGCTGTTGTGATATTCCCTCGCACCTAAATATTCCAAAGTCAACTGTCACCTTTATTATAAAAAAGTGTGGATGAACTTGACTGGCCTGCACAGAGTCCTGACCTGGACCCAATAAAACACCTTTGGGATTAATTAGAACGGAGACTAAGAGCCAGGCATTCTCAACCAACATCACTGTTTGGCCTCACCAATTGGCTTTTGGAAGAATGGTCGAAAATTCCTAGAAACACACCCCGCAACCTTGTGGACAGCCTTACCAGAAGAGTTGAAGCTGTAATAGCTGCAACAGGTGAACCAACCTCATATTCTTTAAATAGACTCCCTTTTTAGACCAGTTGATCTGCCGTTTCTTTTCTTTTTCTTCTATGTCCCACTCTCCCGTGTGGAGGGGGTCCGGTGGCCATTTACTGCTCGGCTGTGTATCGGCTGGGGACATCTCTGCGCTGCTGGTCCGCCTACGCTTGGGATGGTTTCCTGCTGGCTCCGCTGTGAACGGGACTCTCGCTGCTGTGTCTTGGATCCTCTTTGGACTGGACTCTCGTGACTGTGTTGTATCCATTGTGGATTGAACTTTCACAGTATCATGTTAGATCCGCTCGACATCCATTGCTTTCCTCCTCTCTAAGGTTCTCATAGTCATCATTGTCACTGACGTCCCACTGGGTCATCATTGTCACCGACGTCCCACTGGGTGTGAGTTTTCCTTGCCCTTATGTGGGCCTACCGAGGATGTCGTGGTGGTTTGTGCAGCCCTTTGAGACACTAGTGATTTAGGGCTATATAAGTAAACATTGATTGATTGATTGATATTGAACCCTATGGGTTACAAATGTGATGGCACTTTTGGCAATATAGTGTATGTAATGTCAATCCTTTAAGTAAAGACAGTATTGAAGTTAAAATGCTGCATTTGGAAGCGATTACCTTTGTAATGTTTTAGAAAGATTAAACAATTAGATGTTTTTTCGGATACCATATGCATTACACACAGTTATGTATGTCTATCATATGTTAATGATGTATGTACTGTATGTGTGGTTTTTACCGTTAAGGAGATTACAGTATTTTCCGCACTATAAGGCGCACCTTCAATGAATGGCTTATTTTAAAACATTGTTCATATATAAGGCGCACAGCATTATAAGGCACATAGAATAGATGCTACAGTAGAGGCTGGTGTTAAGTTATGCATCCATTAGATGGCGCTGCGCTAAGGGGAATGTCAACAAAACAGATAGGTCAGTCAAACATTATTAATAGATTACAAGCCAGCGTTTTGACAACTCTGTTCACTCCCAAAATGAATAAACAGCCCTTTTATTATTTTCCCCGATTCAATAAACACGTAAAAAAACAGTCTGATACTGTTACGGTAAATCAAACGTTAGTGCAATCACAACATAGTAACACTCGAAAAAGTGCAAAGCAATAATATAATATACAATAATATAATCTGTTAGCTTAGGATGCATTTCCTGCTATTTTGAGTCAAAATCTAACAATATTCTCCTGAACAAAATTTCACATTTATTAGCAAATGTTTTCATAAAAATGTATCATTTGATGAAATTTATGTATACACGTTTACACATATATCAAATTCTTGCACACTTTTGGATACTGTTACAGTAAATCAAACGTCAGCGCAATCACAACATAGTAACACTGGAAAAAGTGCAAAGCAATAATATACAGGGATGGGAATGAGGATTTACAAAAATCCGCTGAAAATTTTTTAATCCTACAACACCGCTTTGCGGAAGGCCGCACAGTGGCCGCACCCGAGTGCCTGCTAGGGAGGTCTGGGGGCATGCCCCCCCATAAAATTTTTGAAATCTATGTTAGCTTAGGATGCATTTCCTGCTATTTTGAGTCAAAATCTAACAATATTCTCCTGACCAAAATTTCACATTTATTAGCAAATATTTTCATAAAAATGTATCATGTGATGAAATTTATGTATACAGGTTTACACATATATCAAATTCTTGTACACTTTTGGATTATAGACAAATTAGGCCTACAAAAGGATTAACCAGAATTCAAAATATAAAAATGTTGAAATACATAAGATCGTGTATTGTATCTCTGAATGGACTCGTCTGTGGTAGATTGGTGTGAGAGGAGCCGAGTCGGAGGTGGGGTGCTTCGATAGTTGATTTGAGGCTGCATTTGTGACTATGTTTGACTTCAGCTTGAAGGCAAATCCCAGTGAAAAATTACTTCTCCGTAAACTCACTTTATTTAGATGCCTTGCCGATTTCGCGTGGTCAAAGAAAGCCACCTTTCCCCGACATCCATAGTTCACAATGTCCTTGCAATATAAGCACTGAGCACGTCCCGGTTCATCGCACTTTGCAATGAAATCGCTTATCAGTTTGTCTACTTCTACGATATTGTTGTTAATCTTCACCTTCAGTTTGATGGATATATCAAGCCATGCCCAGTTCCACTTGTTTCTTAATCAAGTCAAGTCAGCTTTATTTGTCAATTTCTTTACATATAAAGACATACAAAGGAATCAAAATTTTGTTTCGCACTCTCCCATGCGTAGACAAAAAGAAAAGAAAACACAACAGTAAAGTGCAACGTGAATATGTCTACCTACTAAAGTGACAATATATATAGTTCCTGTTGTTTTTAAATAGGATATGGCTGTAAACAATGAGTGTTTCATCAGTAGTGCAAATACTTATGATATAGCAGCAGATGTGTGCAATTTTGCATAGTCATTTTTTCTGTGGGTCATGGGGTTTAGAGTTCAGGTTGTTCCGGGGAGGGGGATTTCAAAGTCCTGACAGCCTGTTGGATCGGGCTGAGGAGTTCAGCAGCCTAACAGCCTGGTGGTGAAAGCTGTTGGTGAGTCTGGTGGTGCGAGTGCGGAGGCTCTTGTATCTTATCGATATCATTCGCTAATGAAGCATTCTTATCTTGAATAAGCTCAACCATGTCTGAAACTGTTTTGTTAATAAAGAAACGTGTTAATTGAGAGCTACTGTGTTTTCTTTCCAGATTAGTCGCCAATAGACACAACCAATATAAACAGAATACGAGTTCAGAAACGCTCAAAATAATTGAGGATCAGGGACTAGATATTGTCGGCAAACGACGCGTGCAGACGCATATAACGGGCAATGTCATTGGTGCAGACGAATATAACGGGCAATGTAATTGGTGCAGACGCATATAACGGGCAATGTAATTGGTGCAGACGCGTGTAGATGTCTATAACGGGCAATGTCATCGATGCAGACGCATATAACGGGCAATGTAATTGGTGCAGACGCATATAACGGGCAATGTCATTGGTGCAAACGCGTGTAGACATCTATAAGGGGCAATGTCATCGGTGCAAACGCGTGTAGATGTCTATAACGGGCAATGTCATCGATGCAGACGCATATAACGGGCAATGTAATTGGTGCAGACGCATATAACGGGCAATGTCATTGGTGCAAACGCGTGTAGATGTCTATAACGGGCAATGTCATTGGTGCAAACGCCTGTAGATGTCTAACGGGGAATGTCATTGGTGCAGACGCATATAACGGACAATGTAATTGGTGCAGACGCATATAACGGGCAATGTCATTGGTGCAAACGCGTGTAGACGTCTATAACGGGCAATGTCATTGGTGCAGACGTCTATAACGGGCAATGTCATTGGTGCAGACGTCTATAACGGGCAATGTCATTGGTGCAGACGTCTATAACGGGCAATGTCATTGGTGCAGACGCATATAACGGGCAATGTCATCGGTGCAAACGCATATAACGGGCAATGTCATCGGTGCAAACGCATGCAGACATCTATAACGGGCAATGTCATTGGTTGATGTAGTCACCTGACAGTAGAGCTAGCCAATCTGGTGCCTTCACACATTGGCATTATATTATATAAATGACCGTGGCGGCGCCAAAATCGGCGGAATTCCGCGGATCTGCTGAAAATTCCCATCCCTGAATACATCAATAACTCAACGTTAATGTCACACAACACAACACACAAAATAAACATGCAAATCTGACTTTATCAAGTTATTCCTCATCCACGAATCCCTCAAATTCTTCTTCTTCAGTGTTAGAATCAAACAGTTGGGCGAATACGGCATCCTTGTCTAAGTCGTCATTAAACGAGTCAGTGTCGCTGCTGTTAATGTTCAATTCTCTCGCTTCTGCTCTATTCCCGTGTTCTACTGTGTGACTGATCGCCTTGAGTTTAAACTCTGCGTCGTAAGAGTGTCTCTTAATAGGAGAGATTTTGGGGTCTTTACATAAACACACAGAAACGGCACACTTCCCGCAGTCATATATCCCAGCATGCACCGCGCGCTGCTTCTTCTTTGGGGGAAAATAAGGTTGGCGGCTGCTTACCGTAGTTGCGAGACCTCCATCCATATATTTTTTACCGCTTTTTGTGGCTCAATATTGGTCCATATATAAGGCGCGCCGGATTATAAGGCGCACTGTCAGCTTTTGAGAAAATGTGAGGTTTTTAGGTGCGCCTTATAGTGAGGAAAATACGGTAGATGTAATGTCATTCCTTTAAGTAAAGACAGTATTTAAGTTATAAGGCTGCTTTTGAAAGCAATCATACCTTTTGTCAAATGTATTTTTTAACGTCTTTTTTCCGTTCTAAACTTCCATACAATGACAATATAATGTTGGGGTGCGTTAATTGTCTTAACAGCAATAATATATTTATACAATATACATTAATATAGGTTTACATCAGTAAGAATATACAGTGGTGCAAAAAAGTATTTAGTCAGCCACCGATTGTGCAAGTTCTCCTACTTAAAATGATGACAGAGGACTGTAATTTTCATCATAGGTACACTTCAACTGTGAGAGACCGAATGTGAAAAAAAAAAATCCAGGAATTCACATTGTAGGAATTTTAAAGAATTTATTTGTAAATTATGGTGGAAAATAAGTATTTGGTCACTTCAAACAAGGAAGATCTCTGGCTCTCACAGACCTGTAACTTCTTCTTTAAGAAGCTCTTCTGTTGTCCTCCACTCGTTACCTGTATTAATGGCACTTGTTTGAACTTGTTACCTGTATAAAAGACACCTGGCCACAGCCTCAAACAGTCAGACTCCAAACTCCACTATGGCCAAGACTAAAGAGCTGTCGAAAGACACCAGGAAAAGAATTGTAGACCTGCACCAGACTGGGAAGAGTGAATCTACAATAGGCAGGCAACTTGGTGTGGAAAAAAATCAACTGTGGGAGCAATAATCAGAAAATGGAAGACATAAAAAAACATTGATAATCTCCCTCGATCTGGGGCTCCACGCAAGATTTCATCCCGTGGGGTCAAAATGATCATGAGAACGGTGAGCAAAAATCCCAGAACCACACAGGGGGACCTGGTGAATGACCTGCAGAGAGCTGGGACCAAAGTAACAAAGGTTACCATCAGTAACACACTACGCCGACAGGGAATCAAATCCTACAGTGCCAGACTTGTCCCCCTGCTTAAGCCAGTGCATGTCCAGGCCCGTCTGAAGTTTGCCAGAGAGCACATGGATGATACAGCAAAGGATTGGGAGAATGTCATGTGGTCAGATGAAACCAAAATAGAACTTTTTGGTATAAACCCAATTCGTCGTGTTTGGAAGAAGAAGAATACTGAGTTGCATCCCAAGAACACCATAGCTACTGTGAAGCATGGAGATGGAAACATCATGCTTTGGGGCTGTTTTTCTGCTAAGGGGACAGGACGATTGATCCGTGTTAAGGAAAGAATGAATGGGGCCATGTATCGTGAGATTTTGAGCCAAAACCTCCTTCCATCAGTGAGAGCTTTGAATGGTTGACCTAATACTTATTTTCCACCATAATTTGCAAATATATTCGTTGAAATTCCTACAATGTGAGTTCCTGGATTTTTTTTTCACATTCTGTCTCTCACAGTTGAAGTGTACCTATGGTGAAAATTACAGACCTCTGTCATCATTTTAAGTGGGAGAACTTGCACAATCGGTGGCTGACTAAATACTTTTTTGCTCCACTGTACTAAACTAAAACACAAGTTACACACGAACATGCCGCCACATGTCCTTCCGCCATCCAGCCTACTGGTCCGCGTGACGACATGCCCACGTTGAAAAGATAGAACTACACGATCATACTTAACACACCTTCCAACGCCCAGAACACATCACTTTGAGACCAACACAAGCCTAAAGAACCTCCATTGTGATCCAAATCAATATGGATCACTCAGCTGGTAAGTGCTAAAAATTACACTCAGCAATAATAGAGAATAATTATTTTCTCATGCCATACCGTTTTTAAAGCCTGTTTTTGATTTCTCTTAACACAGGGGTGCTATAAAAGGAATCAACGGAAGTAAGAAGGAAAAAAAAAAGCATGGGTGGTTACCTGGCAAAGGTGCACGATGGACTAGAACACCACACGGTCACATACAAATGGATGGACATTCTGTCAAGGACGATACATTACACGTCCAACACCCCCAGAGATAAGGACATTGAAATCATGGAGAAATGTATGCAAAAAGCCAGAACTTCGGCACCACCGACTGTCCCTTGGGATTTGATGTTCATGAATGTTGTTCACATGTCTAAAAATACACTGACATTTTTAAAAATGTACTATGTATGCACTGTTTATTGATGTTGAGAGACATTGCATACAAAATTCCATACCTGTTAACATTACTGCAGAGTTAACATCATAACAAATGGGTTGTACTTGTACTTGTATAGCACTTTTCTACCTTCAAGGTACTCAAAGCGCTTTGACACTACTTCCACATTCACCCATTCACACACACATTCACACACTGATGGAGGGAGCTGCCATGCAAGGCGCTAACCAGCACCCATCAGGAGCAAGGGTGAAGTGTCTTGCTCAGGACACAACGGACGTGACGAGGTTGGTACTAGGAGGGGATTGAACCAGGGACCCTGGGGTTGCGCACGGCCACTCTCCCACTGCGCTACGCCGCCCCTAACGATAATTGAATTGAAAGCAAAACAATCCATATTAAAGCACGGTCTCATGGTCATCCAGTCATGATGTTTTTTTATCAATTATTTTTGAAGTGGTTTCAATATTATTTCTTTCATTCATTAGATCATTTTGTTTAATTATAGGATAACCCTATCCTGACCCTTTGTAAACTTTTTAAATGCTATCCATATCATGTTTACATTCATTAGTTGTAAACATTTTTTTACTATGTTAACCTTAAATATATTTTATGATGTACTAAAAGCTGCTCATAACCTTAATTTATCATTTTTACAGTAGCTTTATTATTTTATTTATTTCATTCATTATATCATTGTTTAAATAAGACTAACCCCACCGCTTTTTTCTTAAATGCTAACCATAACATTGTTTTTCCTTTTACAAGTTGTAAATATTTTTTTCTAACCATCTTGTTTTTGAGCATGCCTACTCTGCAAACTTTCTCAGTTGCTAAAATGTTTTCCTTCATAAGTTGGAAATATTTTTTTCTAACCTTTACATTTTTAATTTCTCATCGCTGTATACTTTTCTCAAACCTAACAGTTTTGTTTTTTTCCAACCCTGCATAAACAAATTCTCAAAAGTGCCAACTTTTTTTCTAAAATCCATTCACCTTACATGGAAAGTGTGAACATTTGGTTTTCACTTGGTAAAGATGTCCGTTCTTGCAAACATTTTCTCTTAAACATGTATATTGTCTTTCTTTCAAATATATTTTTACCAAAATAAATAAAATAACTACTGCGTAAGTCTAACTTTGTTTCTTATTCACTTACTCTTAAGCACATTCTTAAAAGCTAACCCTTTTTACCGTTTATCAATGTTGTGCATGATCCTTAACTCCTTCATAAGTTGGATTTTTTTTTTTTTCTCACCAGCTTGTTTTTGAGTACCACATCTCTGTAAACTTTCTTAGTTGCCAACTTTTTTTCTAAATTCCATTGACTAAAAATGGTAAAATGTGAAATTTGTGTTTTCACCTTGCAAAGATTCTTTCACACTCTTGCATTTTTTTCCCTAAACCTGCATGTTTTTCTTTCAAAAATGTTTTATTTTTGTAACTGAAACCAAATAAACTAATTGACATTTAACCGTAACTGTTTTCTTATTCACTCATCTTTATGCACATCCTTAAATGCTAACCTTTTTTTTTATTATTCACTCATCTTTATGCACATCCTTAAATGCTAACCTTTTTTTTTATTATTCACTCATCTTTATGCACATGCTTAAATGCTAACCCTAAACAATGTTTGTTTCATAAAGTAGTAATTTTAACTTTTGTTCATATTCATAACCCTTCTTTCATTCATAAAGTAATGATTAGAATTTTTAAGCTGCCTTTGATCCTGAACAATGTAAGTCATGATTTGATGGTCTCTCACACTGTATGCCAATAAAGTTAAAACAAAACAAAAAATACAAGTGCCAGTGATACGATGCATAATTTTACAAATTGCATCGTTCAATTGTCAAATTTTACTCATTTAAACTTTTTTGCATATATTTATTTCTGAAAAGGGTATTGGCATAGGCCAGGGGTCGGCAACCTTTACCACTCAAAGAGCCATTTCAACCAGTTTCACAAAATGAGGAAGCCGCAACTATTCTCGCCAATGTCTGCTGGTGGTCACCCAGATGACAAGGATAAGGGCATGCTATGAAGCTATTGCCTTAAACACCTTCTACAACATGTACAAACTGCTTGCCAGTCCAGCATCATGTTGTGAGAGGCTTCCGCAGATGCACGCACACGACTGGAAGGCATACTGGGTGACACAGAATACACTGACGGTTGTGATATAAACAACTTTAACACTCCTACTAATATGCGCCACATTGTGAACCCACGCAAAAGAAGAATGACAAACACATTTCGGGAGAATATCCTCACAGTAACACAACATAAACTCAACACAACAAATACCCAGAATCCTTTGCATCCATGACACTGCCTGACTATGTTATACACCCCACGAGCGCCAACACCCCCTCCCTGCGTGGTTGAGGTGGGCGGGGTTTGGGGCTCGCGGGTTCCCGACCCCTGGTATAGGCTTATGACATTACATTGATATACCTATCACCATCTGTATCGGATTATTTAATAGTATAGACATATATAACACAGGTAGCACAGATACAAGGTCATTACCTTTTATTTAAGACACGAGTAAACAGAAGTATTCTTTTTAAAAATAGAAAAATAGCTCATACATTAAGACAAAACTGCATTTATAATTATAACCCTTTTTTTTAAGAAATAACACAATTTAAGAAATGTATTTAATACATAGCAGATATACTTATCTCAGATCAAAAGTATACAATATATTACTTTTAATATGAGGACGTCAGATAACTTTTGTTTAAGACAAAAAGTAGACAATATAAGTAATATAAAAAAAAAGTTAATCAACATTTTATTTAAGTTATATTATTTTGATTGTTAAAATGCTGTGAAATAGTGGCAAAACAGGCACAAATTACCTAAACTAAAATAACTAATGTGAATTAAAAAATAAATCATTGTAATCAAATTAAATAATATATTTGAAGGGGGCATTAAACCATTAAAATGGAATGACTGCTGTAAGTACTACAACCAAGATGGCTAACGACACGCAAAAAAATACAAATTGTAATATTTATTTTTGCCTGCAGGAATCATAAATCATTGTGATTAGGACTACAACCAAGATGGAAGACAGCTTTGAAAAAAAACTACATAATTAAAATGACAACCGGTTTAGGCCATGCCTATTTCCTGGGGTCAAAACTCAATCCCCCACTGACCACCCTATTTTAGAGAAACGAAGCCACGCACACTTCCTGGGGGGACATAACACCCTCCCTCAAAACAATCCCCCCAACAGTCCCCGCTGACCCCCCTTTTTTCGTGGGCCATTATCTCTCTCTCTCACGATGCATAGATAAATAATACAAAGAGGGTTATTAAAGACGGGCAGCACGGTGGTAGAGGTGTTAGTGCGTCTGCCTCACGATACAAATGTTCTGAGTAGTCCTGGGTTCAATCCCGGGCTCGGGATCTTTCTGTGTGGAGTTTGCATGTCCTCCCCGTGACTGTGTGGGTTCCCTCCGGGTACTCCGCTTCCTGCCATTTCCAAAGACATGCACCTGGGGATAGGTTGATTGGTGTGTGAATGTGAGTGTGAATGTTGTCTGTCTGTGTTGGCCCTGCGATGAGGTGGCGACTTGTCCGGGGTGTACCCCACCTTCCGCCCGTTTCTAGCTGAGATAGGCACCAGCGGCCCCCGTGACCCCAAAGGGAATAACCGGTAGAAAATGGATGGATGGGTTAGTAAAGACCATCCATACTGTAGTCGTCCCTAAACGGAAGTCCTAATATTTTTAATATCTCCACCACATAATAAAATAGAATAAAACAAATGCTGCATTTTAATACATATAAAACATAAATAATAATTACTTTAAGCAGTAATCTGGCTAGAATATTCATTTAAAAAAACAGCGGTACAATCACATCGCGCTTCAAGTATCACAGCTTCACTGCATTCCGGACTGGATTTTTTTTTCTACATGTTTTTTTACACGTCCAGCCAAAGTAATGAAGAATTATTTTAATTCAATTTATCTTCAACATCTATAACAGCATTTTGGTTCGAGCGACAACGTAGACTATGCAATGTAACATCTGGAATGCTAAGATCACACCTCATGATTGTAGCTGCGACTGTCAAGTTGACAAAGTTCTAATTTACAGGAATTATTCAGGATATGACATGGTATTTACACATCATGGCCAGATTTTAGTGGCCGGGCGGCGGCTATAGCAATGATATTTTGAGGGTGCTTGGTGGATCCTGAAAGTTTTTTGCTAATTGGAGTGTTTTTCTGCAGATTACCGGAGCTGAACATCACAGACGCTTACAGTGACCAAAACTCCACAAATGAAACGCAGTGCATCGATTTAAAGGATTTGGATTGGCTCACCCGCCACCAGCCAGTCTACTTGTTCATCATCACGGCGCTGGGAATCGTGTTAAACGTCTTCGTGTTGCTGGTCTTCTGCCTCCACAAGAAGGCGTGCACGGTAGCTGAAATCTACCTCAGCAACCTGGCAGCCGCCGACCTTGTCCTAGTGTCTTCTCTGCCCTTCTGGGCCATCAACATCAGCAAAGGTTTCAACTGGCCTTTTGGAGAGACCCTTTGCAAAGTGGTCAATGCAGGCATCAAGATGAACGCTTACTGCAGCATCTACTTCCTTGTCCTGGTTAGCATGGATCGCTACGTGGCGCTGGTGCATCCGATGTCCCACGGGCGAATGCGTCGTCCCAAGTATGCCAAACTGGGATGTTTGCTGGTGTGGGGCTTGGGCTTGTTACTGAGCGCTTCAACGCTGGTTTTCAGGGCGGTGAAGTATTTTCCAGAGTTTGAAGTTCGAGCTTGCTTCTTGGATTATCCGAGCCAAATGGTAGAGCTGGTCTGCGACGGGATGCTGATCATCTTTAGCTTCATCATCCCAATTTCCATCATAGCATTTTGCACCATCAAAATCATCCGGGCGCTAAATAAACAGTCAATTGCGAGGTCCAATGCCCAGAAGAGTGAGCAGAAGGCCACCACGCTGGTGCTGGTCGTCCTCATAGCCTTCCTCATCTGCTGGGTGCCTTTTCACTTCTTCGCCGCACTAGATGTGCTTCAAAAAGCAAACATTTTGGTAGGATGTGCCCTGGAAAAAGTTTCAGCAATTTGCACCCAGATCTTTGCCTACCTGTCTTTTTTCAACAGCGTCGTCAATCCTATCTTGTATGTCATTGTTGGGAAAAATTTCCGGAAAAAGGTTCAGGACGTGTGCAAACAGTGTGCCGTCAGCACAGTGACGACCGCCTCGACGCGTTCGAACACTTCCGCAACACTGAAGACTTTCACATAAGGGTGGTTTCAGGTAGATGTAGGTCTCCTTAAATCCCTTAGGGGGATATCCCAGAATGACATTCCAAAACAGATACTCATCTCAGCCATGAGGCATTCAAAGAACCACAGAGGAGGACCGCAATCTTACCAATCTAGTACAAAGTGCTAAACAATATTATCTATTAAAAGATGTCTCATTTTAGGAAGCTGACGGGCACAGCAACATTTCTGTTCCATGTTTTGGCAATCACTTGTTGCTAGGCAGAATTTATGAGGCGGTTTGTTGTTGTTGATTCTCTTTTTAAGAATTAGCAAAGAAAGCTCATCATGATGTTTCTTTGACAGCAGTGAAAGGACAACATAAAAAATATCAAAATAAACATGACACATTTCGCATGTAATAACTATTAAATCTGCATTAAATACATAGATTATACAATCATGGCAAGTGACTTAAATAGTTCTCTTTTAGCATGTTTTCTTTTTACATGTTCTATTATATAATCTGAATTTTTAATTTTTTTTATTTGACCAAAATACATTTGTAGAACAGTTAAAACAATGGGTCACATGGCGGTTGTGTTTCTTCCCACATCCCAAAAACATGCATTTTACGTTCATTGAAGACTATAAATCAGAGGTCGACTCAGTTTAACCGGGGGCCACTGGAGGTAGAGTACGGGGGAGTCTGGGCAGCACAAAGTACTCACTTCACAATCACATTTTAACCACGTGACTAAATGTGTTATTTCTACAAGCAGCTATCGGGACCACGAGTTATGCTATGCCTGATGTTATAATAAAAGAAATGTAAACATTTTTCATTTTGACACTTGAGTTCCCTCGTGATGGTCGGACACTTCCGTCCACAAAAAGGGGAAATGCTCTCTTTTTGGAATGTTGCCTATCATTCACAATCCTTAGCATACTTGCCAACCTTGAGTTCTCCGATTTCGGGAGGTGGAGGTGGGGGGTGGGGGTGTGTTTTTTGGGCGGGGGCGTGGTTAAGAGGGGACGAGTAAAATTCACAAACTCGAGCATTTCATATATATTTTATACATACATACATACATACATACATACATACATATATATATATATATATATATGAAATACTTGACTATCAATGAATGAATTCTAGCTATATATATTTATTTTATTATATATATAAATAAAAGAAATAGTTGAATTTCAGACGGCACCTATCAAACACACGGTAATAAAAACACAGTTGTTCTACTAACTGTACTGTGCTTGCTGGTTACTAAAAATAAAAACACTTACCTTTCACTATTTGAGTAACTTTTGTTATGCCATTTGCGTACTGGCGAGAGTCACTTGCCGTCAGGTGCCCAACACCACGTAAATCGCTGGCCAATCAAAAAGCAACCCCATAACGCTATAGCCAACATTCACCAGGAGATGGCAACAGACAACATAGAATCACTCTGTTACAGACGGCGTCACCATGGCTGTAACTTCCTCGTTCTTCTGCTTCGTCTCCTTGTGTGTGCAGTTTTTTATTAAAATCCGTAGATGTTGTATCGTGATTGGGCAGGCAAGCTGTTTATACAACAGGAAAGCGGACGTGAAAACAGGCTGTCCCCACTCACGTCCGCATGGAGCTGGAGGGGGCGTGAATTTCGGGAGAAAATTTATTCCGGGAGAACTTCGGGAGAGGCGCTGAATTTTGGGAGTGTCCCGGAAAATCCGGGAGGGTTGGCAAGTATGTATGTAACAAATGTGTTTTCCTTTATTTTTATTTATTTTTTTACATTCCAACTCATAACAAAATCAGGCAACAATGAAGCTTAAGGGAGTGACGAAGTCATTGTGCCTATTGCAGCCATAAAACCCATTATAAAACAGCAAGAAAATGCCAACAATATTCGATTACATGTCATGACCTTAGATTAAACAACTATTAGTGATATTGTTATTATAAGTGCTAACGTTATAGACCTACTTTTAGCTGCACATTGAACACACTAACTAGCTTATTCTGCCATATTGACATATTGAGCTGGTGAGCTGCTCTCTTCCTGCTGAGCTGGTGAAAGTTTTGTCTTGATTATAAATCATGCCTCTCATGTGGCGAGTAGAAGGATGTGGCCATAAACCAAAAAGTGTCTTACATAAGGACTGTGAGTGATTAAAAAAATTCCAAGAAGTGCAGTTCCCCTTTCAAGAAAGTTTCTCCTTGTGCTGCCCATTTTGTTTCTTGTGCTGTCATATTTGTGTTTGCACAGTTATTTAGTGTTTTTTTCTAGTGGGATTCAAGATTGCCATAATATTTTTACCAGGAAACCGCAGGCCGCACTTATATATACTAAACTATAAAAAAAATGATAAATAATATGACACAAATGGTCCACGGGCCGTATGGTTGACACCTCTGCTCAAACGTGTTCATGGCTGCTGTGAGTCTGAGGCCCCGGCCACACGGCAACAGCGTTCTGGATGCCCTGCAACAAATACTTTTGGAGAACTGTTCCAGAGTGGAAAAATTTGACAACGCTGCCTTGCCGTTGTCACGTGGACAAGAAACCCACCACTGTTCAAGAATGACGATGTCGCCGCCGCCCCGTCACCAGACGAATAGGACAGACTCCCGCATGGAACATGACAGCGTTACCGCATGGATCAGTGCCAGAGAGTAAAAGGTTTTTTTGCTTAATGTGCCAAGCGATTGGCTGACGACCAGTCAGTTTTGGGGGAAATTAAAAAGATGATTCAAACAGCTCACAAATAAAAAACACTTGCTTGGATCATGAATGGAATAATTGTCAAAACTGTTAATAATCAAATTTCCGCACATTGTGAAAAAAAAACTCAGGCGCCAGAATTTTACCCTAAAATTTAGAGTAATTTTCACACCAAAATACTGTTATTTTTACAGTAAAATCCTGGTAACTGACCTGGCAGTTTTTTTTTTTTCCCGTAAAACCTACATTAAAGGTCTACTGAAACCCACTAATACAGACCACGCAGTCTGATAGTTTATATATCAATGATGAAATATTAACATTGCAACACATGCCAATACGGCCTCTTTAGTTTACTAAATTACAATTTTAAATTTCCCGCATTTAGAGTTTCGTCTTGAAAACGTCGCGAAATGATGACGCGTATGATGACGCGTGCGCGTGACGTCTCGAGTTGCAGGGAACATATTAGCGCAGCACCACTTGCGGCTAAAAGTCGTCTCTTTTCATCGCGCAATTAAACAGTATTCTGGACATCTGTGTTGCTGAATCTTTTGCAATTTGTTCAATTAATAATGGAGAAGTCAAAGTAGAAATATGGAGGTAGGAAGCTTTAGACTTTAGCCACACGGTGTTTCCTTGTTTAAAATTCCCAGTGGTGAAGCTTTACTATGGATCAGAGCGGTCAAGCGAACATGGTTCCCGACCAAATGTCAACCGGCAGGTTTCGGTGAGGAAATTGTGGGAAAAAGTCGCCTCTTACCGTAGACTTGCGGAGCTTGCGCCGTCCATGCAGCTTGTGTCGACTTCCCTCAGACACTGGCATCAACACACCCCTCCGACTATCAGGTACTATTTAATCTCACTAAAACACTCGCAACACAATAGAAAGATAAGGGATTTCCCAGAATTATCCTAGTAAATGTGTCTAAAAACATCTGAATCTGCCTTTTTTTTTTTTACTTTTTTTTTTTTTTTTCTAGTCCTTCGCTATCAATATCCTCAGCCACAAATCTTTCATCCTCGCTCAAATTAATGGGGAAATTGTCGTTTTCTTGGTCCGAATAGCTCTTTTTGTTGGAGGCTCCCGTTATAAACAATGTGAGGATGTGAGAAGCCTTGTGACGTCATCGTCTGCTACTTCCGGTAAAGGCAGGGCTTTTTTTATCAGCGACCAAAAGTTGCGAACTTTATCGTCGATGTTCTCTACTAAATCCTTTCAGCAAAAATATGGCAATATCGCGAAATGATCAAGTATGACACATAGAATGGACCTGCTACCCCCGTTTAAATAAGAACATCTCATTTCAGTAGGCCTTTAATTTTACATTGTATATCTGCAAATGGAAAAACGGTATGACTTATTTTTACAGTAAAATTTTACTGTATATGGAAAAACGGTATGACTTATTTTTACAGTAAAATTTTACAGACTGAGGTGCCATGTATTTTACTGTAAAAATCAGATTTTTTTTTTTTTCCCGTACAGACTATTTTTGTACTTAATTCATGGTGTCTGTGATGTAAACAATTACAGTTGTGCCCAAATTAGCACATTTATAAGTTGTTAGGGTGATGCAAAATCTTGTTTGCTGAAAAATACACATTGTACCATTTCAAATGTCATGAGTGGAGAGATTAGAGCCTTATTAAGTAATTTTAACACATTTAACTCTCAGGCTGAGCAGCAGACAACTACAGACTGCTAACTCTTTTATTTTGGCCTTTTCGACTCAAGGCACTGACAAAGTTTCCAGTCACGCCTCTTTTTTTTTTTTCACTTGTCTTGTGGTACTGTGGGTTTTTTTTTTTTGCTTCCCTGCGCTACACAACAATTAAACAGCCCACTCAATGTTGACTCAGAGGTTGGGGTGAGGGTGCATACACAAACACTCCTGGATCTTCCCAAAATAAAGGCAAGGCAAACCAAAAAGGAGGCCAGTATTTAACCACCACATTGTGAGGGGTTAAAAATTGTTGTGGAATACCACTGGAGGAGATAACTAACTTTAACTACAGAAAAAAATGTCAAATATATGCTTTGTATTGTCGTTGCAGGTATTTTGGTCATAGTTTTCATGCATTTTTCCTGTTTAACCAGCTATAAAATAACTGTGTCATGTTTGTATGAGAAAAATATTACATTGGAATATAAATATATACTGTACGTGTGTGCAATGTAACAATCACCTCAAATGTATTGTCCTGTCATATTTATCCTTTCTAACCATGATGTAAATTAAATAAATGCACAACAGCTGTGGTTACACAATTTGAAATGGTAGTTTGGATTTGTGTACAGAGCTCAAATAATAACATTGTGGTCAGGGTCCAAGGGATTACAATTTTTTCAGATTTTTTTTTACTATTGTACTGTATGTTAGTATTAAGGCTACTGATATGTGTATTTATGCATTTTATTATAGTAATTTGATAAATATAGGAAAAAAATTAACTATTTCAAACATTATTTACTCGTGAAGTGAATTGTATTTATATAGCGCTTTTCTCTAGTGACTCAAAGCACTTTACATAGTGAAACCCATTAACTAAGTTACATTTAAACCAGTGTGGGTGGGACTGGGCGCAGGAGAGTAAAGTCTCTTGCCCAAGGACACAACGGCAGTGACAATCAATGAAGGAAGCGGGGATCCAACCTGGAACCCTCAAGTCGCTGGCACGGCAGCTCTACTAACCGAGCCAGTTCGCCTCATTAGTAATATATTCAATTCTATATCAAAGCATAATAAATGTACTAATCCAAAATTAAGTTTGCTTAAAAACATTTAATTATGAAGAAATTAAAACTGCTTGCTTTTTTATAGTTAAAGTTTTGTAATATTGCATTTAAAAAATATAACATTTATATGTCATACGATTAAGCTTTAAAAGGGTAATTGCAATTTTTTGGGGAATGTTGCCTAACATTCAAAATCATTACGAGAGACAAAAACCCTGTGTCTTTTTTGGGGTATTTTAAATATTGATTAAAAAACAAACGCTTGCAAGATGTGGTTAATGGTAGTCACCGTTGTAGCCTTCAAAAGCCCTCTGAAATAACTTCAAAGCCCTCCATCAATGTTTTATATACACACTGCAAGTCTATATATAATGTAGTAAAAGACTTTCATAACAATATGTAATATGGTCAATATTTACTGTATTTCCCCAGCGCAATTATTTCCGTTTCCATAGCAGTGCTCTTCCGCCAACAAATGTGTGTTTCTATACTTTCAGAAACAAACGTGAGTGTGTTGTAATCATAGCAGACTTGGTAACAGCCAACAAAGATGGTTATTTTTGTAAAAATTTGGATTTATAACCTTATCTTTTTGAACCTGAATATACGGAGGATGAACTGTTGCTTCTAGAAGAAAGCATGAAGAAAAGTGTGAAACGTTAAAGCAGACGGAAGCCCAGAGAGTGACTTGACGCTGCAAATGCGGAACTTGGAGCGAAGATATGCCAACATAAATGGCACGCTTACCCAAAATCAACTTGAAAGGTCCCCGGCCAGTTGGATCAAACAAACAAATGCCTATCCAGTGAGTCATTAAAATGTTGATCATGATACACGCAGCACATCATGTGTGTTAGTACAACTGCAGTACATATGCTGTCAAGCTAGCTGTGTACCAACAAAACATGAAATTTGGGCTAGTACTTTACAGAAACTGTAATAAGATTGCTCATGTTTTTCAGTCAGTACAGATTGATGTCCTACCTCATTGTGTTGTGTATTACAAACTCAAAAGCCATTCAGGTGCTGACACAGAAGCTAACTTAAGGCTTATGATCAAAAAATAGTTCCTTAGTGTTTGCTCTTACAATAACCATGTCGCTACAGCTTGGTTATTATACAGGTTGAATGAAGTATTGTCGGCGGTTTTTGATGCATTCAAAAAGTTATTTAGAGGCAGAATGGATCGCTCCCGTTAGCTGTTTTGCTAGCCACCTGGAACGAGCTGATAACTACAAATTAGAATTCAAAATAAAAAAACGTTTGTCTTTAAAAAAGGACTGTGAACGATAGGCAAACATTTTTAAAAAGTGCAGTTCCCCTTTAAGATTCTTTATTATCTTTGTAAACACTATACAATGAAACTTGGTTCAGTGCTTTACTTAAGGGGGACCTATTATGCAAAACCAACGTTTCTTACCTATTGGTACCGGATTTTGGAAGTGCTTAAGTCACAAAAATGTTTAATCAAACCATGGAGGCACTGTAACCTTGCCTTCCTTTATTCATACTTCCTCCAAACGAGCCATTTGAAATTCAACCCATTGATGACATCAGCGGATATATGCACATATGGTAGAGATTTACCGGAAGAGCTTTGCGCAAGTCTGCCGTTGTAGTCCGACGCTGTACCCAATAAGCTCCTTCTTTTTTTTCTATTCTCTTGTTGTGGGGCAGACTGGCTCGTACATGCACATGCATCCTACGCTGTTGCCATTTCTAATGCAAAGTAGCTTATAATTAACTTATATCTGTCAGTAGACTGGCCCTAAAAGCGCTCAAATCTACATGGCTGGTGGGGAGAAGACACATACATTTTAGTATACTTAATTGCATAATAAATAAGTCATAGTATAATAAATGCAGTAATTATAAATTAACTTTGCTTAAAAATAACTTCATTCATGAAAAATTTAATTGTTTGCTATTCTACAGTTATTTTTTGGGAATGCTTGACACTTAGCATCAAGGGTTGGAATTGGGGGTTAAATCACCAAAATGATTCCCGGGCGAAGCCATTGTTGCTACTCACTGCTCCCCTCGCCTCCCAGGGGGTGATCAAGGGTGATGGGTCAAATGCAGAGAATAATTTCACCACACCTGCTGTTTGTGAGACAATCCTTGGTGCTTGATATATTTTAAAAGTATATAAATTAAGGTTTAGGAATCCTTATTGTCATTGTACACCAGGGGTAACAAACGCGGTGCCCGCGGGCACCAGGTAGCCCATAAGGACCAGATGAATAGCCCGCTGGCCTGTTCTAAAAATAGCTCAAATAGCAGCACTTACCAGTGAGCTGCCTCTATTTTTTAAATTGTATTTATTTACTAGCAAGCTGGTCTCGCTCATTTTAATTCTGAGCAAGACAAAACTCAAATAAAATTTGAAAATCCAAGAAAATGTTTTAAAGACTTGGTCTTCACTTGTTTGAATAAATTCATTTATTTTTTTACTTTGCTTCTTATAACTTTCAGAAAGACATTTTTAGAGAAAAAATACAACCTTAAAAATTATTTTAGGATTTTAAAAACACATATACCTTTTTACCTTTTAAATTCCTTCCTCTTCTTTCCTGACAATTTAAATGAAAGTTCAAGTAAATTTATTTTTTTATTGTAAAGAATAATATATACATTTTATTTTAATTATTCATTTTAGCTTCTGTTTACTTAACAACGAATATTTGTGAAATATTTCTTCAAACTTATGATTAAAATTCAAAAAAATTATTCTGGCAAATCTAGAAAATCTTAAGAATCAAAATTAAATCTTATTTCAAAGTCTTTTGAATTTCTTTTAAAATTTTTGTTCTGGAAAATCTAGAAGAAATAATGATTCGTCTTTGTTAGAAATATAGCTTGGTCCAATTTGTTACATATTCTAACAAAGTGCACATTGGATTTTAACCTATTTAAAACATGTGATCAAAATTCTAAAATTAATTTTAATCAGGAAAAACTACTAAAGATGTTCCATAAATTCTTTTTTAAATTTTTTCAAAAAGATTCTAATTAGTTAGTTTTTCTCTTCTGTTTTACGGTTGAATTTTGAATTTTAAAGAGTCAAAATTGAAGATAAACTATGTTTCAGAATTTAATTTTCAATGTTTTCCGGTTTTTCTCCTTTTTCGAACCGTTCAATTAAGTGTTTTTTTTTCATCATTTATTCTCTACAAAAAAACCTTTCATGAAAGGGGGAAAAAATGTACGACAGAATGACAGACAGAAATACATATATATATATATATATATATATATATATATATATATATATATATATACATACATACATACATATATATATATACACATATATACATATAGATTTATTTATTAAAGGTAAATTGAGCAAATTGGCTATTTCTGGCAATTTATTTAAGTGTGCATCAAACTGGTAGCCCTTCGCATTAATCAAAACTCAAATAGAATTTGAAAATCCAAGAAAATGTTTTAAAGACTTGGTCTTCACTTGTTTGAATAAATTCATTTATTTTTTTTACTTTGCTTCTTATAACTTTCAGAAAGACCACTTTAGAGAAAAAATACAACCTTAAAAATGATTTTAGGATTTTTAAACACATACCTTTTTACCTTTAAAATTCCTTACTCTTCTTTCCTGACAATTTAAATCAATGTTCAAGTAAATATATGTGTTTTTTCGTAAAGAATAATATATACATTTTATTTTAATTCTTAATTTTAGCTTCTGTTTATTTATCGAAGAATATTTGTGAAATATTTATTCAAACTTATGATTAAAATCCCCAAAAAATATTCTGGCAAATCTAGAAAATTTTTAGAATCAAATTTAAATCTTATTTCAAAGTCTTTTGAATTTCTTTTAAAATTTTTGTTCTGGAAAATCTAGAAGAAATAATTATTTGTCTTTGTTAGAAATAAAGCTTGGTCCAATTTGTTATATATTCTAACAAAATGCAGATTGAATTTTAATCTATTTAAAACATGCGATCAAAATTCTAAAATTAATTTTAATCAGGAAAAACTACTAATGATGTTCCATAAATTATTTTTTAATTTTTTTCAAAAAGATTTGAACTAGTTAGTTTTTCTCTTCTTTTTTACGGTTGAATTTTGAATTCTAAAGAGTCGAAATTGAAGATAAACTATGTTTCAAAATTAAATTTTCATTGTTATCCGTTTTTTCTCCTTTTTCAAACCGTTCAATTAAGTGGTTTTTTTTCATCATTTATTCTCTACAAAAAAACCTTCCATGAAAGGGAAAAAAATGTACGACGGAAAGACAGACAGAAATACCCATTTATATATATATATATATATATATATATATATATTTATTAAAGGTAAATTGAGCAAATTGGCTATTTCTAGCAATTTATTTAAGTGTGTATCAAACTGGTAGCCCTTCGCATTAATCAGTACCCAAGAAGTAGCTCTTGGTTTCAAAAAGGTTGGTGACCCCTGTGGTACACATTATACAATGAAACTTGGTTTAGTTCTCCACTTAAACTGCTAGTAGCCTGTTACAGTATATTTACAGGCATAAAATAGAAAAAAAAAACTATTCAGTAAACAGGTTAAAACATTTCAAATAAATAATACAACTAATTGTGTAATGTAAATTCAATTATATAAATATATAATTAATCAATATAATTTCCTTGTTAATATACAAAATACATTGTATTATCGATTAAAAAAAATTGAACACTAAAATAAAAAAAAATAGTAAAACAATCCAAGTTTCAATGTGTATCTTCACCACCAGATGTTGCTAAATACCAAACACTCGCCCGGGTTTGAACTGAAAGTCAATGCACATTCACATGAAGTGCTTGCAAAAAGAGGGTTATGCATTGAAATGTCTCCAATGATGCGGGGGAGGAAAATAATGATTTTCTAATCATCATAATAATCAATAAAAGTTACAAATGTTCTTAACGATTTGTTTAAGCCAAGATAATCCGGTAGTTGTTCTATAAAATGTTCTCCATTTAGGGGCCTGGAGTAATTCACGTAGCAGGTTCATGTTCATAAACAAGCTGATGTGTCGAGCGTGTGCAAGAATGCTGCTCTATATACAAAAACGCTCACAGCTCTTCTCGTTGCATACACACACACATTTGAGCTCTACGGTCAGTTTGGATCACGGTAAGAACTTTTTATGTTGCATTCTTTATATTTAGGGATCTCTATGATGACTCATGCATACCAGCATTTATAGGAATCATATGACTAAGAAGAGGAACTAGAGTCAGCAGTTTTATCCTAGCATGATCAGTCATCTGATGTTATTTCAAAACTGAAAGTCTGTTGAGGCAGCTAAACTTAAAACAAAGTGATAATGTTAACGTTATTAGTCATTTATGAGGCAATTAATACATCGCAATTACATAGCGAGTACAATATTTTTAGATGTATTTTGTATTGTATAGCAAATGTGATAATACTAATAAGAAAATGCTCTGTTGGGGTAATAAAGTGATTATCTCTGAATTGGAGAGTAACATGTACGATCCCCAGGTGACCCCTCAGTCCTTTCAGTGCATACTTATCCTCTTCCAAGCTTCATTAATCTGACTGCAGGATATCTAGACATGTTCCTCTGAGTTATTTAGCTTTGTGACTCAAACAGCAAAGATTGAAAATAAATTCCGCGAACATGAGTGATAAAGTCATGAAGCAACGTTCATCTGATAAGAAACCGGGTAGTTTCTGGTGCATGGAAAATTACGTTGCAGATGACAAAAATTCTGTAATTGTGACTCAATTGGTGGAAAAGGAAAATTGTCATACTGTCTGTTTGATTTTGTCAGATTGTTAGCTTGCAGACGACTTTCTGGTTCATGGTGATTATTGTAAATTTAGGAATGGCCAGACAAGAAGGGAAGGTTCCTATGTAACTCAGAACAATAAAAACAGAAAATTACAATATAATGCAACTTAACTAACAGCAAGCAATACGTAAAGTCTGGCAAACACACCTCTACATATCTAAGTAAATATTTTGGAGTACCCTAGGGTTCAATAATGGAACCAAATTTGTCCTATCTCTGTACATGCAACACTTGTAAAGTTACAAAGGACTTGAAGTTAGTACTATTTACAGACGATACAAAGGCATTTTGTTCACGAGCAAACACACAAGCTAATACAAAAAATAAGAATTCAAAAATTCAATTATTTGGTGCGTTTGCAAACAGCTAAAATTACATGCAATAATGTATACAATGTCAGATAATGTACGACAATTATTTTTTACAGTAAGAGAATTGTACTTCACACATTCATATGCACGTACAACACTTAAGACCTTTAGTACATCAGTATATAGAATTAAATTATGGAACGGATTAAGTGAAGAAATCAAACAATGCGCTAAAATTATCCAGTTTGAAGAAGTGTTCTAATTCAAAGTGTTTACAAAGTACAAGGGAAAAAAAATCTTGATAAACATCCTCAACCTTATCGAAAAACAAGATACTCTTATTCATCTCATTATGTGAATTTATAAACAACTATTTATTCATGAGGACTTTACTGATATTTGTTTGTGTTACGCACAAGAAATCAAAAACATTTTACAACTTGCTATGAAACAAAAAAAAAAAAAGGAGGGGTAAGATTAAACATAAGCTATGTTTCTCCTTACTCTTTTTCAGACATGTATTGAGAAACTGTTTATACTGTCGGTAAGTACATGTTTGCATGTTCCAAATAAACTAATTATCATTGACACTTTAAAGCACTAGTGATTTAGGGCTATATAAATAAACATTGATTGATTATCATAACCATTACCACTGAAATCTGTAAAATTGTAGAAGTATGGATAAGGGATTTGCGTTTGAACGTCCGTTTATTAGCAAACAGACTAATTTCCAGTTCATGTAAAATGATGTGAGACACTAGAAAAGATAGTTGGGGTTATATTGACTACAACAGTTCCATTTCAAATGTAAAAAAATCTTCCACCAAAAGCTTTTAGTTTTTATTTATAGGTTATGCCTTCCTGATTTAATACTTACGAAAATACCAGACTATGGTAAAAGGGTACCGACTAGATAAATGTTGTCGTTCTGCAGACCATGGAGCCAGTGAAGCTTGTGACGACGGCGGTTCCTGAAAACAGCAGCTCGTCGCTCCAATCCGACTTCTTCACGTCCGCCGAGTTTGCCGCCATCCGCCTCATTGTCCCGCCGTACATCTTCACTGTATCCGTGCTCGGCCTCCTCTTGAACGCCTTCGTCCTGTGCGTGTTCCTCGCTCACAAGGATCGACTGACCGTGGCAGAAGTCTACCTGAGCAACCTGGCCGTTGCCGACTTTGCGGTCCTTTGCGGCCTCCCCTTCTGGGGCGCCAACATTCTCAACGACTACAACTGGTTGTACGGCGACACCTTGTGCAAAATGGTCAACGGCGTCATTATGGTGAACTTCTACACCAGCGTCTACACCCTGGTGATGATCAGCGTCGACCGCTATCTGGCCATCGTGAGGACCATGAAGGCGAGGTGGCTGCGACGGACGCGGTACGCTAAGGTTACCTGCGTCTTCCTGTGGATTTTAGGGTTCTTGCTCAGCACGCCGACCGTGCTGCACAGAAAAGCAACCTACAATGAGGAATTCCAGATCACCGCCTGTCTATTGGACTACGGAATTTCCTGGAAGTTAGCCAATCAGCTTCTTCTGAACATTGTTGGCTTTGTCCTGCCTGCTCTGGTGATCGTCTTCAGCAGCAGGGCTATAATCAAGGCTTTAGCTCAGAGGAAAGATACCGTAGGCCTCCACGACGTCAACGACACAAAGGCCTCGGTGTTGTTGTACGCCGTTACGGTGCTCTTCATCCTCTGCTGGGGGCCCTTTCAAGTCTTCACCTTTTTCGACACCCTCTGCGACGTCCATGTACTAGATGTCAAACTGTGGTCCCACGCTTTGGACATAGGAGGGCAAGTTTCTGCCTATATCGCAATACTTAACAGTGCCCTGAACCCTCTGTTGTACGTCCTATCAGGGCAATATTTCAGGAAGAAAGTTAGCGCCATCTACAGGAGGACTCTACATCAGCGCAGAGGATCAGACATGACCACATATCAACGTTCTGTCGTGTCCACGTACATTCAGAGGCCCGAGCAGATAAAGCCAGTCGTCATTTAAGATGTTGGGGAAAAACGTTGGCCAATTTCTGTTGCTGAGCAAAGTAGCAGCAGTCAAGCAATCACTGAAAGGGGACCCAATATGATTTTAATCTACATTTAAAACACTTATACTGGACATGCATATATACAATACACAATACATACATTTAATATGCTTTGGTGTACATTGTGCGCAAATTTTGCTCAACAGTCACTTTTATAAATAGTTTTTTTTTATTTGCCTGCAAAATGTTTGTGTCTTGAGGCGCTTGAAACCACACCCCAGCATCTACAAAAGTACTGTATCATAATTTATCATTTTAAGATACATGTTTAAATATGTATTATGCAGTTGTAGCCGCAATTTTTTGTCCAGACAGTCAAAAATAAACCTAATAAACATAATATACAGTCACAACATTAAGTACAGCTATACACTGATCAAAACGGACTGTGCATAAAAAACAGCTGTTTTACCAGCGTTTATGTCACTGCATGTCGCACATCGGTATTATTATACGCATGCCAAGTTTAGATTAAAAAACTACTTTTTGGTGTTTTCCGCACAGATTGAAACTTGGTTAGCTCCTCCCCCTCTGGCTAAGAGCTTCAGTATCCAACAATGTAACAACATTTATAAGTCAGAAAAGACAAAATCAAACACAGGTGCTCTTTATTTCTAGCATCAGAATATTAAAAACGTCCGATACAAAGTTGTGATCCTGTCTGTCCAACTGACTAGATGAACAACTACATAGAGATCCTGAGATGCAAAAGTACATGATGTCATCTGTCAACACACCTCCAAATCACAGTAAAACTTTGAAACTCCAACAACAATACATCTAATATCAGTGGTGTCCCAATGCAACTTTTAGCGACATTGGTCACATCGTGTCATTGTTGGTTTACGAGCAGACGAGCATGGTCGGTAGCGCACAATCACAGAGTACTTACAAGCAGACACAGTGTGTAGACAGAAAAGGGAGAACGGACGCATTTTGGCTTAAAATCTAACGATAAAGGTGAAGTTATAACACTGAAATGCCCTCAGGAAGAGGTGCTTTAAAGGCCTACTGAAACCCACAACTACCTACCACGCAGTCTGATAGCTTATATGTCAATGATGAAATATTAACAATGCAACACATGCCAATACGGCCGATTTAGTTTACTATATTGTAATTTTAAATTTCCCGCTGAGTTTCTTGTTGAAAACGTCGCGGAATGATGACGCGTGCGCGTGACGTCACGGACTGTCAGGAAATATTAGCGCAGCACTATTTGCGGCTAAAAGTCGTCTCTTTTCATCGCGCAATTAAACAGTATTCTGAACATCTGTGTTGCTGAATCTTTTGCAATTTGTTCAATTAATGATGGAGAAGTCAAAGTAGAAAGATGGAGTTGGGAAGCTTTAGCCTTTAGCCACACAAACACACGGTGATTCCTTGTTTAAAATTCCCGGAGGTGAAGCTTTACTATGGATCAGAGCGGTCAAGCGAACATGGACCCACTTGTCAACCGGCAGGTTTCGGTGAGAAAATTGTGGTAAAAAGTTGCCTCTTACCGGACATCAGCTGAGCTTGCGCCGTCCATGCAGCTGCCGTTGACTTCCCTCAGACACTGGCGTCAAGACACCCGTGGACACACCCCTCTGACTATCAGGTACTATTTAATCTCACTAAAACACTAGCAACACAATAGAAAGATAAGGGATTTTCCAGAATTATCCTAGTAAATCTGTCTAAAAACATCTGAATCCGTCCCAATGCAATCGCCTTTTTTTTTTTTACTTTTTTTTTTCTAGTCCTTTGCTATCAATATCATCATACACAAATCATTCATTCTTGCTCAAATTAATGGGGGAATTGTCGTTTTCTCGGTCCAAATAGCTCTTGCCGTTGGAGGCTCCCATTATAAATAATGTGAGGACGTGAGGAGCCCTCACCCTTGTGATGTCATCGTCTGCGACTTCCAGTACAGGCAAGGCTTTTTTATCAGCACCAAAATTTGCGAACTTTATCATCGATGTTCTCTACTAAATCTTTCAGCAAAAATATGGCAATATCGCGAAATGATCAAGTAGGACACATAGAATGGACGTGCTATCCCCGTTTAAATAAGAAAATCTCATTTCAGTGGGCCTTTAAGACATGGCTAGCTAGCTAGCGGTTAAAGTCCAGCCCCATTCGGCAGTGTTTTAGCTACTTCTAAATCACTAATCCTTATCTCCATGGCGACAAATAAAGTGAGCTTCTTTCAAGTATCATCTCTGCAGGACGAGGAATAGCTGAACATGCTTCACTACACACCGTATAGATATAACATGTTGAAATAGAAAGTAGACAGATCCATCCATCCATCCATCCATCTTCTTCCGCTTATCCGAGGTCGGGTCGCGGGGGCAGCAGCCTAAGCAGGGAAGCCCAGACTTCCCTCTCGCCAGCCACTTTGTCTAGCTCTTCCCGGGGGACCCCGAGGCGTTCCCAGGCCAGCCGGGAGACATAGTCTTCCCAACGTGTCCTGGGTCTTCCCCGTGGCCTCCTACCGGTTGGACGTGCCCTAAACACCTCCCTAGGGAGGCGTTCGGGTGGCATCCTGACCAGATGCCCGAACCACCTCATCTGGCTCCTCTCGATGTGAAGGAGCAGCGGCTTTACTTTGAGTTCCTCCCGGATGGCAGAGCTTCTCACCCTATCTCTAAGGGAGAACCCCGCCACACGGCGGAGGAAACTCATTTCGGCCGCTTGTACCCGTGATCTTATCCTTTCGGTCATGACCCAAAGCTCATGACCATAGGTGAGGATGGGAACGTAGATCGACCGGTAAATTGAGAGCTTTGCCTTCCGGCTCAGCTCTTTCTTCACCACAACGGATCGATACAACGTCCGCATTACTGAAGACGCCGCACCGATCTGCCTGTCGATCTCACGATCCAAAGTAGACAGATATTAACAGTAAATGAATAAGTACATTTATAATTCATTTTCTACCACTTGTCCTCATAATAGAATGATAAATGACACAATATGTTACTGCATACGTCAGCAGCTAAATTAGGAGCCTTTGTTTGCTTACTTACTACTAAAAGACAAGTTGTCTTATAAGTTCACTATTTTATTTAAGGACAAACCTGCAATAAGAAATATACGTTTAATGTACCGTAAGATTTTTTGTTAAAATAAAGCCAATTATGGATTTTTTTGTGGTCCACTTTATTTAGATAAGTATCAAAAAGTACCAAAAAGTATTACTGGTACCGGTACCAAAATATTGGTATAGGGACAGCACTTGTGTGGAATGTTAAAAAAGACTTGATCAAGTGGAATTAGTTGGAGAACAATGTTAGGTATGAAAAAAAACACTAGAACAGCTGTTTATAAGCTAAAGTGGAGTGCCAATTTGTTTTTGGTGACACCTAATGGTTACAATAACTCCTTAAATTAAACTCATGCCGCAGCAAATAATGCCAACATGCTTTTTACTAGACACTTTCGAATACGCTTTTGTACCTGTGAATAAATGCAACTATAACTGTTTGATACTTGTTTATAATATTAAATGTTAAATGTGTTTGTCAATTAAGGATATGTTACATATGTTCGGTTTGTGTGCTCAGCTGTTATTTAGTTGCTTTTGTAAATGACTTGACTCAAATACAAGAAAAGACCAACCTTGTGTGCTTATTGGAGGATATTTAGATGTGAACTACAGATCGTAGTTTGTCAGACATTTTAGATACAGGCTGATATCATCCGATACTCTTTTTTTTTTTTTTTTTATGATATCGAGCCACCACTTTAACTAATATACTGTGACCCAAGAGTTAAAGTTAAGTTAAAGTACCACTGATAGTCACACACACACACTAGGTGTGGAGAAATTATCGTCTGCATTTGACCCATCACCCTTGATCACCTCCTGGGAGGTGAGTGGAGCAGTAAGCGGCAGCGGTGGCCGCGCCCAAGAATAAATTTTTGGTGATTTAACCCCCAATTCCAACCCTTGATGCTGAGTGCAAAGCAGGGAGATAATGGGTCCTATTTGGTATGAATCGGCCGAGGTTTGAAGTCACGACCTATTACAAACCCATTATGCAATGAACGTCATATTATATATTCCCACTAGGTGGTCTGCTGCTTAAACAGTTAGCCTTTTCTGATGCAAGTCAATTGCTTCATGTTAATTAATTGCATCAAATTACAAAATAAGCAAGGCAAAAAAAGTTTTACAAAAAGCCACAGTAATGTCAAAACACTCGTTTTAAATACTCCAAATTAGTTTTCCCATTTAAAACATGCATTTTCTTTTGTAGAGTGAAAGCTATTGGAGCATCTTTCTAATTAACTGCATTGATGGCTGCAGGCCAAACTATTGAATAAATACAAATAGTAAGTTAAACACCACATTTAGATCATCAGCAGCACTGAACCATGTAAAACTATGATCACCACAATCAAACAATACGACTAATTAATACATCTCTAGGTATCATTTTTAACGGCACATTTCCATATAATCCACCTTAAACCATGAAGGCATAAACATGTTGATATATTTTTGTTTGCAGCAATATGCCCACACTGGGGCGCTGCAAGCTTTCTCTACTCAATAGGAGAGACAATGTGTGACAGGAAATTAATGCTATTTTATATTTTATGCACTTCAGTCTTTGTTAAGATAACTATACAAAATTTATATTTTTGTGCATATTATTTCTGCATGTTTGGAAAAATATTGTAGCCAAATGACAATTAACTATATATATCAAGTTAATATTACTCATCATATGATAGGCTTTTATGTATGTTTCTTAAAAAGGGCTTTTTTAAAAGAAAGTACAAATCAGATTTTACCAGTGTACATACTCATAAGTGCATTCCTTTAAAAAAAAAAAAAGTAAAATATAGTTTTACCAACTATATAACAAAATTACATAATTAGCACAAATTACAACATTAGCATAATAGTGCATTGGACACAACAGCGAGTGTGTTAAACCAGTGGTTCTCAAATGGGGGTACTTGAAAGTATGCCAAGGGGTACGTGAGATTTTTTTTAAATATTCTAAAAATAGCAACAATTAAAACATCCTTTATATATATATTTATATCTATTGAATAATACTTCAACAAAATATGAATGTAAGTTCATAAACTGTGAAAAAAAATACAACAATGCAATATTCAGTGTTGACAGCTAGATTTTTTGTGGACATGTTCCATAAATATTGATGTTAAAGATTTCTTTTTTTTTGTGAAGAAATGTTTAGAATTGAGTTGATGAATCCAGATGGATCTTTATTACAATCCCCAAAGAGGGCACTTTAAGTTGATGATTACTTCTATGTGTAGAAATCTTTATTTATAATTCTTTCTTTTCTTTTCTCAGTTTATTTCGAACATGACATACCTACAACATTATACATCAGGCAATTTCATCATTTCACAATACACAATACATCATGTCCGAAAAGGAATAGGAAGAAGCAAAACTTATTTAATTCAACCCCTTTCCTACGCCAGAGCGCCCACAAATATATACATTCATTCACTGACCTTTACAGGAAAATAACAAAATAGCAAAATGACATCCGTGAATGAGTAACACAACAAATTTGTAATATGTACTTAATTTTTTGACAAGAACAAGAAAGTTTGATCACATTACGCCTGTACTGGCTCACCTGCACTGGCTTCCTGTGCACTTAAGATGTGACTTTAAGGTTTTACTACTTACGTATAAAATACTACACGGTCTAGCTCCATCCTATCTTGCGGATTGTATTGTACCATATATCACGGCAAGAAATCTGCGTTCAAAGGACTGCGGCTTATTAGTGATTCCCAAAGCCCAAAAAAAGTCTGCGGGCTATAGAGCGTTTTCATTTCGGGCTCCAGTACTCTGGAAAGCCCTCCCGGTAACAGTTCGAGATGCCACCTCAGTAGAAGCATTTAAGTCTCACCTTAAAAATCATTTGTATACTCTAGCCTTTAAATAGACTCCCTTTTTAGACCAGTTGATCTGCCGTTTCTTTTCTTTTTCTCCTATGTCCCACTCTCCCTTGTGGAGGGGGTCCGGTCCGATCCGGTGGCCATGTACTGCTTGCCTGTGTATCGGCTGGGGACATCTCTGCGCTGCTGATCCGCCTCCGCTTGGGATGGTTTCCTGCTGGCTCTGCTGTGAACGGGACTCTCGCTGCTGTGTTGGATCCGCTTTGGACTGGACTCTCGCGACTGTGTTGGATCCATTATGGATTGAACTTTCACAGTATTATGTTAGACCCGCTCGACATCCATTGCTTTCCTCCTCTCCAAGGTTCTCATAGTCATCATTGTCACCGACGTCCCACTGGGTCATTATTGTCACCGATGTCCCACTGGGTGTGAGTTTTCCTTGCCCTTATGTGGGCCTACCGACGATGTCGTAGTGGTTTGTGCAGCCCTTTGAGACACTAGTGATTTAGGGCTATATAAGTAAACATTGATTGATTGATTGATTATTAATTCAGTCATTATCAACATACTGAGAAGAAGAATATCTTATTTTCAATAAGGTTGAAAGTGTTTCTTATAATTCTTCTTCTTTGTACTTTGTAAGCACTATTAATTTGAACAGGCTCTTAAACTGGATCATATCAGTACAATGTTTAACTTCTTTAGTTAATCCATTCCATAATTTAATTCCACATACTGATATGCTAAAGGTTTTAAGTGTTTTCCGTGCATACAAATGTGTTAAATTAGATTTTCCTCTAAGGTTATATTTCTCCTCTTTATTTGAGAAGAATTGTTGTACATTCTTTGGTAGCAGGTTATAATTTGCATTGTATATCAATTTAGCTGTTTGCAATTTTACCAAATCACCTAACTTTAATATTTTTATAATTGAATCCCTTTTTTTATTTTTCAACAAGTTTTTAGTTATTTGTATATGTTTTTTTCCAAATAGTTCAAGAAAGACCACTACAAATGAGCAGAATTGTGCACTGTTATACGATGTAATAAATCACAAACTGATGACATAGTGCTGTATTTTACTTCTTTATCTTTTTTTTTTTCAACCAAAAATGCTTTGCTCTGATTAGGGGCTACTTGAATTAAAACGTGTTCACAGGGGGGGTACATCACTGAAAAAAGGTTGAGAACCACTGTGTTAAACTGATAGTTAAATTAATTTAAAAAGAGAGCACATTACTATTCATCACAAAGTCGTCATTCCTGAACCCCTAATTTGCGACAGTGTCGAGAAAGACGTCTATAGTTTTTGGTGGTTACCTTAAAAAATATATATATTTGTAAAATAAAACATTCAATGTTTAAAATTAATATATTTTAACTTACGTCCAGTTGAGAATCCCTGCTGTATTCTGCTTCTGTCGGCAAACTGAAGAGTCCAAAGAAGTGCAGCTGTTACTTATCAACGCAAATGAACTATTTCACATTACATGTCGGCATTGAGCACAAACTGAGGAATTACAGGACAGCATTTTGTAGAAAGCGTTTGAATTCCTTAAAAAGAATGTGACAGAATGGCAACTTCTTAATCCCTAATTAGCTTGAATAACACATTTCAAATACTTATTTGATCCACAGTGTGGTGTAGACGCTTCACTTCCGGTTTTCGGGGTTTTCCCTTCAGAATAAAATATTTTTTTTCGACATGAATCAACAGGTGCAGCATGTTTTAAAGGCCTACTGAAATGAGATTTTCATATTTAAACGGGGATAGCAGGTCCATTCTATGTGTCATACTTGATCATTTCGCGATATTGCCATATTTTTGCTGAAAGGATTTAGTAGAGAACATCCATGATAAAGTTCGCAACTTTTGGTGGTAAGAGGAAAGCCCTGCCTTTACCGGAAGTCGCAGACGATAACGTCACATGTTGATGGCTCCTCACACTTGTTTTTGATGGGAGCCTCCAACAAAAACTGCTATTCGGACCGAGAAAACGACAATTTCCCCATTAATTTGAGCGAGGATGAAAGATTCATGTTTGAGGATATTGATAGCGATGGACTAGAAAAAAAAAGTTAAAAAAAAGTTTTAAAAAAACGCGATTGCATTGGGACGGATTCAGATGTTTTTAGACACATTTACTAGGATAATTCTGGTAAATCCCTTATCTTTCTGTTGTTTTGCTAGTGTTTTAGTAAGTTTAACAGTACCTGATAGTCGGAGGGGTGTGTCCACGCGTGTGTTGACGCGCAGTGTCTCAGCGAAGTCGACGGCAGCTTCATGGGCGGCACAAGCTCAGCTGATCTCCAGTAAGAAGCGACTTTTTACCACAATTTTCTCACCAAAACCTGCTGGTTGACATTCGGTTGGGATCCATGTTCGCTGTGATCCATAGCAAAGTTTCACCTCTGTGAATTTTAAACAAGGAATCACCGTGTGTTTGTGTGGCTAAAGGCTGAAGCTTCCCAACTCCATCTTTCTACTTTGACTTATTCATTATTAATTGAAATAATTGGAAAAGATTCAGCAACACAGATGTCCAAAATACTGTGTAATTATGCCGTTAAAGCAGACGACTTTTAGCTGTGTGTGTGTGCAGCGCTCGTATTTCCTAACAGCCCGTGACGTCAAGCGTACACGTCATCATTCCGCGACGTTTTCAAGAAAAAAACTCCCGAGAAATATAAAATTGCAATTTAGTAAACTAAAAAGGCCGTATTGGCATGTGTTGCAATGTTAATATTTCATCATTGATATATAAACTATCAGACTGCGTGGTCGGTAGTAGTGGGTTTCAGTAGGCCTTTAATGTATGTATACTGTATATTTTTGAGAAACACTGCGGGTCGTCAAGTTATGATTGGAACCATATTTTTCAAGGTCATTTAGCTTTTTGTAAGATGCACTTTATTCAATAAACGTTTATCTGGTAGGCCTCAGTGGTCCCCAAACTATGACCCATGAGCCAGATACAGCATATATATATATATATATATATATATATATATATATATATATATATATATATATATATATGTATATATATATATATATATATTTATATATATATATATATCCATTTTCTATCGCTTATTCCCTTTTGGGGTCGCGGGGGGGGGCGCTGGCGCCTATCTCAGCTACAATCAGGCGGAAGGCGGCGTACACCCTGGACAAGTCGCCACCTCATCGCAGGGGCAAACACAGATAGACAGACAACATTCACACTCACATTCACACACTAGGGCCAATTTAGTGTTGCCAATCAACCTATCCGCAGGTGCATGTCTTTGGAAGTAGGAGGAAGCCGGAGTACCCGGAGGGAACCCACGCATTCACGGGGAGAACATGCAAACTCCACACAGAAAGATCCCGAGCCTGGATTTGAACCCAGGACTGCAGGACCTTCGTATTGTGAGGTAGACGCACTAACCCCTCTGCCACCGTGAAGCCTGGCTGCAAATCATATGGTCTAAAAATGTATTTTCCCATCAATAACAAGACGTCATCCCGCTGGCGCTGCAGTGTCAGGCAAGTGCGCTCTCTTTCAGTCGATTAGTTCACGAGGGAAAAAAATGGCAAAATAGTTGGGGAAATGTAAAATAGATCCCGAGTGTAGATTTTTTCAAACATCAGTGGACATATGACTTGTTTTTGTTCAGTGTAAGTGAAATGAAGTGAATCATATTTATATAGCGCTTTTCTCTAGTGACTCAAAGCGCTTTACATAGTGAAACCCAATATCTAAGTTACATTTAAACCAGTGTGGGTGGCACTGGGAGCAGGTGGTTAAAGTGTTTTGCCCAAGGACACAACGGCAGTAACTAGGACGGCAGAAGCGGGAATCGAACCTGCAACCCTCAAGTTGCTGGCACGGCCACTCTACCAACCGAGCTATGCCGCCAACCGAGCTATGCCACCCGTAAGGATAACGCAGTTTGTCTAATCTGCAAAGATTAGATTATACACATATATAGATATGTATATATATATATATATATATATATATATATATATACATATATATATATATATATATATATATATATATATATATATATATATATATATATATATATATATATACATATATATATATATATATATATATATATATATATATAAAGAGAGAGAGAGAGATATTTATATATATATATATATATAGATATATATATATATATATATATATATATATCTATATATATATATATATACACATATATATTATTTTAAATTTTCTGAGGGAACTCTCCTGAAGGAATCAATAAAGTACTATCCATCTATCTATCTATCTATCTATCTATCTATCTATGTATATATCTATCTATCTATCTATCTATCTATGTATCTATCTATCTATCTATCTATCTATCTATCTATCAATCTATCTATATATATATATATATATATATATAGGCCACATTTTTTTCAACCCAATGCGGTCAAAAAGTTTAGGGAACCCTGGCCTACATAGTCACAGGCCTACTGTTCTATACTATAGTAAGTTAAAGTGATTTATGGACACTTTATATTACTCACATATATTACTGTTCATGCATGACTCTTGGTAATTAGATGGGCCTGCAGGAGAGAGCATGTGAGTCCCTCTTCTTTTCCCAGCATCCCTCCATCCTTGCTTCCACTCATCCACATCACATGAAGTGCTTCCCCCGCCTCTATGACAGCCACGATCCTGCATCAGCAGCACAACCTGTCCTTGACTCTTCAGCAGACATCTTCGTATATGCGGAGAGGGGAGTTAAGCGACGATCAATAAGGCATCATTGACGTGATGAACATTATCACCATCTGTGAGAGCCATGGTCATTGCTTGATTAACACAAATAGGGTCAGCTGTGGCAAGCATGACTAAAATAAACAAAAACAAAAATATATGAAACTGCAACAATAGAGAAAGCTGTGCATTGAAAGCATTACATTATTTTATTTTATGTTACAATCAGCATTTCATTTCTTGTTCGTGTATGAAAGCAGTTTCCTTCTTTTATTCATGCTGCCGCTTGCAGAGAATTGAAATGTTGTCTTTATTCAAGACTATTCTTCCTGGACCACAGGAAGAATAGTCTCCACTGCGGTGTAGACTAATGGGGATTGCTTAAAGGGGAACATTATCACAATTTCAAAAGGGTTAAAACAGGGGTAGGGAACCTATGGCTCTAGAGACAGATGTGGCTCTTTTGATGACCGCATCTGGCTCTCAGATAAATCTTAGCTGACATTGCTTAACACGATAAGTAATGAATGATTCAGCTGGTAATCACAGTGTCAAAAATAACGTTAAAAATACAAACCATTCTCATGCATTTTCATCCATCCATCCGGTTTCTACCGCACCTGTTCAAGAAGTCGGATTAGTGGTAAGAAGTATTTTATTTATTTTTGGTTAGCCTCAGAATAACAATGTTATTAAAAAGAATAAGAGACGTATTATACTCTAAAAATGTTGATCTTTCTTAAAATGCACGCATTTAGTTGTATTCAGTGTTAAAAAAATATATATATATATGGCTCTCACGGAAATACTTTTATAAATATTTGGCTTGTATGGCTCTCTCAGCCAGAAATGTTCCCGCCTCCTGGGTTAAAACCAATAAAAACTCAGTTCCCAGTGGCTTATTTTATTTTTAGAAGTTGTAAATCTGTAAATCCACTCGTCCATTTTCCTGCTACGTCACATAGTGACGCCAATACAAACAACATGGCGGATAGAACAGCAAGATATAGCGACATTAGCTCGGATTCAGACTCGGATTTCAGCGGCTTAAGCGATTCAAGAGATTACACATGTATTGAAACGGATGGTTGGAGTATGGAGGCAGATAGCGAAAACGAAATTGAAGAAGAAACTGAAGCTATTGAGCGAATAGCTATTGAAGCTATTCGGTGATCGCCTTCTAACCAACGATTGCATCTTTTGACCAATAGAGCAACTTAAATCCGTCTAATGGTAAGTCCATCCATCATCTTCCGCTTATCCGAGGTTGGGTCGCGGGGGCAGCAGCCTAAGCAGGGAAACCCAGACTTCCCTCTCCCCAGCCACTTCGTCCAGCTCTTCCGGGGGATCCCGAGGCGTTCCCAGGCCAGCCGGGAGACATAGTCTTCCAACGTGTCCTGGGTCTTCCCCGTGGCCTCCTACCGGTTGGACGTGCCCTAAACACCTCCCTAGGGAGGCGTTCGGGTGGCATCCTGACCAGATGCCCGAACCACCTCATCTGGCTCCTCTCGATGTGAAGGAGCAGCGGCTTTACTTTGAGTCCCTCCCGGATGGCAGAGCTTCTCACCCTAATGGTAAGTGTTTGGCATTAAATGGTGGGTGGAGGGAAAGGCTGGATGCAAATATAGCTACAAATGTACATCCAGCTAGCCTAAATAGCATGTTAGCATCGATTAGCTGGCAGTCATGCCGTGACCAAATATGTCTGATTAGCACAAAAGTCAATAACATCAACAAAACTCACCTTTGTGATTTCGTTGACTTTATCGTTGGAAATGCATCTGCTTTGAGTGTCGCAGGATATCCACACATCTCTGTGCCATCTTTGTCGTAGCATCGCTATCGTCGGTATAATGTGCAGAACAAACGAGGGACTTTCGCATCTTTGGACCACTGGTGCAACTTGAATCCGTCGATTGGTAAGGGTTTGTTTGGCATCAATTGTTGGTGGAGGGAAAGGCTGGATGCAAATATAGCTACAAATGAGGCATAATGATGCAATATGTACATACAGCTAGCCTAAATAGCATGTTAGCATCGATTAGCATGCCGTGCTAATCGATGCACACTCCACGTAAGTAATTTTGAATCCGTCCCTGATCGTGTTGTTACACCCTCCGACAACACACCGACGACGCATGATGTCTCCAAGGTACGGGAAAACAGTCGAAAAAACGGAAAATAACAGAGCTGATTTGACTTGTGTGTGTAATGTGTTTGAGAAAATGGCGGATTGCTTTCCGTTGTAACGTCACGGGTGAAAGGTCATCGCTCTGACAGCGAACAATTGAAAGGCGTTTAAATCGCCAAATTCACCCTTTAGAGTTCGGAAATCGGTTAAAAAACATACGGTCTTTTTTCTGCAACATCAAAGTACATATTGACGCTTACATAGGTCTGGTGATAATGTTCCCCTTTAATAAACTAAACTAAAACAAAGACACATTCGGACCATATATCAAAGATTAATCCAACAGAAAATAGAAATTCATAGCTGTCGACGACCATGACAAATCGCGCCAGGGATACATTTTGATCAAATACGTTTAGGGAATTTTTTATGTGTCAAAATAAAATATGTATGTATACGGAAATGACATAAGACATGTGGCAAAGGACTGTAAAAAAAAAAATTGGCATTTTTATCAGTGTTTTCATTTTTAGGACTTTTTTTCGTTTTTGTGGACAATGTTGAAAAAATATAATATATTTGTATATTTTTAAAGGATCATTCTTATTTCTGGAATGTCCTAGAACAGGGGTAGGGAGCCTATGTCTCTAGAGCCAGATGTTGCTCTTTTGATGACTGCATCGGGCTCTCAGATAAATCTTAGCTGACATTGCTTAACACGATAAGTAATGAATAAATCCGCCGGTAATCACAGTGTTAAAATATTGTTCAAAATATAAAACATTTTCATGCATTTCAATCAATCCATCGGTTTTCTACTGCACCTGTTCAAGAAGTCGCATTAATGGTGAGAAGTGTTTTATTTATTATTGGTTAGCTTCACAATAACAATGTCATTAAAAAAATAAGGGAATTATTATACTCTAAAAATGTTGGTCTTACTTAAAAATGCACGTATTTAGTTGTATTCAGTGTTAAAAAATATTATATGGCTCTCACGGAAATACATATTTTAAAATATTTGGCTTTTATGGCTCTCTCAGCCAAAAAGGTTTCCGACCACTGTCCTAGAACAATGGAATTTGGACATGTTTTTGCCTACATATTGAAAATAAAAAATATTCCAAATCAATAAAATAAACATCTTGCAGTCTTTTGCTGCCTGCTTGTGTGTGCCACTTCTCCGTAAAAGACACTTATAGTATAAAAAACACTCAAAATTTAAAAATATTTTACATTTTATTTAAATTGTACTTAATGTTTTATTTAACTCAACGTTACAGGCAATCACCGTATTCATATGTTCAATTCCATTAATTAGCAATACAATACAAAAGAAAAACAGCACTATTTACATGTGCTAAGTATTTCGTATTTAATTGTCTTTTTTATACGTTTCAATGGTGCTGCGTTTGGGACGCATTTCGAATGCGCGAGTTGTCACCCCCAGATGCTGCAGGACTCGGACAGGCAGGATAGCAGGTAAGAACTAGTTTAATATAAAAATGACAAAAGAACAATTGACAAAAGGCGTGCCTACGCACCGGAAGCTAAATGCTAAAGATCAGCAAGCATAGAGTTCAAAGTTCAGGAGAATGGACGTGCAGAGAGCACGCCAAGCTAAGACGAGACTTAGCAGGGTAAATACAAAGCAGAAATACCAAACGTGACTTGTTGCATACCGCAAACAAAACATCCAGGCAGAACTAAGGTATCGGGCCAGTTTAAATACTAAAACAATAATCATAAACAGGTGTGCGTCAGAAAGTCAGTGCAGGTGGAGCAAATGAGGTCGCCATGGTGATAAATTCAAACAAGGAAGTGCTCAAACAAAGTCAAAAGTCCACATAACACACGATCCCGACAGCGGATTGTGACAAATGGGTTGTATTTTCCATATTATATGTATTTTATATTTTAATTGTGAAAAAAACTTTATCAGTTGTTTTTTATTATTATTATTACTTTTTTTTGTATTCTACCTGCTCAGTGGTTAGAGTGTCCGCCCTGAGATCGGTAGGTTGTGAGTTCAAAACCTCGGCCGAGTCATACCAAAAGACTGTAAAAATTGTACCCATTACCTCCCTGCTTGGCAGTCAGCATCAAGGGTTGGAATTGGGGGTTAAATTACCAAAAGTGATTCCCGGGTGTGGCCACCGCAGCTGCTCACTGCTCCCCTCACCTCCCAGGTTGGTGATCAAAGTTGATGGGTCAAATGCAGAAGATGATTTCACCACACCTAGTGTGTGTGTGACTATCATTGGTACTTTACTTTTTCTTTATGTTTATTTTAATATTATTTTTACCTTGTGATGTAGTCCACTTCTGTTGGATTGTTTATTACCTATTTCTTATAAAGAAGCATAATTATTTTTGAACTTTTTCGATCCTTTTTGTGTGTTGCTTCAGCCCTGCTGCACATGAGGCGTGATCGAATGCTGAGTTTCTCTGGTCTGCCATGCTCCTCTTGTCACTCACAGCACATTCACACTCTTCCTCTTCTTCATCTTAACACCAACCTGGCGCCTGCAAGACAGCAAGAGGGAGAAACTGCAACATGGACGAGAATGTAAGCACAGGTTAGCTAACTTTGTCATTTAAGTTGTTTTCAGGATTTACGATAAAAAGTGATTAACTTCTTTTTACACCTGCGTGACTTAACCAACAACTGGTGTACTGTGGGGCACCGATTGTGCAAGTTCTCCCACTTAAAATGATGACAGAGGTCTGTAAGTTTCATCATAGGTACACTTCAACTGTGAGAGACAGGATGTGAAAAAAAAATCTAGGAATTCACATTGTAGGAATTTTAAATAATTTATTTGTAAATTATGGTGGAAAATAAGTATTTGGTCAACCATTCAAAGCTCTCACTGATGGAAGGAGGTTTTGGCTCAAAATATCACGATACATGGCCCCATTCATTCATTCAGTCCTGTCCCCTTAGCAGAAAAAACAGCCCCAAAGCATGATGTTTCCACCCCATGCTTCACAGTAGGTGTGGTGTTCTTGGGATGCAACTCAGTATTCTTCTTTCTCCAAACACGACAAGTTGAGTTTATACCAAAATGGATACATGGAAGATACTGCAGTGGATTGGGAAAATGTCATGTGGTCAGATGAAACCAAAATAGAACTTTTTAGTATAAACTCAACTCGTCGTGTTTGGAGGAAAAAGAATACTGAGTTGCATCCCAAGAACACCATACCTACTGTGAAGCATGGGGGTGGAAACATCATGCTTTGGGGCTGTTTTTCTGCTAAGGGGACAGGACGATTGATCCGTGTTAAGGAAAGAATGAATGGGGCCATGTATCGTGAGATTTTGAGCCAAAACCTTCTGTCAGTGAGAGCTATGAATGGTTGACCAAATACTTATTTTTCCACCATAATTTACAAATAAATTATTTAAAATTCCTACAATGTGAACTCCTGGATTTTTTTTTTCACATTCTGTCTCTCACAGTTGAAGTGTACCTATGATGAAACTTACGGACCTCTGTCATCATTTTAAGTGGGAGAACTTGCACAATCGGTGGCTGACTAAATACTTTTTTGCCCCACTGTATATGGGTGCCAGCTTGACCCTGGAACAGATTGTTTCCGTTCTATCTTACAAGAAACCAGGGGTTGTTCAACCAAGTAGGTTTTTCCTTCGTAATGAAAAGCGATCCCTGGTTGATTGATGGACAGATAGAGAGGCGGACACAAAGCAAAGAAGGGGTCACGTCCACCTTGAAAGAGCACACATCCTCGTCTATTACTCGTAATTTATAGTCTCTCCTGTGTTGGCCGTTCCTCACACCCCCGCCTTGATTCATTTGACGTGCCAGCTGGCTCTTTTTGTGAGGTGCTGCACACACACGTGACCACGGCCGCATGGAGACCTTAAAAGTCCAGCCTGCTAATTACGTAACATTTAAAGGTGTTCAAGAAAAGACACTGAAACATTGAATATGTATACCATCCCTAAGAATAAACGCAAAAATGTGTGTATAAATATATATATTTTTTTTTAAATGAGAAATTATACTGATTTTCTTTTCTATGTCACATAACATCTAATAAAAATAAAAGTTTTGTTTTTTGTTATAAGAATGTAACTATGTTTGCAAATGTATACATATATATATATATATATATATATATATATATATATATATATATATACATACATTTTCTACCGCTTATTCCCTTTGGGGTTGCGAGGGGCGCTGGCGCCTATCTCAGCTACAATCGGGCGGAAGGCGGTGTACACCCCGGACAAGTCGCCTTCTCATCACAGGGCCAACACAGATAGACAGACAACATTCACACTCACATTCACACACTAGGGCCAATTTAGTGTTGCCAATCAACCTATCCCAAGGTGCATGTTTTTGTAAGTGGGAGGGAGCCGGAGTACCCGGAGGGAACCCACGCAGTCACGGGGAAAACATGTAAACTCCACACAGAAAGATCTCGAGCCTGGGATTGAACCCAATATATGTGTATGTATGTATGTATATCTTGATTGGATTATCCAGAAAATATTGCTTGATACCGTGGTAGAGCGCAATGTGTGTGTGGGGAAAATCACAAGACTACTTCATCTCTACAGAACTGTTTCATGAGGGGTTCCCTCAATCATCAGGAGATTTCAATGGAAGCATTCACATACAATGGTTTATATAGGGCACAGAGTGGGTGGGTACAGGCAGCGTAGGGGCGTAGTGATTGGCTCATGTGTTACCTAGGAGGTGTTTCCGTCTGTGGCGGCATGTTGAAATTATTTCTCTGCGCTTGTTGAGGGATCACAGGTCTGGATGATATATAATAAACAGTTTCTCTTTTAAGCAAATGTTGCATCTTGTGGTTGTGGTTTGATCATTTCAAACCACAACAAAGCAAATGCAAAAGGACTGCCTACCCCCAGACTAAACGACTCTGAAACCAAAAAGGAATGCAACTGTCGCAAGAAACCTGATTGCCCTCTCAACGGGGGTTGCTTACAAACATCAGTCGTTTACCAAGCAAAGGTAACACGCAAGGACATTAGCACATCCGACACGTACGTAGGATTAACCGAAGGAGCGTTTAAAGCCAGATGGAATAATCACAAGGCCTCTTTTAGAAACCAGACCTTGCGGAATTCTACAGAGCTCAGCAAGCACATTTGGAACCTCAAAGACAATAATGTTGAATATTCAATAACATAGCAAATTCTTGCATTCAGCACACCTTACAACAGTGGTAATAAAATATGCAATATTGGCTTAAAAGAGAAACAGTTTAGTATATATCATCCAGACCTGCCATCCCTCAACAAGCGCAGTGAAATCATTTCAACATGCCGCCACAGATGGAAACACCTCCTAGCTAACACATGAGCCAATTACCACGCCCTTACGCCTGCCTGTACCCAACCACTCTGTGCTCTATATAAACCATTGGATGTGAATGCTTCCATTAAAATCTTTTGATGATTGAGGGAACCCCTCATGAAACAGTTCTGTAGAGATGAAGTAGTCTTGTGATTTTCCCCACAAATACACACACATTATATATTTATATATATATATATATATATACACCTTATTTCTCTTAATAAACAAAAGACAGTAAAAGTCGTTAGCAGCTAACGGAACACAAACAACGAGATTGTTACGATCAATAACAAGAAAATAAGGCATATATATATATATATATATATATATATATATATATATATATATATATATATACCTTATTCCCTTGAATTGCCGCAGGGCATATAGTATGCGCCTGCCTTGAATTACTGCCGGGTCAAACTCGCTTCCCAAAATAATTAGCGCTTGTTTAGTATTACCGCCTGGTCAAACTCGTGACGTCACGAGTGACACTTCCCCTGTGATCATTTTCAAAATGGAGGAGGCTGATTTCAATACCTGTAATTTGAAATTGCATAAAGGGAAGAAGATTAAGAGCTATTCAGTAGGATTTAAGGTCCAAGCTTACATCACACTCAAATTTTTTCTTCATGCCTTTGGTAAGTGCCGGAGTGAGAAGAGGTTTTAAAATATCTAGCGCATGCTTACTTTTACCGCATGCCTTTGATAAGCGCAGGATTGAGAAGAGGTTTTAAAGTAATTAACGCCCAGGCGGAAATTCAGGGAAATACGGTACTCGTGATTTTTTTGTGTTGATATCGGACCAATATCCAGTATCAATATTAATTGGATCTGACACCCCTGGTATATGGCATTCTATTTGACCTTCAAAGTATGCAAATAAGATGACGCCACATCCACATTTACATTTCATTTTGCCATGTTTATTATTCGACCCCAAAAAAAAGGCACTGGATACATTTAATGTGAAATTGTCATTAAATAGTCACACCAATTAATGGATCATCACAGGTCATGGTCAGGATGAGGTTACAAGTATTAGAGCCAAATCGGTTGCAAATGGCACTTTCGGAACAGCAACAATCCAAATTCCAACTGCACTTTGTTGATGTGTATTTGGCCATAGTAAAACGTGTCGGGCTGTAACAGCAACAGTTTAATCTTTTCTTAAGAGCAGAATACTAAACACAAGTGCTCAACCCGTTAAAAGTCCCCTGTTATGAAAAAGTGAAAAAAAAAACCTGGTGATGAAAAAGTGACCGCCGCCCCGGGCTAGAAGAGCCATCCCTTGTATCCGTCCATCACTTCACAGCATTGTAAGAAACAAAACAAATAAAAAAAAAAAAAAAAAAACAGGCTTCGCTACACATCTTAAAATTTAAGCTCTGCCAAATATCTACCATTAAGTTTAGTCTTTGTGAGGGGGGTTTCGGTAAGTATGCTAACCTAGCATGATGTTGCTGTTAAAATGTGAGTGTCATGTTAGCACTTTAGCTAACAAAGCTATGCTAATGTCGCTAACGTTTTTCTCCTCCTGTCCCATAACTTACTATGTGGTTGTATGTGAAATACAGTATGTGTGATATATGCCGTCTATTGGGTTACATGGAGATACAGTGTATTTGTAAAAAGTGGATAAAGTGCACCATAGCGCTTCCCGGAAACACACACACTGTTGACACATCCATCCATTTTCTACCGCTTGTCTTTTTTGGGGTCACGGAGGGTGCTGGAGCCTATCTCAGCTGCATTCGGGCGGAAGGCGGGGTACACCCTGGACAAGTCGCCACCTCATCACAGGGTCAACAGAGACAGACAGACGACATTCACACACTAGGACAGGGGTCGGGAACCTTTTTGGCTGAGAGAGCCATGAAAGCCACATATTTAAAAATGTATTTCCGTGAGAGCCATATCATATTTTTTAACACTGAATCCAACTAGATGCGTGCATTAACGAAGAAGCAGTAGAAAATGGATGAATGGATTTTTAAATAACACCAAGATATTTAGAGTATAATAAGTCTCTTATTCTTCTTAATAACATTGTTATTCTGAATCTAACCATCCATCCATCCATTTCTACCGTTTGTCCCGTACCCGGTGGAAACCTGCACAGTCACGGGGAGAACATGCAAACTCCACACAGAAAGATCTCGAGCCCGGGATTGAACTCAGGACCTTTGTATTGTGAGGCACACGCTCAAACCCCCCTCCCACTGTGCTGTTCATAGTAGTGTGTGTGTGAAATGTTATTGAAATATTATTGATGGAGAGCAGGTGTTGTGAATTCAGTTTTTGAGATGCTCTGCAATTACAATTAATAAAATCCTTTCAAGACCGATGTTTTGGAATTTTGTTGACTAAATCTAAATTAATTTAGATGACTAAAACACATTTTGGTTAAAAGACTAACTGAAACTAATTTAAAAACCTGTCAAAATTAACATTGGTGAACATTTTTTACACTCAATGTTTTTCCCTTTAAAAACACTGAATTGTAAGTTTTTTTTAATAATATTTGCTTGAAACAGTGGATGTCTCTGCACAATTATTTGCACTTAAAAATGTTTGTTTGTAGTAATAAATATGATTTTAACATTTTAACATAATATTTGTGTTCAGTTACAATAATAAATAAAATACTTCTTACCATTAATGCGAATTCTTAAACGGGTGCGATAGAAACAAATGGATGGATTAAAAACACATGAGAATGTTTTATATTTCGAACGTTATTTTTAACACTGATTACCAGCGGAATTATTCATTACTTATCGTCTTTGGCAATGTCAGCTAAGATTTATCTGAGAGACAGATGCAGTCATCAAAAGAGCCACATCTGGCTCTCGAGCCATAGGTTCCCTACCCCTGCACTAGGGTCAATTTAGTGTTGCCAATCAACCTATACCCAGGTGCATGTTTTGGAGGTGGGAAGAAGCCGAAGTACCCATAGGGAACCCACGCAGTCACAAGGTGAACATGCAAACTCCACACACAAAGATCCCGACCCTGGGATTGACCCCAGGACTACTCAGGACCTTCGTATTGTGAGGAACATGCTCTAACCACCGTGCTGCCCCAAACACATTTCATGAGCATTAAAGCTAAAATCCCAGCATCAGGGCACAATGCAGGGCTTTGCATTCAGTCACTACTGTGGGACTAAAATGGTTGAAAATAAGTCGTACAATATGGGGACCTTTAAAGGCCTACTGAAACCCACTACTACCGACCACGCAGTCTGATAGTTTATATATCAATGATGAAATATTAACATTGCAACACATGCCAATATGGCCGCTTTAGTTTACTAAATTGCAATTTTAAATTTCCCGCGGAGTTTCTTGTTGAAAACGTCGCGGAATGATGACGCGTGTTTGTGACGTTCTTGGTTGGAGGGGACATATTAGCCCAGCAACACTTACGGCTAAAAGTCGTCTCTTTTAATCGCGCAATTACACAGTATTTTGGACATCTGTGTTGCTGAATCTTTTGCAATTTGTTCAATTAATATTGGAGACTATAAAGAAGAATTCTGTTGGTGGAAAGCGGTGGATTGCAGCTGCCTTTAGCACCGAAACACAGCCGGTGTTTCTTTGTTTGTTGTGAAGCTTTAACACGGAGCGGTCAAGCAAACATGTTTCTCTACGTCAACCAGCAAGTTTTTGGATGGGAAAATTGTGATATTAAGTCGGCTCTTACCGGAGACTTAAGTGGATTACGCGACCTCATCCTGCAGCTCAAAAAGGCAGCTGTGATCTTGCCTTTTTGACTTCTCTCGGAGACACTGGCGTTCACCGCAGCCATCCGACTTTCAGGTATGACTTTACAATCTCACTAAAATACAATTAACACAATAAGCAGATAAGGGATTTTCCAGAATTATCCTAGTAAATGTCTCTAATTACATCTGAAACTCTCCCACTGCCGCCGCCTGGAGCCATCGCCTTTTTTAATTTTTAAATTTTTTATTTTTAGTGCTCCACTCTTAATTTCCTCATCCACGAATCTTTCATCCTCGCTCAAATTAATGGGGAAATTGTCGCTTTCTCGGTCCGAATTGCTCTTACTGCTGGTGGCTCACATTATAAACAATGTGAGGGTTTTAGGAGCCCTCACACCGGTGACGTCACGCGCACATCGTCTGCTACTTCCGGTACAGGCAAGGCTTTTTTATTAGCGACCAAAAGTTGCGAACTTTATCGTCGATGTTCTCTATTAAAACCCTCGTTTAAATAAGAAAATCTAATTTCAGTAGGCCTTTAAAGCTTGAATCCCAGCATAAGGGCAAAATGCGGGGCTTTGCATTCAGTCACTACTGTGGGACTAAAATGGTTGAAAATAAGTCATACAATATGAGGACATTTAAGATGGAAAAATCCCAAAAAGAGACCTGTAGAAAAACATGCTCGTAATTACCAAAAATCCATTCATTAATCACATTCAACACACAATCTGAATGAGTTTAGTTACAAAAAAAAAAGCACATTTCAAAATGACGATCTTGCAATCGAATTGGGCGATTGGCGACAGTCAGAAAGCGTGGTGGAGTAATTGTTCGTTACATTGATCAGCCCCCTTTTTTTTTCCCTTTCATTCGACATGGCGTTTAGCAGCAGCAGTCTAAAAATGGAAACGGCGTTACGAGGCCGGTCGGTGGCGGAGACGGAGGATTTCTCTCTCTGTCTGCGTTTGTTTGGGAAAATGGAAAATGAGTTAACGTGAGATATAAGCTTGCCATGATGAGGTATAAAGACGGCAGCCTCTTGTTGTTTGTCTTTAGTTTGTTTTGGCAACAGGTTTTTCTTTCCGTGGCTTTATGGCACGAAGACTGAGATTCCCGAAAAAGCAAACAGAGGAAACCGAAAGGCACATTTCTTCAACCGTTGGGACTCCTCTAGGGTACGCCTTAAGCACGCTTGACTTTCTACCAGTTTAGAGCACACCAGTGTAGGTTTCAGCCCTATAACTGGAACAATTCTTGGAGTCTTGGAGTAGTTTCAGTTGAAATGACTCCAACTGGACACCCTTATCCTCCATGTTTACCCTCCAGCATTCTCCCGCTGTTTGCCCCCATTCAGCTTGGCTCGTTCCACAGAGTAGTGCGACAGGTTGTTCAAACTGGTGTTCTTCTCTTTCCGTTCCTCTTCCAGCTCTGCTTCCTCCGTGCCATCCTCGCCCCGTTCTTCGTCCACCACGGCGCTCCCGTTGCTAGCCCGTCTGGAGTCCCCCGGTATGTTCCTCCGGATGTTCTTACCACGCCTGGCCAGCTTGGTCAGCGAGCCAAAACGCAGGTTGAAGAGGTTCTCCTCGGAGGATGAAGACGTCTGCGGTGTTTGCTCGCCGCCGCCGCCGCCGCCGTGCTCGTAAGTCTCGCAGGCCCCCTTCAGGCGCAGGTTGTTGAGCTTGATGTCAATACTCTCCTGGGAGGAGATCTTGAAGCGACCAGCGTCCAGGCTGGCAAACACCGCCCTCTTCTCTGGGGACAGCATGTCCAAGGAGTGGGCCCGCTGCTCCAGGCCGAGCTGGCGGCGTTCCATGCTGCGGATGGTGGCGGCGCGCTGTAGCTTGTCGTGGATCTCCACGCTCAGACGACGCCGCGTCTCTCGGAACTCCGCTCGGACGTTGGCCTTCCATTCGACGGCGTGAGCTTTGATCTCTCCAACCTAGAAAAGATTCAAAGATAACTTTGTTCAAACCAGTGTTAATTTTGTTGACGAAAAATTTTCGTCATAGTTATCATCAACGACCTTTTTTTTCTGACTAAAACGAGACAATAACTAAATAAAAAATAATTTACGTGGACTAAGACGATGACGAGGGGTATTGACATATTCGTCAAGGAATAAAAACGAGACGAAAACGTCTGACAGAGACGAGATCCAATCGGAACTCATTTCGTTAGGAAGAGGCGGGAGGAGTTGGGAAGAGAACCAATCAGAGCGACGTGGTAAGGAAGCTACGTAAACGTAGTTTGCGTTTGAGACTGACCCGGGAATGCGCTGCAGAAGACAACATGTCAACGCCGGGGAGGAAGAGGAGAGAGGACATATGGGGAAATTTTATATTTGACGTCAAAGATAACAAGACGCAGTGTAAGAAATGCAGCGCGAGGATTACGGGGAAAAACACAACTTGAAGCGACATTTACAGTCGAATCACCCCGAAATCCACACACAGGTAAGCATTTTCCACAACATACAACTCACTCGACGTTATCCCGTTTATTACACGGCTTACTCGTGAAATACTAAATTTAAGACATGATTTTCATCTAAATACGACTTGTATCGCTGTTTTGCTTTGACTTTCAGAAATTGAAGGGAAAGTTTACATATTACCCTTTAGTCGACTAAATCTACTGTAGTTTTCGTCCACTATAATCTTATGATATTGAGTCAACTAAAACTAGACCAAAACTAAAACAATTCAAATAACTAAATTATGACTAAAACTAAATTACATTTTAGTCAAAAGACTATGACTGAAACTAAATCAAATTTTGCTGTCAAAATTAACACTGGTTTAAACGTGACGTATCACTCATTAACATTTCATTAAAAGTAAAAAGCAAGAACATTTTAATCCATGTTTTTATTACGACTCTTCCTGTTTACATTTTTGCACCCTCCCCAGACCAATGAGAGATGAGGGCAATGTCATATGGTTTCTGCTGGGCCCCCGAAAAGGTCAGCGTTCTACGCTCCACAGTCATCTGACTCTTCCCTGCTGGTCTGTTTTTTCTAGAACGTCTGGAATCTGTTATGGTTTGCCACATATTTTGAGTTTGTTAGCGTTTTCCTGTTTTTAGTGCATTTGTACCCGTTCTGTGCTTTTATTTTAGTGGCACTTCCGTTTTTGTGTTTGCCTGCAGCGACCGGACACCTGCCTTTGAGAGCTGTTCCCCGCACCGGTTTTGTGTCATCAATCAGGACTATTTAGGTTGAGTCTTGACCGCCGTTCTTTGTTGGGACTCTGTCATGTATGTTTATATGTTGTGTTGCAGTCTGTTCTGTTTCATTTCGTTTTGCATAGCCTTCCCTATACTTCCGTGCCCTTCCTAGCAGCGCTTGTCTTTTGTTTGTTTGAGCTGTTAAATACCTTTTTTACCTGCACACTTTGATTGATTGAAACTTTTATTAGTAGATTGCACAGTACAGTACATATTCCATACAATCAACCACTAAATGGTAACACCCGAATACGTTTTTCAACTTGTTTAAGTCGGGGTCCACGTTAATCAATTCATGGTATAAAAATGCTGCCTTCTTGGCTTTCCGCATTTTGGGAACACACAATCGTCGTCATGCGACCTGGGTGTCGCGCTAAACCAGGGGTCGGCCACCCAAAATATTGAAAGAGCCATATTGGACCAAAAATACAAAAAGAAAAATATGTCTGGAAAATCTAGAGCATGGGTGTCAAAGTTTGGCCCGCCGAGTAATTTCATTTGGCCCTTGGGGCAATATCAAATTAACATTAGAGCTGGCCCGCCGGTATTATACAGCATTCACCGCTAATACTCACACTTGCCAACCGTCCCGAATTTCACTGTCCTTCCGAAAAACATTCTCCCGATTTCCACCCGGACAACAATATTGGGGGCGTTCCTTAAAGGCACTGCCTTCAGCGTCCTCTACAACCTGTCGTCACTTCCGCTTTTCCTCCATACAAACAGCGTGCCGGCTCATTCACATAATATATGCGGTTTCTACACACAGGTATGTGAATGCAATGCATACTTGGTCAACAGCCATACAGGTCACACTGAGGGTGGCCGTATTAACAACTTTAACACTGTTACAAATATGGGCCACACTGTGAACCCACACCAAAAAAGAATGACAAACACATTTCGGGAGAACATCCGCACCGTAACACAACATAAACACAACAGAACAAATACCCAGATCCCCTTGCAGCAATAACTCTTCCGGGATGCTACAATATAAACCCCCGCTATCAACAACCCCCCCCCCATTTATTTTCAAATTTATTAGCCTGTGGAAAAAGTTAATGTTGATTTTTACCTCAGAAGGCTGCAAATAAAAAAGAGGCATTACATTTTTTTATTGAAATTGTATTTAATATGCCTTTAAAGTTTTTTTCGTTTGTTTTTTGAAATTTGATTTTGCACTATTAAGTTGTATAAGTGTTGCTTGTTCCATATTCAGTGTTAAAGCAAATCAGTGTTGCAAACTGAGCAATAATTATTGATATTTAATCATTATTATTATTATTATTATTATTTGAAACTGGATTTTGCATGTCACTATAACGTTATGTAAGCCTTGCTTGTTCAATATTCAATGCAAAAGTTGTCCGGGTCCCTTTTAAAAGGTTAATTTGTTGACCTTGGCCCGCGGCTTTGTTCAGTTTAAAATTTTTGGCCCACTCTGTATTTGAGTTCGACACCACTGATCTAGAACCTTATATAAGTGTTATAATGAAGGTAACACACGATGTGTCTATATTAGCTATATTAGCCTACTATCAAAAGGCTGATGCAAATCTACGTTGACAGAATTTTAGTATGTTAATATTTATTCTACATACTTTTGCAACATTGGAAAACATTAGTTAAATGGAGGCTTCCCACAGGATGAGATAACTTATGGAAATGACTGGCTAGAATGGCCAAAAGAATAGATGTGTGTCTAAAGTTTAAAGAAACGGCAAGCTGTCTTCTTCTAATGGATTTATTACAATCTTTGCAAGCTGGGTAATGTTTGCTGTGGTCTGGAACAACATGGCACACAAACAACTATGATAAATGCAGCCAATATTACATACGGATAATGTGTCATTATGCACATATTAATTAAATACACAGAGGACATAAGTAAAGGAAATTAATTTGGCTCAAATATACCTACAAACGAGGCATAATGATGCAATATGTACATACAGCTCAGCCTAAATAGCATGTTAGCATCGATTAGCTTGCAGTCATGCACTGACCAAATATGCCTGATTAGCACTCCAGAAAATCTTTAAAATCAACAAATCTCCTCTCTGTGCATTCACGCACAGCATAAAAGTTTTGGTGGACGAAATGACACAAACAAGGGGTGGCATAAAATACATCTTTCTGTGGCAACATCGGAGAAAGTAGTACATGTAAACAAACTATGGTGAGTTCAAGGGTCGCTGAAATCAGTAGGACAAGACGGCGCTCGACAAATAATCTCCCCAGTGAAGTAGGTTTGACATACACAGTGGGATTTTCTAAGAATTAGGAAGGGTTGTGTCATGTCATTGTGTCATAGGGACGGCGTGGCGCAGTGGGAGAGTGGCCGTGCGCAACCCGAGAGTCACTGGTTCAAATCCCACCTAGAACCAACCTCGTCACGTCCGTTGTGTCCTGAGCAAGACACTTCACCCTTGCTCCTGATGGGTGCTGGTTGGCGCCTTGCATGGCAGCTCCCTCCATCAGTGTGTGAATGTGTGTGTGAATGGGTAAATGTGGAAGTAGTGTCAAAGCGCTTTGAGTACCTTGAAGGTAGAAAAGCGCTATACAAGTACAACTCATTTATCATTACCATTTATCATTTATGTTAGGAGCTATGTTGTCCGGGGGCATAAAGCCCCCTGGTAGGGTCTCCCAAGGCAAACAGGTTCTAGGTGAGGGATCAGACAAAGAGCAGCTCGAAGACCTTTATGAAGAAGAAAAATCATGGACCCAGATTTCCCTCGCCCGGACGCGGGTCACCGGGGCCCCCCTCTGGAGCCAGGCCCGGAGTTGGGGCACGATGGCGAGCGCCTGGTGGCCGGGCCTGTTCGAGGGAAGAGTGGATCGTGAGATCGACAGGCGGATCGGTGCGGCGTCTTCAGTAATGCGGACGTTGTACCGATCCGTTGTGGTGAAGAAGGAGCTGAGCCGGAAGGCAAAGCTCTCAATTTACCGGTCGATCTACGTTCCCATCCTCACCTATGGTCATAGTAAAACAATTATTGTTATTTTAAAAAATCTTTTTCCATTTTCACACATCTTTGAAAATGCTCCCGGGAGCCACTAGGCCAGTGCTAAAAAAACTCACTAAGAGCCATGTAAGATTTTTGTTCAAATAAAGCTAATAATGCAATTTTTTGTGGTCAACATTATTTAGAAAAGAACCGAAAAGTATCAAAACAATTTTGGTACTGGTACCAAAATATTGGTATCGGGACAACACTAATTAGGGCGGCATGGCGTAGTGGGTAGAGCGGCCGTGCCAGAAACCTGAGGGTTGCAGGTTCGCTTCCCACCTATTGACATCCAAATCGCTGCCGTTGTGTCCTTGGGCAGGACACCTCACCCTTTGCCCCCGGTGCCGCTCACACTGGTGAATGAATGATGAATGAATGATTGGTGGTGGTCGGAGGGGCCGTAGGCGCAAACTGGCAGCCACGCTTCCGTCAGTCTACCGCAGGGCAGCTGTGGCTACAGATGTAGCTTACCACCACCAATGTGTGAATGAATGATGGGTTCCCACTTCACTGTGAGCGCTTTGAGTATCTAACAATAGAAAAGCGCCATATAAATCTAATCCATTATTATTATTATTATTATTATTATAGTACTAACGAAAAAAATACCTCCTCTTTGGTCTTTTTGGACAGCACTCGAAGCCAGTCTCCAATCATGCTGAGGACGGCAGCAAAGTAGGCCAAACCCACCAAGATCCAGAACCACACCAGCGGCTTGTACCATTTCATATAGTCGATTTTGCGGTCTCCACCTGGAGAAAACGACAAAACATCTGTCTGGATGTTCGGACTGAGAACGTAGCACGGTCACTTTAGGCACACACCCGCCACATAGTCGCCAATTCCCACTGTGGTGAGAGTGATGACCACAAAGTAGATGGCCTCCAGCGTGGTCCAGCCCTCGATCTTTTTGAAGATGACAGCCGGTACGGTGACGAAGACAATGCAGCCGGCAAAGATGAAGAGGATGGTGGACGTCACGCGGATCTTCGTCTGACTGATCTGTTTGTGTTTTTGCTGAGGAACGATGATGAGATGAGTCGCGTCAGCAATAGAAGCGTCATTCAAGCTGACTTTGCTTTTTCATGCCAAACTCACTCTGAAGATCCTCTCCACCCTCAGGATGCTTTTAACAAAGATGGTGCCCAGCTGATCTCCAATCCCAGCCAACAGGAAGCCAAAAAGCGGGATGCCGAATATAGCGTAAAGGATGCAGAAGATCTTTCCACCCTCTGTGCTGGGAGCGATGTTTCCGTAACCTGTTGAAATTGGGAAGAGAGGGCATCGTTTACAGCAGCCAGGATCGCAACGCCTTTTTCTTACATATGAGTTGTGTCAGAAAAGTTGACTGACCAAGTGAATGTGAGGTGTTTGGGGAATTATGCAAAACTCGTTTTGCTGTAGTGTTTTTTTAGATTCAATCCATCCATGTCAGAAAAGTTGACTGACCAAGTCAATGTGAGGTGTTTGGGGAACTATGCAAACGTCGTTTTGCTGTTGTGTTGTTTTTTTTTAGATTCAATCATCCATCCATCCATCCATCCATTCATCCATGTCAGAAAAATTGACTGACCAAGTCAATGTGAGGTGTATGGGGAATCATGCAAAACTCGTTTTGCTGTTGTGTTTTTTTAGATTCAATCATCCATCCATCCATTTATGTCAGAAAAGTTGACTGACCAAGTCAATGTGAGGTGTTTGGGGAATTGTGCAAAACTTGTTTTGCTGTTGTATTTTTTTAGATTCAATCATCCATCCATCCATCCATTCATCCATGTCAGAAAAGTTGACTGACCAAGTCAATGTGAGGTGTATTGGGAATTATGCAAAACTCGTTTTGCCGTTGTGTTTTTTTCTGGATTCAATCATCCATCCATCCATTTATGTCAGAAAAGTTGACTGACCAAGTCAATGTGAGGTGTTTGGGGAACTATGCAAACGTCGTTTTGCTGTTGTGTTGTTTTTTTTTAGATTCAATCATCCATCCATCCATCCATCCATTCATCCATGTCAGAAAAATTGACTGACCAAGTCAATGTGAGGTGTATGGGGAATCATGCAAAACTCGTTTTGCTGTTGTGTTTTTTTAGATTCAATCATCCATCCATCCATTTATGTCAGAAAAGTTGACTGACCAAGTCAATGTGAGGTGTTTGGGGAACTATGCAAACGTCGTTTTGCTGTTGTGTTGTTTTTTTTTAGATTCAATCATCCATCCATCCATCCATCCATTCATCCATGTCAGAAAAATTGACTGACCAAGTCAATGTGAGGTGTATGGGGAATCATGCAAAACTCGTTTTGCTGTTGTGTTTTTTTAGATTCAATCATCCATCCATCCATTTATGTCAGAAAAGTTGACTGACCAAGTCAATGTGAGGTGTTTGGGGAATTATGCAAAACTTGTTTTGCTGTTGTATTTTTTTAGATTCAATCATCCATCCATCCATCCATTCATCCATGTCAGAAAAGTTGACTGACCAAGTCAATGTGAGGTGTATTGGGAATTATGCAAAACTCGTTTTGCCGTTGTGTTTTTTTCTAGATTCAATCATCCATCCATCCATTTATGTAAGAAAAGTGGACTGACAAAGTCAATGTGGGGTGTTTGGGGAATTATGCAAGACTCGTTTTGCTGTTGTATTTTTTTAGATTCAATCATCCATCCATCCATTCATCCATGTCAGAAAAGTTGACTGACCAAGTCAATGTGAGGTGTTTGGGGAATTATGCAAAACTTGTTTTGCTGTTGTATTTTTTTAGATTCAATCATCCATCCATCCATCCATTCATTCATGTCAGAAAAGTTGACTGACCAAGTCAATGTGAGGTATATGGGGAATTATGCAAAACTCATTTTGCTGTTGTATTTTTTTTTAATTCAATCATCCATCCATCCATGTCAGAAAAGTTGACTGACCAGGTCAACGTGAGGTATTTCGGGGAATTATGCAAAACTCGTTTTGCTGTTGTGTTTTTTTTAGATTCAATCATCCATCCATCCATTTATGTAAGAAAAGTGGACTGACCAAGTCAATGTGAGGTGTTTGGGGAATTATGCAAAACTTGTTTTGCTGTTGTATTTTTTTAGATTCAATCATCCATCCATCCATTTATGTCAGAAAGTGGACTGACCAAATCAATGTGAGGTGTATGGGGAATTATGCAAAACTCGTTTTGCCGTTGTGTTTTTTTCTAGATTCAATCATCCACCCATCCATCCATGTCAGAAAAGTTGACTGACCAAGTCAATGTGAGGCGTATGGGGAATTGTTCAAAACTCGTTTTGCTGTTGTATTTTTTTAGATTCAATCATCCATCCATCCATGTCAGAAAAGTTGACTGACAAAGTCAATGTGAGGTGTTTGGGGAATTATGCAAAACTCGTTTTGCTTTTGTATTTTTTTTTGATTCAATCCCATTCATTCATCCATGTAAGAAAAGTGGACTGACCAAGTCAATGTGAGGCGTATGGGGAATTATTCAAAACTCGTTTTACTGTTGTGTTTTTTGTTTAGATTCAATCATCCATCCATCCATGTCAGAAAAGTTGACTGACCCAGTCAATGTGAGGTATATGGAGAATTATGCAAAACTCGTTTTGCCGTTGTGTTTTTTTCTAGATTCAATCATCCATCCATTCATCCATTCATCCATGTCAGAAACGTTGACTGACAAAGTCAATGTGAGGTGTTTGGGGAATTATGCAAAACTCGTTTTGCTTATGTATTTTTTTTAGATTCAATCCCATTCATTCATCCATGTCAGAAAAGTTGACTGACCAGGTCAATGTGAAGTATTTCGGGGAATTATGCAAAACTCGTTTTGCTGTTGTGGTTTTTTTAGATTCAATCATCCATCCATCCATTTATGTAAGAAAAGTGGACTGACCAAGTCAATGTGAGGTGTTTGGGGAATTATGCAAGACTCGTTTTGCTGTTGTATTTTTTTAGATTCAATCATCCATCCATCCATCCATTCATCCATTCATCCATGTCAGAAAAGTTGACTGACCAAGTCAATGTGAGGTATATGGGGAATTATGCAAAACTCGTTTTGCTGTTGTGTTTTTTCTAGATTCAATCATCCATCCATCCATGTCAGAAAAGTTGACTGACCAAGTCAATGTGAGGTATTTGGGGAATTATGCAAAACTCGTTTTGCTGTTGTGTTTTTTTAGATTCAATCATCCATCCATCCATTTATGTCAGAAAAGTTGACTGACCAGGTCAATGTGAAGTATTTGGGGAATTATGATAAACTCGTTTTGCTGTTGTGTTTTTTTAGATTCAATCATCCATCCATCCATTTATGTCAGAAAAGTTGACTGACCAGGTCAATGTGAGGTATTTGGGGAATTATGCAAAACTCGTTTTGCTGTTGTGTTTTTTTAGATTCAATCATCCATCCATCCATGTCAGAAAAGTTGACTGACCAAGTCAATGTGAGGTATATGGGGAATTATGCAAAACTCGTTTTGCTTTTGTATTTTTTTTAGATTCAATCCCATTCATTCATCCATGTAAGAAAAGTTGACTGACCAAGTCAATGTGAGGTATTTGGGGAATTATGCAAAACTCGTTTTGCTGTTGTGTTTTTTCTAGATTCAATCATCCATCCATCCATTTATGTCAGAAAGGTGGACTGACCAAGTCAATGTGAGGTGTATTGGGAATTATGCAAAACTCGTTTTGCTGTTGTGGTTTTTTTTTTTAGATTCAATCGTCCATCCATCCATCCATGTCAGAAAAGTTGACTGACCAAGTCAATGTGAGGTGTTTGGGGAATTATGCAAAACTCGTTTTGCTGTTGTGTTTTTTTAGATTCAATCATCCATCCATCCATCCATCCATCCATCCATGTCAGAAAAGTTGACTGACCCAGTCAATGTGAGGTATATGGGGAATTATGCAAAACTCGTTTTGCCGTTGTGTTTTTTTCTAGATTCAATCATCCATCCATTCATCCATTCATCCATGTCAGAAACGTTGACTGACAAAGTCAATGTGAGGTGTTTGGGGAATTATTCAAAACTCGTTTTACTGTTGTGTTTTTTGTTCAGATTCAATCATCCATCCATCCATGTCAGAAAAGTTGACTGACCAGGTCAATGTGAGGTATTTCGGGGAATTATGCAAAACTCGTTTTGCTGTTGTGTTTTTTTAGATTCAATCATCCATCCATCCATTTATGTAAGAAAAGTGGACTGACCAAGTCAATGTGAGGTGTTTGGGGAAATATGCAAAACTCGTTTTGCTGTTGTATTTTTTTAGATTCAATCATCCATCCATCCATCCATTCATCCATGTCAGAAAAGTTGACTGACCAAGTCAATGTGAGGTATATGGGGAATTATGCAAAACTCATTTTGCTGTTGTATTTTTTTTTAATTCAATCATCCATCCATCCATGTCAGAAAAGTTGACTGACCAGGTCAATGTGAGGTATTTCGGGGAATTATGCAAAACTCGTTTTGCTGTTGTGTTTTTTTAGATTCAATCATCCATCCATCCATTTATGTAAGAAAAGTGGACTGACCAAGTCAATGTGAGGTGTATTGGGAATTATGCAAAACTCGTTTTGCTGTTGTGTTTTTTTAGATTCAATCATCCATCCATCCATCCATTCATTCATGTCAGAAAAGTTGACTGACCAAGTCAATGTGAGGTATATGGGGAATTATGCAAAACTCATTTTGCTGTTGTATTTTTTTTAAATTCAATCATCCATCCATCCATGTCAGAAAAGTTGACTGACCAGGTCAATGTGAGGTATTTCGGGGAATTATGCAAAACTCGTTTTGCTGTTGTGTTTTTTTTAGATTCAATCATCCATCCATCCATTTATGTCAGAAAGTGGACTGACCAAATCAATGTGAGGTGTATGGGGAATTATGCAAAACTCGTTTTGCCGTTGTGTTTTTTTCTAGATTCAATCATCCACCCATCCATCCATGTCAGAAAAGTTGACTGACCAAGTCAATGTGAGGCGTATGGGGAATTGTTCAAAACTAGTTTTGCTGTTGTATTTTTTTAGATTCAATCATCCATTCATCCATGTCAGAAAAGTTGACTGACAAAGTCAATGTGAGGTGTTTGGGGAATTATGCAAAACTCGTTTTGCTTTTGTATTTTTTTTGGATTCAATCCCATTCATTCATCCATGTAAGAAAAGTGGACTGACCAAGTCAATGTGAGGCGTATGGGGAATTATTCAAAACTCGTTTTACTGTTGTGTTTTTTGTTTAGATTCAATCATCCATCCATCCATGTCAGAAAAGTTGACTGACCAAGTGAATGTGAGGTGTTTGGGGAATTATACAAAACTCATTTTGCTGTTGTATTTTTTTTAGATTCACTCATCCATCCATCCATCCATCCATTCATCCATGTCAGAAAAGTTGACTGACCAATCAATCAATCAATGTTTATTTATATAGCCCTAAATCACAAGTGTCTCAAAGGGCTGCACAAGCCACATCGACATCATTAGATCATTTGAGACAAGATTGTTGTCTTTAATGACCTCATTAACTACTAAAGTTTTTGGGAGACGATCTTATGTTTAAAAAGCTCATGTTATAGGTAGTTGGCTGTTTTGAGGAGTTTTTGTTGAAATTATCCGTAGTAGCAATATTAATAATGTTGCGTTTATTTATGCGTAGTGCGCTTCAAATAATTTCGACCATATCCAGGAATTGATATGACGGGAATTTTCAGATTCTTTGCTTGGTGCTGCGATACACTGAACATAGTGAAAGCGCCTCCATTGTCCTTCATCCTCAATTCTCTTGTCTTTGTTTTCCAGACAAGCTAATCAAGCACAATAAAAGGCTAATAGGGACATTAAAGGTGCTGAAGGCCAGGAGGAAGAAGCAGAGCGGCTATTAAGGCTAAGATGATGCCCTCATGCAACATCATCAATAGCGTTGCTTGTAGAATAGAATAGAATGCCTTTTTATTCTCACTATAAACAGATTTAATGAAGTTAAAAGCAACTCCAGTATCAGTGCGACAGTCTATAAATATACAAAACATAGGAGGGAAAGTGTCATGACTAGGACTATGGGGTGGTTTGTTTTCCCGTGGTGCAAAGCGATTGGATCGCACACGATGTGAAGGTAAGGGCATCTTTTAATCTTAACACTCAAAAGGTATTACAAAAACAAAGGGTATAAACAAAAGGCGCTCTCAGTGGAGGTTGCACTAAGGCAAAATTATGGACATAAAACAAAAACTTGCACAGATTTGCGAATCCTTTTCAACCCATATTCAGTTGAATGCACTACAAAGACAACATTTTTGATGTTCAAACTCATAAACTTGATTTTTTTTGCAAATAATAATTAACTTAGAATTTCATGGCTGCAACACTTGCCAAAGTAGTTGGGAAAAGGCATGTTCACCACTGTGTTACAACACCTTTTCTTTTAACAACACTCAATAAATGTTTGGGAACTGAGGAAAATAATTGTTGAAGCTTTGAAAGTGGAATTCTTTCCCATTCTTGTTTTATGTAGGGCTTCAGTCGTTCAACAGTCCGGGGTCTTTGCTGTCGTATTTTACGCTTCATAATGCACCACACATTTTCGATGGGAGACAGGTCTGGACTGCAGACGGGCCAGGAAAGTACCCGCACTCTTTTTTTACCAAGTCACGCTGTTGTAACACATGGGTTGGCATTGGCTTGCTGAAATAAGGAGGGACGTCCATGATAACGTTGCTTGGATGACAACATATGTTGCTCCAAAACCTGTATGGACCTTTCAGCATTAATGGTGCCTTCACAGATGTGTAAGTTACCCATGCCTTGGACACTAATACATCCCCATACCATCACAGATGCTGGCTTTTGAACTTTGCGCCTATAACAGTCCGGATGGTTATTTTCCTCTTTGTACCAGAGGACACCACGTCCTCTGTTTCCAAATATGATTTGAAATGTGGACTCGTCAGACCACAGAACACCTTTCCACTTTGCATCAGTCCATCTTAGGTGAGCTCGGGCTCAGCAAAGCCGGCGGCGTTTCAGGACATTGTTGGTAAATGGGTTAGGCTTTGCATAGTAGAGTTTTAACTTGCACTTACAGATGTAGCAACCAACTGTAGTTACTGACAGTGGTTTTATGAATTGTTGCTGAGCCCATGTGGTGATATCCTTTACACACTGATGTCGGTTTTTGATGCCGTCCGTAATATCATCGCTTACGTGCAGTGATTTCTCCAGATTCTCTGAACTTTTTGATGATTTTAAGTACAGTAGATGGGAAAAATCCCTAAATTCCTTGCAATAGCTCATTGAGAAATGTTGTTCAAAAACTGTTCGACAATTTAATTACAAAGTGGTGACCCTCACTCCAGCCTTGTTTGTGAATTACTTAGCATTCCATGGAAGCTGCTTTTATACCCAATCATGTCACCCACCTGTTCCCAATTAGCCTGCACACCAGTGGGATGTTCCAAATAAGAGTTTGATGAGCATTCCTCAACTTTATCAGTATTTATTGCCACCTTTCCCAACTCCTTTGTCACGTGTTGCTGGCATCAAATTCTAAAGTTAATGATTATTTGCAAAAATAAAAAATGTTTATCAGTTTGAACATCAAATATGTTGTCTTCGTAGCATATTCAACTGAATATGGGTTGAAAATGATTTGCAATTCATTGTATTCCGTTTATATTTACATCTAACACAATTTCCCAACTCATATGGAAACGGGGTTTGTAATTTCATAGTGCTTGATTGTTTTTTTTTCGTTTTTAGATTAGTGTAGAATTTTGCATTGCCTTTTTCCTCCCTATGGAGTGATTTTCTGTTTATTGTTTATGCCCTGTGCTTTGTATCTTTTGTATCGCTAATGTATGAAGTATGGATTTTGTAGCCCTTTTGTTGAAATCACTCTGTCCAAAGAGAGTACTAAGACACTGTCAATTGTCCCCCTACTGGACCTGAATCCTCATTCTCGCCAAAGCAAAACAATCTCATTGAAAACAAAAGATTTAATTTGTTATTTGGTCAGGTCTGGGACAGGTGTGCTGCTAGTGTGGCCACAGTGCATGTGCACGTCTAACGTCAAGGAGTTTTTGTGTTTGCTCATATGGAAAATTGTTTGGGGGCTATCCATAATACGCCGATAGGGAGAAGTTTTTGTTTACATGATGAGTCGGGTGTGTCTTGACCTCCGCGAACCCCCTGAGGCCGACCCACCGAACCCCTAGGGTTCTAGCGAACCCAGGTTAAGAACCAGTGGTCTATGTGTAAACATTCCTGGAGGAATATTATCATTAAGTTGTCCTTAAAGGAAAAAGACATGTGTTATCACCAGGGGGACAACTTTACTGACAACATGTTTAACACCAGGAGGACTGCCTTTTTGGTTATCTGCATTTCCTTTTAAATGGCGCCTAATTGAAGTATTTAGTACGTGTAGGAAAGTACCGATGGTTGTGATGACCGTTCCTGCGAAGAAGAAGGCGCTGCCCAGGTCCCAGTAACTGGAATTGTAGGACGTGTCTCCAATGGGACTCACGCCAGCACTCACGGCGTCGATGGAATGCTGCAAACACACAAAGAACACACAGATTTGAACCAGAATCTAAAAGTTGATCAACAAACTCGAAAAGTGGCAGCTTGTTTGTGCAAAATGCTTTGACTGGAGATTACAATAAGACTAGGCTGACCATACGTCCTTCTTTTCCCAGGACATGTCCTCTTTTGCGGGGGTGTCCGGGCGGGGTTTTTTGAATGCGTCAAATGTCCGGCATTTTGAATTAGGGTTACGTGTATTTCCAATGTAGGTCCAGGGTTAAGTTACCGTATATATATATATATATATATATATATATATATATATATATATATATATATATATGTCTTGATTGGATTATCCAGAGAATAGTGCTCGATACCGAGGTAAAGCGCGTAGGATTGACCGAAGGAGCGTTCAAAACAAGATGGAATAATCACAACGCCTCCTTTGGAAACCAGACTTTGCGGAATTCTACAGAACTCAGCAAACACATTTGGAACCTCAAAGACAATAATGTTGAATATTCAATAACATGGCAAATTCTTGCATCCAGCACACCTTACAACAGTGGTAATAAAAGATGCAACCTATGCTTAAAAGAGAAACTGTTTATTATATATCATCCAGATCTATCATCCCTCAACAAGCGCAGTGAAATCATTTCAACATGCCGCCACAGACGGAAAGACCTCCTAGGTAACACATGAGCCAATCACCACACCCTACGCCTGCCTGTACCCACCCACTCTGTGCCCTATATAAACCATTGTATGTGAATGCTTCCATTAAAATCTCCTGATGATTGAGGGAACCCCTCATGAAACAGTTCTGTAGAGATGAAGTAGTCTTGTGATTTTTCCCACACCTACATATATATATATATATATATATATATATATATATATATATATATATTTTTTTTTTTTTTTTTTTTTTTTTCTTTTTATTATCTATACCAGGGGTGTCAAAAGTGTGCAAAAGAGGCCATTTGCGGCCCACAGCTAATGTTTTAAAGGCCCACGGCACATTCTAAAAATACCATTAAAATAAACAAAAACATAACAAAAGTGAAATAAAAAAGCTTAAAGGTGAAATGTAATTTAGAAAAAGTTGCAATGTTGACTATTAAAACAAAGCTGTTTTTTTTTTCTTTCAAACTGTCATTGCTCAAAACATAATATTGAATCAAAATCAATGTTATTATGAATTATTGACCTAAGGTTCCCATTACTTCACATCCAATATTCCACTAAGAAAAATATTTTTGGTGGAAGATTTTGCAAATTTTGTGTGTTTGCCATTAAAAACATAGAAAACAAATGAACAAAAAAACAACATAAAAAAACTAAAACATTTTGAAATGAGGGATGGATGTGAAGTTGATGTAGACTCCAGAGATTTAAGCGTTAAATATAAAATGTATGTATGCCCTGGCACACCATTATCATCATTTCATGACCCAAGCAAAACAGTTTTTACACTTTTATACTGAAATAAATACACCTACAACTTATTAAATATAAACTTAGAAAAAACTACCAGCAGCGGTAAAGTTTAGATCCCTGAAGGAAAGAAGTGAATGAATGTTTATAACTGAATACATTTACATATGTATACACATTTGTTTTTTTTGTTGTTTTTTTTAATGAATTAAGTAACGTTTATGACAACCTTTTTCCAAAACACAATATAGAATGTGAGATATAACAGGATAATGAATACGTTTATCATTTGTTTTCAAAACGCTTACAAAAAAGTGGTACCCCATTTTTATGACTTAATGGGGTCCCTGGGACCCCATTTTAAAAATCCCTAGCGCCAACACAGCAGTCAACAGAGGAGAAAAATTGCTTTATTTAAATAAATATATTACTTATAAAGCAAGTTCGAGTACCATTGGCAAATTTTCACCCAGTCCCGGCCTTGGCATGCTGCCCACCTTGGCACGCATATATGTGCCCTCTTTTTGGGATTTCAGAATATGGTCAGCCTATATAAGGCATAATTTTTCATTGTCATTGTTTGCATAGAGTTTTAACGTGTGAAGAAAATATCTGCTACATTTTTTGTCGATCATCTCCCCGCCGCGCTTCATTATGGAGCCATGAAATATTCAACGTGTGAACTGTGTTGTACGTCCCTGTTTCCATGGCAATGTACGCTCAGCTTCTCAGGCTGAAGTAAAAAAAAAAAAAATGTTTTTTAAATTGGATGATCTGGTATTAATGGTGGATGATAATACCAGAGATATATATAACTTTTGTTGTATTTTGCAATGACTTATTTGCAGGATATTCATAGAACTTCAATGTATTCAATTGTAAAAGTAATATATTGGACTATCAGTTTGTTTCACAATATTGTGGAAAAATTATGCTTTTTCTATGCCGAGACACTGAATTGTTTTTTTTTGCCTTCATGTTGCTTTTTATGGCAAAATATTAGGATTATGTTGAAAAGATGCAAGATTCTGCTGTAGTGTGTATTTCTAAGGCAGACTGTTTAATTTTTGGACATAAACGCAACAGTTTCTTGTCAAAATATCAGGATTCTGTTGAAAACATTGCATTCTGGTGCATTACTTTGTATTTGTTTTTTAGCAAAATGATCCTTTTTCTATGCTAAAACATTGCATTTTGTCTGAAAATGTTGCATGTTGCATTTTGGGGGTATTGTGATGCCATTTGTCTGAAAATGTTGCATGTTGCATTTTGGGGGTATTGCGATGCCATTTGTGGCAAAAAATATTATGAATATGTTAAAAATTGTATCATTTTGTTAAGGTGGAAAAATATTCTAATGTTGTGGAACAATTTTGTATATATTTAAAGCAGTGGTTCTTAACCTGGGTTTGATCAAACTCTAAGGGTTTGGTGAGTCGGCCTCAGGGGTTCGGCGTAGCCTCCGCCGCGGAGGTCAAGACACACCTGACTCATCGTGTAAATAAAAACTTCTACCTATCGACATATTATGGCTACCCCCAAACAATGTTCCAATTTTCCATATGCGTGAGCAAACGTAAAAACTCCTTGAGCATTCAGTGGAGCACATGTGAGCGACGTCAGACGTGTACCTGCACTGTTGCCACAGCAGCAGCACACCTGCCAAACCTGACCAAATGACAAATTAAATCTTTTATTATTATATTCAAATGACAGCAGTCATTTCCATGAGATTATTTTCTAATATAAGTGTTTTGGGTCACTCACAAAAAATATTGTTTTTGCATGAGCTGTGTACTAGTATTGTATGTCTGGGGGGGGGGGGGTCCTGCTTTGGAAACCATTTGTACCCCTTTCAGATATTGCATTTAGTTCCCACTAAAAAAACATTCACATGTTGTGAAGTGAATTATATTTATATAGCGCTTTTCTCAAGTGACTCAAAGCGCTTTTACATAGTGAAACCCAATATCTAAGTTACATTTGAACCAGTGTGGGTGGCACTGGGAGCAGGTGGGTAAAGTGTCTTGCCCAAGGGTACAACCGCAGAGACTAGGATGGTGTCAGAGTAATTTGGTGACGAACCCAAAGATGCAGAGATGGAGGCAGGCATTGAATGGGAAAACATGGTTTTAATTTAAAATACTACAACTAGAACAAACAAAAGGTACAAACAAAAAGCACGCAGTGGGCGGATATAACAAGCTAAGGGCTATGAACAAACAAATCGGAAGCAGGGAACAAAAAACAGTAAGCTACAAACATTTACCAAATATAGCTTACCGCTACGCTGCAATCACAGGACCAGTAGGAATGACAAGTAGAAAATTACATTGACACGACAATACAAATGATTCAGCGCTGACTGGAGGAACAAAGCAGGTAAAATAGGAGCTGGCTGATTGACATCAGGTGTGACCAGATGCCAATCAGCCGCAGCTGAGTGAAAACAGGACACAGGGAGACGGACAGGAAGCCGAACCAAAATAAGAGCACTAGACAGGAACTAAGGACAGGAAATACTAAACACAGAGGAAACAAACAAATGCAGAGGAAAAAACTAAAACGTAGTCAAACTGTCAGAGGAAAGCCTGACAGATGGTGGAAGCGGGGATCGAACTTGCAACCCTCAAGTTGCTGGCATGGCCGCTCTACCAACCGAGCTATAAAATGATATGTAAACATGGGATCATGAGTACATTCCTGTAACTTTCTGTTTGTAAAATATATCTTTATTAGTATTTCTTTAAAATAATAACATGATTTCATGATTAATATTCATAAATTAAGATTAAATTAAATATATATATATATATATATATATATATATATTTTTTTTTTTTTTTTTACTAAAGAAAGGTTCGGTGAATGCGCATATGAAACTGGTGGGGTTCGGTACCTCCAACAAGGTTAAAAACGACTGATTTAAAGTCAAATACAATTCCTGACCAAAATACTACATCTATGTGTCAATTGTATTAAATAATTTACATTGTGGCAAAATTTTGGCTTCTTTGATTGAGGTAAAACTACTTTTTTTTTTTTTTTTTTTTTTTTTTTGCAAAGCTGGAAAATTTTGTGGCAGAATCTTGCAGTAGTGTGGCATTTTCAGGACCATCAATCCATCCATTTTCTACCGCTTATTCCCTTTTGGGGTCGCGGGGGGGTGCTGGTTCCTATCTCAGCTACATAGTGGCATAGCTCGGTTGGTAGAGCGGCCGTGCCAGAAACTTGAGGGTTGCAGGTTCGATTCCCGCTTCCATCTTCCTTGTCACTGCCGTTGTGTCCTTGGGCAAGACACTTTACCCACCTCCTCCCAGTGTCACCCACACTGGTTTAAATAATAAATGATAAACGGGTTGTACTTGTATAGCGCTTTTCTACCTTCAAGGTACTCAAAGCGCTTTGACACTACTTCCACATTTACCCATTCACACACACGTTCACACACTGATGGAGGGAGCTGCCATGCAAGGCGCCAACCAGCACCCATCAGGAGCAAGGGTGAAGTGTCTTGCTCAGGACACAACGGACGTGACCAGGTTGGTACTAGGTGGGGATTTGAACCAGGGCCCCTCGGGTTGCGCACGGCCACTCTCCCACTGCGCCACGCCGTCCCTAAATGTAACTCAGATATTGGGTTTCACTATGTAAAGCGCTTTGAGTCACTAAAGAAAAGCGCTATATAAGTATAATTCACTTCACACTTCACTACAATTGGGCACCCTGGACAAGTCACCATCTAATCGCAGGGCCAACACAGTTAGACGGACAACACTCACATTCACACACTAGGGACCATTTAGTGTTGCCAATCAACCTATCCCCAGGTGCATGTCTTTGGTGTTGGGAGTAAACCGGAGTAACCGGAGGGAAGAACAGGGAGAACATGCAAACTACACACAGAAAGATCCCAAGCCCTGGTTTGAACCTAGGACTACTAAGGACCTTTATGTTGTGAGGCACATGTACTAATAACCCCTGTGCAACCGTGCTGCTTTCTACAATGATCCATGAGCTTTGATTATATTATAACCACCCCCAATAACCTATTTCTGGAGTGGTTAAGTGGGTCTATAAATAGAACTTCAATGCATCTGAATACTTCATGAGGTGTCCTATTTATAGCCCTCATCTGTTCGCCCGCCAAAAAAAAAATAAAACAATTCCCCCTCTGCACGTGCACTTTGGAGGCACGAGGACTAGGGGAAGGACTTCTTGTTTTTGTTTTGCACAAGCTCCTGCTCCACTCGTTGCCAAGCGATCACGACAGGCTGCTGGCTGCTGATGTGCTTTGGTGTCAAGCAAAACATCAAGAGTGTCTTCCTGGCAGCATGCCGCCTCGCGTTGGCACAGGCCCCAGCCAACCAATGTGGGGGCGTGGCACCCTTAGCGCGTTAAAAAGCACTTTCACTAATGTCTTTATCTTCATTCTGGCCAGCATGCAGATAATAACTGGCCCAACAAGATCCCTCTCCTTCGCCGGGAAAACTGTGCGAATTAAAATATCCTCCATGAGATGAAACGTGATGAATACCGTAGAGCAGACTTCTTCCTGCACCATTACTCCTATTTTGTCTTTCATAAATTCACATTTCTAACCACAACAAATAGTAATAGATAAAATAATACGTAAAAAAAAAAAAAAAAAGAGCAATATGTTCATGCCAGTCAAAGATCCTCTATGTGAAAAGAGTTTTGTTTTCATGAACTTACTGCACAAACACTAATTAAGATCCTCTATATCAGCGGTTCTCAACCTTTTTTCAGTGAGGTACCCCCTGTGAACATTTTTTTTTAATTCAAGTACCCCCTAATCAGAGCAAAGCATTTTGGGTTGAAAAAAGGAAATAAAGAAATAAAATACAGCACTATGTCATCAGTTTATGATTTATTAAATTGTATAAAAGTGCAAATTATTGCTAATTTGTAGTGGTCTTTCTTGAACTATTTGGACAAAAAAGATATAACAATATCCAAAAACTTGTTAAAAAATAAACAAGTGATTCAATCATAAATAAAGATGTCTACACATGGAAGTAATCATCAACTTAAAGTGCCCTCTTTGGGGATTGTAATACAACAACAACAACAAAAGTTTATTTATATAGCCCTTAATCACAAGTGTCTCAAAGGGCTGCACACACAACGACGTCCTCTTGATATTGCAAGTGAACTTTGCTGAACAACAGGGACATTTTTAACTATATAATGAAACAAAATATGAACTTCAAACCATAAAAACAACTGCAGACATGAATTGTAGATGAGACTAATATTTGTAGCAGAAAATCATCTTCAAACAAACTTACCATTTTTCTTATCATAGAAGCACGGCACTTCTTGACGATAAATGGTTTAAATCTTTAAAAAATTATTTTTCTTAAAGGGGAACTGCATTTTTTTTTTTAATTGCCTATCGTTCACAATCATTATGAAAGACGAATAGAGATCCATCTGGATTCATGAACTTAATTCTAACACATTTCTTTACAAAAAAAATTAATCTTTAACGTCAATATTTGACGTGGATGCTTTTAAAAAAGGCTTAAAAACACATCTTTAAATTAAAAAAAAAGCCTTTTTATAAACATACATGCTGGCTCTAGCTATTGGGCTGTTTGTAGTTTTATATATATATATTTTTAATCTATTATTATTACTATTTTTTTACACTGTGGCACTTTGAGGTTGTTTGCTCAACGTAAAGTGCTTTTTTACAAATAAAATCTATTATTATTATTATATTTATGGAACATGTCCACAAAAAAATCTAGCAGTCAACACTGAATATTGCATTGTTGCGTTTCTTGTCACAGTTTATGAACTTACATTCATATTTTGTTGAAGTATTATTCAATAAATATATGTATAAAGGATTTTTGAATTGTTGCTATTTTTAGAATATTTAAAAAAATCTCACGTACCCCTTGGCATACCTCCAAGTACCCCAAGGGGTACACGTACCCCCATTTGAGAACCACTGCTCTATATGACAGGAGAGCTAATCGGTTTTAAAGCATCCATCCATCCATTTTCTACCGCTTGTCCCTTTCGGGGTCGCAGGGGGTGCTGGAGCCTATCCCGGCTGCACATGGGCGGAAGGCGGGGTACACCCTGGACAAGTTGCCACCTCATCACAGGGCCTAACAAGTATTACAGTCCATTAATTTATGTTTAACAAGTATGACTGTACACTCAGTTATGTCTAACAGCTATTACTGTACACTAATTTAACAAGATTAAATGTACACTAAGTTATGTTTAACAAGTATTACCGTACACTAAGTTATGTATAACACGTATAACTTTACACTAATTTAACAAGAATTACTGTACACTAGCCCCCCGCGACCCTAAAGGGAATAAGCAGTAGAAAATGGATGGATGGGTGGATACTGTACACTAAGTTATGTCCAACAAGTATTACTGTACACTAATTTATGTTTAACAAGCATTACTGTACATTAATTTATGTGTAACAAGTATTACTGCACACCAAGTTGTGTCTAACAAGTATTACTGTACACTAATTTAACAAGTTTAGTTTAGTTTAGTTTAGTTTAGTTTAGTTTAGTTTAGTTTAGTTTATTAAGGATCCCCATTAGTCTACACCGCAGTGGAGACTATTCTTCCTGGGGTCCAGGCAAAAAACATCACACAACCACAAAATAAAAGATTAAAATGCAGTAAAACATGATCCAATAATAAATTGTCATAATACAAAAATAGCAACAACTAAGAACCAAAAAATACTAATAAGTTTTGTTACATAATAATTTTCATACCAAAGATAAAAATAGCAATATAAAAATAGATAGACTGTATACATTTTTGCAAAAATAAAACAAAGAACCAATGGCCTAAAATATACACATTAGTGTACCAAAGACAAACAATAAGTGACGAAAAAGTATCATCCATCCATTTTCTGCTGCTTATCCCATAATCAATAAAATACTCAATAGTCAATATTCCAAGTATTACAAGTATTACTGTACACTAATTTAACAAGATTGAATGTACACTAAGTTATGTTTAACAAGTATTACTGTACACTAAGTTATGTCTAACAAGTATTACTGTACACTAAGTTATGTCTAACAAGTATTACTGTACACTGATTTATGTCTAACAAACATTACTGTACAATAATTTATGCTTAACAAGTATTACATTACATTATTTTACGCTTAAGAAGTATGACTGTACACCAAGTTGTGTCCAACAAGTATTACTGTACATTAATTTAACAAGTATGAATGTACACTAACTTATGTTTAACAAGTTTTACTGTACACTAGGTTTTGTATAACAAGTATAATTGTACACTAATTTAACAAGAATTACTGTACACTAAGTTATGTTCAACAAGTATTACTGTACACTAATTTAACAAGTATGACTGTACACTAATTTATGTTAAACAAGCATTACTGTACATTAATTTATGCTTAACAAGTATTAGTGGACATTAATTTATGACTAACAAGTATTACTGCACATTAATTTATGACTAACAAGTATTACCGTACACTAATTTAACAAGTATTACTGTACACTAATTTTACCAGTATTACTGTACACTAATATATGTTTAACAATCATTACTGTACATTAATTTATGCTGAACAAGTATTAGTGGACATTAATTTATGCTTAACAAGTATTACTGGACATTAATTTATGACTAACAAGTATTACCGTACACTAATTTAACAAGTATTACTGTACACTAATTTTACCAGTATTACTGTACACTAATATATGTTTAACAACCATTACTGTACATTAATTTATGCTGAACAAGTATTACTGTACACTAAGTTATGTCTAACAAGTATTACTGTACATGTCAGGCTTGCCACTGACAGTTTGTTTGTGTTTTAGTTTTTCCTCTGTGTGTGTTTAGTATTTCCTGTTTTTAGTTCCTGTCAGCGCTCTTATTTTGGTTAGTTCCCTGTCTTTCTCCCTGAATGCTGTTTCACCTCAGCTACGGCTGATTGGCACCTGGCCACACCTGGTGTCAATCAGCCCACTCCTATTTGTACCTGCTTTTGTCCTCTAGTCAGTGCTGGATTATTGTCTTGTCGATTTCGCTCTTGTCGCCCCTGTCGGGTCGTGCCGTGTCTTGTATTTGCAGTGTAGCGGTAAGCTATATATCCGTTAGATGTTTGTAGCATACTGTTCTTTGTTCCCTCCTTCCAGTTTGTTTTGTACTACACGTTACGACTTCTGTTTTCCTGCACGCTAAACCCTTTTTGTTTTTGCTAGCTTCCCTGTTAAGGCCCTTTGTTATTTCTCTAGCTCCCATGCTAGCTCCCTTAATTTGTTATCCGCCTCGTGCACGCTTTTGGTTGTACCCATTTCTTTTCTTTTTCTTCTATGTCCCACTCTCCCTTGTGGAGGGGGTCCGGTCCGATCCGGTGGCCATCTACTGCTTGCCTGTGTATCGGCTGGGGACATCTCTGCGCTGCTGATCCGCCTCCGCTTGGGATGGTTTCCTGCTGGCTCCGCTGTGAACGGGACTCTCGCTGCTGTGTTGGATCCGCTTTGGACTGGACTCTCGCGACTGTGTTGGATCCATTGTAGATTGAACTTTCACAGTATCATGTTAGACCCGCTCGACATCCATTGCTTTCCTCCTCTCCAAGGTTCTCGTAGTAATCATTGTCACCGACGTCCCACTGGGTCATTATTGTCACCGATGTCCCACTGGGTCATTATTGTCACCGATGTCCCACTGGGTGTGAGTTTTCCTTGCCCTTATGTGGGCCTACCGAGGATGTCGTGGTGGTTTGTGCAGCCCTTTGAGACACTAGTGATTTAGGGCTATATAAGTAAACATTGATTGATTGATTGATTGATACCCCTTTGGTTTGTTTGTGTTGTAATATTTGAATTAAATCCTGTTTTCCTGTTCAATGCCTGCATCTTGGGGTTCGTCACAAACTAACTCATACAGAGGTAGTTTGTGACGAACCCCGAGAAAAAATAGAACATTTTGAGATAAAAGCTTCAAAATCATGTGGAATAAATTCAACATATTAATTTATTTATGTGTGTTTGGTTTATATAACAAGGTGATGTCATGGTGCTAATAGGGGCTCGTGTTGAATAAAGAAAGACGTTAAATGACACACATCATTAAAACATTTTTTGACGCGGCTTCCCATTGTGTCACAGCACCAGTTAGTCTCCATAGAGGCTGCACCACGTGGTGGGTTCAAAGCGGGTAGGTGGTCACCGACCCGATGGAGGCTGAAGCAGACATGGACTGCCTCCATCCTCTATTTTTACACTTTCAAATGCGGCCTGTCTTTCCGGAACTACCCCCGCAAAACAGAAGGGCATTAATGAGTCACTGCTGCAGTGCAGCACTGAAACAATACGAACACGTTTTTAATGGACGCCCAAACAGAGGAGCAGGAGCAGCAGCTCCTCTCAGCCATTGTGTCGTCTGTACGGATGCCAGTACAATGACTGAGGGGGGGGGAGTCAAACTCAAAAATCGTCAAGCTTTTTGGTTCCGGACACATCATTAGGCGCACCTTCGAAATCAAGTCGTTGATTGATTGATTGATTGATACTTTTATTAGTAGATTGCACAGTTCAGTATATATTCTGTACAATTGACCACTAAATGGCAACACCCAAATACGTTTTTCAACTTGTTTAAGTCCACGTTAATCAATTCATGGTCAAAGAACGGTATAAAAAAAGAACGCCAAAATCCCCACAACGTACCTCAAAGGACATGTGATGGTTTCTGTGCACTTTTGTGCAATACTTACTCAATGTGGCTCTGCGTGCATTTCTATTGGCAAAAAGACAAACCCTGTTGCCATATGAGTTGGGAAATTGTGTTACATGTAAATATAAACGGAATAGAATGCAAATCTGTGGTAAACTGAAGTTTCATGATCTTGGTTGTATATCGATTTGCACATCAGATTGACTCTCTCTCTCTCTCATCCACAGTCTGGAGTGCAGCTGACGCTGGTCAATCCAACACACCTGAGGTTGATTGGAGTGCCTTTATTAACTGGGTGCTTACGGCCCGTAAGCGCCGGTATTTTGTGGTTACTGCTGTTCCTCACGCATGACTGTCATTCTCGTTTCACTTGCTGAACCCTCGTGTTTTTGCTCGTGCATCTTACAGGTTTGCCTGTTTACCGAGCTCCGACTAGCGCTTTGAGTTTACAATTTTGTGTTTCTGTTTTACTTCCCTTAGAGATAGGGTGAGAAGCTCTGCCATCCGGGAGGAACTCAAAGTAAAGCCGCTGCTCCTCCACATCGAGAGGAGCCAGATGAGGTGGTTCGGGCATCTGGTCAGGATGCCACCCGAACGCCTCCCTAGGGAGGTGTTTAGGGCACGTCCAACCGGTAGGAGGCCACGGGGAAGACCCAGGGCACGTTGGGAAGACTATGTCTCCCGGCTGGCCTGGGAACGCCTCGGGATCCCCCGGGAGGGGCTGGGCGAGGTGGCTGGGGAGAGGGAAGTCTGGGTTTCCCTGCTTAGGCTGTTGCCCCCGCGACCCGACCTCCGATGAGCGGAAGATGATGGATGGATGGATGGATGTTTTACTTCATTCTTGAAGTATGTTTCCTAGCCTCGTCTAGAGATTTATTTTTGTACATTACTAGTTTGTTTTTTATCTTATCTGTCAGTATTATTCCTAGTCTTTACTAGCGCTTTTGGTTTAGTTTTTGTATTTATCTAAGTAGCTTTTATGGTGTGTTTTTATGCTCCACCATCGCTTTATGTTTTTTGTGGCTACATCCTCCTTCCGCCTAGAATAAAGGAAGAACTTTTTGTCTACAAACAATCCGTCTCTGCAACCTTGGGTTCCATCTAATTCTGCGCCTAACACAAATCCTTTTCAACCCATATTCAATTGAATGCACTACAAACACAATATATTTGATGTTCAAACTCATAAACTTTATATTGTTCCAAAACCTGGATGTACCTTTCAGCATTAATGGTGCGTTCACAGATGTGTAAGTTACCCAGGCCTTGGGCACTAATGCACCCCCATACCATCACAGATGCTGGCTTTTGAACTTTGCGTCGATAACAGTCTGGATGGTTCGCTTCCCCTTTGGTCCGGATGACACAATGTCGAATATTTCCAAAAACTATTTGAAATGTGGACTCGTCAGACCACAGAACACTTTTCTACTTTGCATCAGTCCATCTTAGATGATCTTGAGCCAGCATCATTTCTGGATGATGTTGATAAATGGCTTTCGCTTTGCATAGTAGAGCTTGCACTTACAGATGTAGCGACAAACTGTATTTAGTGAGAGTGCATTTCTGAAGTGTTCCTGAGCCCATGTGGTGATATCCTTTAGAGATTGATGGTTTTTGATGCAGAGCCGTCTGAGGGATCGAAGGTTACGATCATTCAATGTTGGTTTCCGGCCATGCCGCTTACGTGGAGTGATTTCTCCAGATTCTCTGAACCTTTTGATGATATTATGGACCATAGATGTTGAAATCCCCAAATTTCTTGCAATTGCACTTTGAGAAACGTGTTCTTAAACTGTTTGACTATTTTCTCACGCAGTTGTGGACAAAGGGGTGTACCTCGCCCCGTCCTTTCTTGTGAAAGACTGAGCATTTTTGGGAAGCTGTTTTTACACCCAATCATGGCACCCACCTGTTCCCAATTAGCCTGCACACCTGTGGGATGTTCCAAATAAGCGTTTGAAAATAACTCCTCAACTTTATCAGTATTTATTGCCACGTTTCCCAACTTCTTTGTCACATGTTGCTGGCATCAAATTCTAAAATTAATGATTATTTGCACAAAAAAAAAATGTTTATCAGTTTGAACATCAAATATGTTGTCTTTGTAGCATATTCAACTGAATATGGGTTGAAAATGATTTGCAAATCATTGTATTCCGTTTATATTTACATCTAACACAATTTCCCAACTCATATGGAAACAGGGTTTGTAGAAAACATCGGTCCTGCTGGACACTGACACCTATTTAATAATACCACCTTAACATTTGACAACCACACAATTACACAAAGCGACTCTGTTGACTCAATTGTTGACTCAATTGTAAGCTATTTATCTAAATTTTAAATTTAAATCTAAGTGTTAAATGTAAATTTAAATATTAAATTGAAATCTTAAATGTGAATCTATATCTTGAATCTAAATCTAAATGTTAAATCCAAACATTAAATCTCAATCAAAATGTTGAATCTAAACGTAAATCTTAAATCTATATCATGCTATTGTTAGCTGTTTATTTAAGATTTCGGAGGGGTGGTTGTGGGCGTGGTTGGGGTGGGGGGCGGGGTTAAGAGGGGAGGAGTATTTAATTTTTATATATATATATATTATATATATATATATGTATGTATGTATGAAATACTTGACTTTCAGTGAATTCTAGCTATATATATATTTATTTTATTATATACATGAATAAAATAAATAGTTGAATTCCAGACGGCACCTATCAAATACACAGTAATAAAAACACAGTTGTTCTACTAACTGTACCGTGCTTTCTGGTTACTAAAAAAAATAATAACAACACTTATCTTTCACTATTTGAGTAACCAATCAATAAAATACAGGGATCGATAAAGTACATTCTATTCTATTCCATGTACAGTAGATGACAGTATTGTCCTGTTTAAGAGGGTCACAACATTTCTGAGTCAGGTCCGCATGGAGCTGGAGGGGGCGTGGCCTCTAGCTCCGCCTGAATTTCGGGAAATTTTCGTGAGAGGTTTTCGGGAGAGGCGCTGAATTTCAGGAGTCTCCTGGAAAAGGGTTGGCAAGTATGCTGATTAACGCGAAGGGCTACCAGTTTGATACACACTTAAATAAATTGCCGGAAATAGCCAATTTGCTCAACTTACCTTTAACTCTATGTTATTATTAATAATCAATGATATTTATCTTTGTAGAAACACTGATCATCTTAATGATTCCTCACAATAAATATATATTTTTGATGACATGTTTTAAATAGGTTAAAATCCAATCTGCACTTTTCTAGCTGTAAATATACTCCTCCCCAAAAAGTTATATTTTGGTTTCATCTGACCACATGACATTCTCCGAATCCTCTGATGTATTATTCATGTATCCATTTTGGTATAAACTCAACTTGTCGTGTTTGGAGGAAGAAAAATACTGAGTTGCATCCCGAGAACACCATACCTACTGTGAAGCATGGGGGTGGAAACATCATGCTTTGGGGCTGTTTCTCTGCTAAGGGGACCGGACGATTGATCCGTGTTAAGGAAAGAATGAATGGGGCCATGTATCGTGAGATTTTGAGCCAAAACCTCCTTCCATCAGTGAGAGCTTTGAATGGTTGACCAAATACTTATTTTCCACCATAATTTACAAATAAATTCTATAAAATTCCTGGATTTTTTTTTCACATTCTGTCTCTCACAGTTGAAGTGTACCTATGATGAAAATTACAGACCTCTGTCATCATTTTAAGAGGGAGAACTTGCACAATCCGTGGCTGACTAAATACTTTTTTGCCCCACTGTATGTCTGTTTACGTGAAGTTTGTGTGAATGCGCTTTTTCAAATTTACCAAAAAAATTTACCCCATCCCGAATCGAGGCGAGCATAATTGCTCCACCTCTTGGGGAAGTTGGTAGATGACACTGCATTCATGGCCCTTTTGACAAGAAATAATGTAAACGTGTCAATGTTGTTTCAAAAGGGACATTAAATACATTTGAAATACACAAAACGTCAGCTGTCCTTTCTTTATAAAAAGGTCAAGTGTCATATGCAGCAATTCATCAAAATCTTCATGTGATTCAGCTTCAAGGGGTTGTCTTATGTCCTCACATGTGCCGAAGAGGAATATCTTCTGCTTTTAGCCCAGCAGGGAGTCTCTAACGCCGGTCTGTGAGATGAATAATTGATTCCCCCCGGACCCGTTCAGCCCACCACGCTAAAGGTCCTTCCGTGCTTGGGAGGCGCCGTCATTGATTTCTCCTACAAGCTCACACTGGCACGGTCTTTGTGCGAGATTCGGCAATGGCGCTCGTGTTCAACCGAAGCTAGCGGAGAAATAGGAACGTATATTTTTAGTATTGCAGCGCTGAACACAACCATTGTCTTGGAAAATGGAGCACTGCAGATTGAATGCCATTGGTTCCCTGGCCGGGGTTATTCAAAGTTAACGAGGATGAGAGGCTGCTAATTAAAGCATTATTATAACATATGACAAGCACCTGCAAAGTAGAACACCCCAAAAGTGCCATGATTCGCAGTTAGTTCTTGAAAAAAAACAGCATTAAGCTCATTTAATTGCTGTAACAGACTCTTTAGTTAGGGTTTCGGCAGTAGATTACTAAATAAAAACAAGTTCTCATCATATAAAGCAGTGGTTCTCATTTTTTTTTCTACCAAGTATCACCTCAGAAGAAAACTTATCACCATTAATGACCAATGTTAAAATACAGTAGCGCAGTAGGCCTAAAATTTCTTTAAAAACAATGTAACAAGTATATTTAGTATTTTGCCTTAATATTTTTGCCTGCAGGAGGAAAAGTCACCGCCGCTGTCCAATGGTACTGAGGACGAGCATCATCGGGCTGATGGCGAGACACAGCTGGCAGGTTATTACATTTCACAGGTGGTTTGTGTTCATCTAATCATCTGTTGTCTTTAACAGTAAGCAGCAGCGAGCAGAGAAGAAGAGCGGTTACGCATGTGACTGAAAAGGCACGATCTGGGAGAGAAAACTTTTGATAAAAAAAACGCATGATCATTAAAACTCTGTTAAGACCTGCAGGCTTTGGTCCTGTAAAGTGTCTGTCAGTGGGACCGCTAAGAAGTGAGTTCCACACTCCTGTTATACAGAAGATCTTTGACTAGAACTTTGGCAGTATTTTCTTTTAAACAACAGAATGCGCTAGTCCTTTTGAGGATCTTTGATTAGTGTTTTTGCAGTATAGGTCCCAAAAACAGCAGGGCACTTGTGTCATATAGAGAATCTTTGACTAGTGGTCTACTCAGTAGCCTAGTGGTTAGAGTGTCCGCCCTGAGATTGGGTGGTTGTGAGTTCAAACCCCGGCCGAGTCATACCAAAGACTATAAATACCTCCCTGCTTGGCACTTAGCATTAAGGGTTGGAATTGGGGGTTAAATCAACAAAAAATATTCCCGGGCGTGGCCACCGCTGCTGCTCACTGCTCCCCTCACCTACCAGGGGGTGAACAGGGGGATGGGTCAAATGCAGAGGACACATTTCACCACACCTAGTGTGTGTGTGACAACCATTGGTACTTTAACTTTAACTATGGTGCTTTGACATGAACTTTGACTAGTGCTTTTGCAGAAGGTACCTAAAAACAGCAAAAAAACTTCTGTTATAAAGAGAATCATTGACCAGTGCTACTACAATATTTAAAAAAAGTTATAGATGGTAGTTTTCTTGTTCTTACACATTTTGTTTTTTCTGCATCTGTATATATTTGTGTTATAAATGTTCTATATCATGTATTTTTCTTGTTACAAGCATTTTTCAGTCCTTTTGTCATCCATGGTTGATTGTTTTTATTTTGCTTCTTACCAATTTGTTTCAATGGACAGCATTGTGAAAGTATTTTTTTTTTCAATTCCATATGCATCATCTACATCATTTTTACTGCCTACATTATCCCAACTTTGGTCCCTCAGATCATTCCTGAAAGCTGTCATACTTTGTTCCATGCATCAATCCATCCATTTTTCTGGAGCTTATCCCAGCTACAATTAGGCGGAAGGCCGTGTACACCCTGGACAAGTCGCCCCCTCATCACAGGGCCAACAAAGATAGACAGACAACATTCACACTCACATTCACACACAAGGGACCATTTAGTGTTGCCAATCAACCTATCCCCAGGTGCATGTCTTTGGAGGTGGGAGGAAGCCGGAGTACCCGGAGGGAACCCACGCATTCACGGGGAGAACATGCAAACTCCACACAGAAGGATCCCGAGCCCGGGATTGAACCCCTGACTACTCGGGACTGTCGTATTGTGAGGCAGACACACTAACCCAGGGGTAGTGAACCTATGGCTCTAGAGCCAGATGTGGCTCTTTTGATGACTGCATCTGGCTCTCAGATAAATCTTAGCTGACGTTGCTTAACACGATAAGTAATGAATAATTCCACTGGTAATCACGATGTTAAAAATAACGTTCAAAATATAAAACATTCTCATGCATTTTAATCCATCCATCCGTTTCAACCGCACCTGTTCTGATAATAATAATGTTATTAAAAATAATTAGAGACTTATTATACTCTAAAAATGTTGGTTTTACTTAAAAAATGAACGCATTTTTGGTTTTATTCAATGTTAAAAAATATGATATGGCTCTCACGGAAATACATTTTAAAATATTTGGCTTTCATGGCTCTCTCAGCCAAAAAGGTTCCCGACCCCTGCACTAACCCCTCTTCCACCGTGAAGCCCTAATCCAATCCAATCCACTTTATTTATAAAGCACATTTAAACAACAAAATGTTCCCAAAGTGCTGCACAACAATATTAAAAACAACATTCAAATACTATCCTGAGCTCCACCAATGACTGAATAAAAACAAAAACAAAAAATAAATAATGAAAAATAAATACATATAAAACCAATTTAATATAAATATGATTAAAAACGATTTTAAGGGTGAAACCAATTAAAACAGTAAATAAAAATCTAAATTTTAAAACACAGAGGGTAACAGAGGACCACACAACTCACGTAGTTTTAAAAGCCAGAGAATAAAAAGGGGTTCGTTAAAGGGGAACATTATCACCAGACCTATGTAAGCGTCAATATATACCTTGATGGTGCAGAAAAAGAACCATATATTTTTTTAACCGATTTCCGAACTCTAGATGGGTGAATTTTGGTGAATTAAACGCCTTTCTGTTTATCGCGCTGGAGGCGATGACGTCAGAACGTGACGTCGCCGAAGTAATACAGCCGCCATTTTCATTTTCTACACGTTACAAACATTGGGTCTCAGCTCTGTTATTTTCCGTTTTTTTGACTATTTTTTGGAACCTTGGAGACATCATGCCTCGTCGGTGTGTTGTCGGAGGGTGTAACAACACTAACAGGGAGGGATTCAAGTTGCACCACTGGCCCGAAGATGCGAAAGTGTCTGCCGCCAGACCCCCATTGAATGTGCTGGCGATGCTACGGCAGACATGGCACAGAGATGTATGGATAGCCTGCAGATGCATTTGCAACGATAGTCAATGAAATCACAAAGGTGAGTTTTGTTGATGTTGACTGCCAGCTAATCGATGCTAACATGCTATTTACCGGCGGTGCTAAAGCAGACATGGTACAGAGATGTATGGATAACCTGTAGATGCATTTGCAACCATATTACGTTTCCTTCCACCCACATTTAATGCGAAAAAAACACTTACCAATCGACGGATTTAAGTTGCTCCAGTGTCAAAAGATGCGAAAGTCCTGATCGTTTGGTCCGCACATTTTACCGGCGATGCCAACGCAGCTATTCGGCCATGCTATGGCTATAAATAGCGTCAATAGCTATTTGCTCAATAGCTTCAGTTTCTTCTTCAATACTTTCATACTCTAACCATCTGTTTCAATACATGCGTAATCTGTTGAATCGCTTAAGTCGCTGAAATCCGAGTTTGAATCCGAGCTAATGTCACTATATCTTGCTGTGGTATTCCCATTGTTTGTTTACATTGGCAGCACTGTGTGACGTCACAGGGAAATGGATAGTGGTTTCGAAGATAGCGAAAATAAGGCACTTTAAAGCTTTATTTAGGGATATTCCGAGACCGGTAAAATTTTGAAAAAAACTTCAAAAAATACAACAAGCCACTGGGAACTGATTTTTATTGTTTTTAACCCTTTTGAAATTGTGATAATGTTCCCCTTTACAGATAAAGTTAAAGATTAAGTACCGATGATTGTCACACACACACAAGGTGAGGCGAAATTATTCTCTGCATTTGACCCATCACCCTCCCTCCCTGGGAGGTGAGGAGAGCAGTTAACAGCAGCGGTAACCACACCCGGGAATCAATTTTGTTGTTTTAACCCCCATGGTGCTTAGTGTCAAGCAGCGATGTAATGGGTCCCATTCTTATAGTCTTTGGTATGACTCAGCTGGGTTTTGAACCCACAACCTACCGATCTCAGGGCGGATGCTCTAACCACGAGGCCACTGGGTAGGCATAGCGGCAAGTTGTTTACTTCCACGGCAGTCAGCGGATCTATGGTATTTTTTTCACGTGCCAGAGCTGTGTCAGCCTTTCTTGCAGATCACTAGTGTGGCATTTAGAATATGTCCCACTCTTTCGGATTTAGAACATATGATTTCTATTTCTAAGTGGAGGAGTTCAAGTACCTAGGAGTCTTGTTCACGAGTGGGGGAAGAGTGAATCGTGAGATCGACAGGCGGATCGGTGCGGCGTCTTCAGTAATGCGGACGTTGTACCGATCCGTTGTGGTGAAGAAGGAGCTGAGCCGGAAGGCAAAGCTCTCAATTTACCGGTCGATCTACGTTCCCATCCTCACCTATGGTCATGAGCTTTGGGTCATGACTGAAAGGATAAGATCACGGGTACAAGCGGCCGAAATGAGTTTCCTCCGCCGTGTGGCGGGGCTCTCCCTTAGAGATAGGGTGAGAAGCTCTGCCATCTGGGAGGTACTCAAAGTAAAGCCGCTGCTCCTTCACATCGAGAGGAGCCAGATGAGGTGTTTCGGGCATCTGGTCAGGATGCCACCTGAACGCCTCCCTAGGGAGGTGTTTAGGGCACGTCCAACCGGTAGGAGGCCACGGGGAAGACCCAGGACACGTTGGGAAGACTATGTCTCCCGGCTGGCCTGGGAACGCCTCGGGATCCCCCGGGAAGAGCTAGACGAAGTGGCTGGGGAGAGGGAAGTCTGGGTTTCCCTGCTTAGGCTGTTGCCCCCGCGACCTGACCTCGGATAAGCGGAAGATGATGGATGGATGGATGGATTTCTATTTTACTTAAGGAAAAAAACATTTTCCATCTCTATAGCTTCTGTGTCAGATCACCTGTTCCCATTACAAGCAGCACAAATTGCTTTTCAAATATTTTCCACCTGACGTTTGACACATTGAATGCTGTGCTCTCAAATGCTTTGATTTAAAATTAGGTATTCCTCACAGCCGCAAAACGCCTCAATTAGTCTTGCTGTGGCCACTGATTTTCCTAATTAGCATAATGACTTGAATGTGATGGGACAAATTAGATGTTTTGAGTGACACCGCATGCTTCACAAGTGTTTAAATCAACACTGTGTCACGGTTCTCGGTGCATTTTATGAGATATTTGCCACACGCTTCATTTTCAAGGTTTTAAATTTATGGCTGCAATGACTGATATAAAACTGTAAGAGAAGGTCACATGGTTTACGGGGGCAAAAAATAGAACCTTTAGAGATCTTTGGATGGATGAGAAGGAACAGAATGTTCCTGATATTTCACACATTTTTCATCCGTGGAAATGTATTTGAAATGTGTGGGCGTTGTTCCAACGGTCTTGAAAAAAAAAACTCTGAGCGGCAAAAAAAAATCAATAGAGACTTTTAAGTGATGCTCTCTGTAGGGATTGTGACTAAACCATCCATTTTCTACCGCTTATTCCCTTTTGGGGTCGCGGGGGGCGCTGGCGCCTATCTCAGCTACAATCGGGCGGAAGGCGGGGTACACCCTGGACAAGTCGCCACCTCATCGCAGGGCCAACACAGATAGACAGACAACATTCACACTCACATTCACACACTAGGGCCAATTTAGTGTTGCCAATCAACCTATCCCCAGGTGCATGTCTTTGGAAGTGGGAGGAAGCCGGAGAGCCCGGAGGGAACCCACGCATTCACGGGGAGAACATGCAAACTCCACACAGAAAGATCCCTAGCCTGGATTTGAACCCAGGACTGCAGGACCTTCGTATTGTGAGGCAGACGCACTAACCCCTCTGCCACCGTGAAGCCCCAAAGACAAAACCAAGAAAGATAAACTCCCAAGACACCTTTTGTGTTGTGTTTATGTAACGGAGGAAGAACGTCTAGTCTGGATAGACTACAAAACGTCAGTGTTCAAACAGAAAAAAGAAAAATACAAATCATTCGTCTTGAGAACTGTGTGGGTATTAAGGGCGGCGCCCTCAACTGGTTCCGCTCGTATCTAGCCGACAGGAGTTTTTGTGTAAAAATAGACAGTTTTATGTCTTCCGCAGTTTCTTTACCACACGGGGTCCCCCAGGGCTCAAACCTTGCCCCAATCTTATTTGCGCTTTACATTCTCCCCCTTGGTTCTATTTTTAGGAAGTATGGTATTGCATTTCATTTTCATGCCGATGATTGCCAGATCTATTTTCCCATGGCACAAAAATAACACGGTTCAACGTCTCACTGACTACCTGCACGACATCAAAGCCTGGCTTTCAGCTAACTTCCTGAGCCTAAATGAAGACAAAACAGAAGTTATGTTGTTCGGTCCAAGTCGCTCTCCGTCCCCCAACGTTGACCTCGGCACTCTGACCCCGTATCTCAGCGACTGTGTCACAAACCTGGGGGTAAAGTTCGACTCAGATTTTAAATTCGAAAAACAAATCAGCAGCGTCGTTCAAAAAAGCTTTTATCAATTACGCCGAATAGCGAAAGTGAAACCGCTTCTATCAGGACATGATCTCGAGAAATTAATCCACGCCTTTATCTCGAATCGTTTAGACTACGGCAATGCCCTGTATGTAGGCATTAGCCAGGCCTCGCTCGCCCGCCTGCAGCTCGTGCAGAACTCTGCTGCTCGTCTGCTAACACAGACCCGCAGACCTGAGCACATCACACCTATATTAGCGTCCCTTCACTGGCTCCCTGTGCGTTTTCGAATCAATTTTAAACTCCTTCTATTTGCTTTTAAATGTCTAAACAACCTCGCGCCGACATATCTCTCCGACCTCCTTCAGCCTTACTGCCCCACCCGATCCCTAAGATCAGCCGATCAGCTGCTACTGACGGTCCCTGACACAAGGCTGAAACTTACAGGTGACAGAGCTTTCGCCGCTGCTGCTCCCAAGCTCTGGAACGACCTACCTCTGAGTATTAGACAAGCCTCCTCTCTTCCTGTTTTTAAATCTCTCTTAAAAACTTACTTTTATTCCTTCCTCTGGCTACCCCTGTGGTAAATTTTAAATGTGCTCTATAAATAAAGTTGATTTGATTATATTTGATTTGAAAAATTAGGGGTATTTTATTTGAACCAAGCAAAATTATCTGCCAATAGAACAAGAAAATTTGGCTTGTTAAGACTTTCCAAAACAAGTAAAATTAGCTAACCTCAATGAACCCCAAAATACCTTAAAATAAGTATATTCCCACTAATAACAACTGTACTACTATATGAGTACGTATTTTCTATTGTTTCATTAAAAATAAAACAGCAAAGTCCGTTTGGCTGTCATCTGTTTTAATATGAGACACAATTGTGTCAAAGTCATGATTTTTTTTTCCCCATTGATTGATTGAAACTTTTATTAGTAGATTGTACAGTACAGTACATATTCCGTACAATTGACTACTAAATGGTAACACCCCAATAAGTTTTTCAACTTGTTTAAGTCAGGGTCCACGTTAATAGTTCAAGCATGCTTGAAATAAAAAAAATATTACTTTAGAAAAGTAGTTTTATACTGGTGAGTGTTGATGACACAGGTTTGCAAGAGTTGATATTCTATAGGAGGGGTGTCAAACTCAAATACAGAGTGGTCCAAAATTTAAAACTGAACAAAGCTGCGGGCCAAGGTTGAACAAATCAACCTTTTAATAGGGACCCAAACAAGTTTTGCAATGAATATTGAACAAGGAAGGCTTAAATAGGGCAGCACGGTGTCACAGGGGTTAGTGCATCTGCCTCACAATATGAAGGTCCTGAGTAATCCTGGGTTCAATCCCGGGCTCGGGATCTTTCTGTGTGGAGTTTGCATGTTCTCCCCGTGACTGCGTGGGTTCCCTCCGGGGACTCCGGCTTCCTCCCATTGAACAGGCAGGGCTTATATAACATAATAGTGCAAAATCAACTTTCAAAAAACAAACGGAAAAACATCCGTGGTATATTAAATAAAATGCAATTTAAAAAATTAATGCCTCTTTTCTATTTGCAGCCTTCTGAGGTAAATATCAACATTAACTTTTTCCACAGGCTAATAAATTTAAAAATAAAATAAAAATGAGGTGGGCGGGGTTTGGTGGTAGCGGGGGTGTATATTGTAGCGTTCTGGAAGAGTTAGTGCTGCAAGGGGTTCTGGGAATTTGTTCTGTTGTGTTTATGTTGTGTTACGGTGCGGTTGTTCTCCCGAAATGTGTTTTGTCATTCTTGTTTGGTGTGGGTTCACAGTGTGGCGCATATTTGTAACAATGTTAAAGTTTTTTATATGGCCACCCTCAGTGTGACCTGTATGGCTGTTGACCAAGTATGCATGGCATTCGCATATGTGTGTGTGAAAGCCGCATATATTATGTGACTTGGCCAACACGCTGTTTATATGGAGGAAAAGAGGACGTGACGACATGCTGTAGAGGACGCTAAAGGCAGTGCCTTTAAGGCACGCTCCCAATATTGTTGTCCGGGTGGAAATCGGGAGAATGGTTGCCCAGGGAGATTTTCGGGAGTCTCCCGGGAAAATCGGGAGGGTTGGCAAGTATGAGTATTAGCGGTGAATTTAGTGTTACCGGCGGGCCAGCTCTAATGTTAATTTGATATTGCCTCAAGGGCCAAATTAAATTAAACGGCGGGCCAAATTTGGCCCGCGGGCCTGAGTTTGACACCCATGTTCTATAGTTTCAAGCATGTTTTACTCAATATAGGTCATAAAATCTCGACAACAAGCTATATGTAATATCTTACTGAGATAATTTAGGACCAAAACCCTTAAAACAAGTAAAACACTAACATAAAATCTGCTTAGTGAGAAGAATTATCGTATCTGAAAGAGTATAAGAAAATATCACCCCTTATTTGAGATATTTAATCTTACTTAGATTTCAGTTTTTGCAGTGTAAGCAACACATGTGAAGTGTCACTGAGCATCATGGGTAGCTCAACGGCAACCTCCCTGAAGATAATTTTGAGGTTCTTGTTGCTTGTGACATTTTACTGTCGAGCAGCCAAGATTGTGGGAGTACAGTATGACTGTCTGTATAATTCTACTGCTGTCTCCACACATAGCGGATATTTCTTTTATATGATTTATATAATTATATTTTACATAACCAAGAAAGTACGTATAACCGTCATTGTGAAATATTGAAACATTTTGAATGAATACAGAACATCGACGGAGTTCTCAATTAAAGCAAATGTATACTAATGTATACCAAAGAAAAGAAAAGAACTGTCTCATAGCGATTCCTCGCCAGTGACAAACAAAAATTGTAAGGACTTGTTCTGATATTGCATACATAAAGTTCTATGGGCCATCACTTTTTTGCATTTATCGCAGGTCATTTAAAGCCCTACTAAAACCCACTACTACCCACCACGCAGTCTGATAGTTTGTATATGAATGATGAAATATTAACATTGCAACACATGCCAATACGGCCTTTTTAGTTTACTAAATTGCAATTTTACATTTCCCGCGAGTTTCTTGTTGAAAACGTCGTGGAATGATGACGCGTACGCATGACGTCACGGACTGTCAGGAAATATTAGCGCTGCACCACTCGCAGCTAAAAGTCCTCTGCTTTAACCGCATAATTACACAGTATTTTGGACATCTGTGTTGCTGAATCTTTTGCAATTTGGTCATTTAATAATGGAGACTATAAAGAACAAGGTTGTTGGTGGAAAGCGGTGGATTGCAGCTGTCTTTAGCACCGAGACACAGCCGGTATTTCTTTGTTTTTAACACAGAGCGGTCAAGCGAACATGTTTCTCTACGTCAACCAGCATGTTTTTGGATGGGGAAATTGTGTTATATGTCTTACCGGAGACATCAGTGGATTATTCATCCTCCTGCAGCAGCTGTCAAAAAAGGCAGCTGTGAGCTTGGCTCCTCGGCTTCTCTCTGAGACACTGCGTGTTCACAGCAGCCTTCCGACCTCGAGGTATGTCTTTTCAATCTTTAAAATCTCACTAAAATACTATTAAAACAATAAGCAGATAAGGGATCTTCCAGAATTATCCTAGTAAATGTGTCTAATTACATCTGAAATGCTCACTTTGCCGCCTCCCGGAGCCGTCACTTTTTTTTTTTTTTCTAGTCCTTCACTATCAATATCGTAATTGACGAATCTTTCATCCTCGCTCAAATTAATGGGGAAATTGTCGCTTTCTCGGTCCGAATTGCTCTTACTGCTGGTGGCTCCCATTATAAACAATGTTGTGAATATGTGTGGAGCCCTGCAACTCGTGACGTCACGCACACATACTTCCGGTAAAGGCAAGGCTTTTCTTGTAGCGACCAAAAGTTGCGAACTTTATCGTCGATGTTCTCTACTAAATCCTTTCAGAAAAAATATGGCAATATCGCGAAATGATCAAGTATGACACATAGAATGGACCTGCTATTCTCGTTTAAATAAGAAAATCTAATTTCAGTAGGCGTTTAACTTCCCCGGTGTGCTCCGCCCACATGCAACGACAAACCCTGAAATCCTTCGCAATGTACATACGACCATCCAAGCAGCATATGTGGTTCAAGTCTGGCAGCAATCCAACAAAATCTGTAGGACAAGAAGTTGGATAAAAAATGTCCAATAATTTCCGCTCTAAACCAAAATTTAGAATTTCCCATGTCTTTTCAAGCATGAGGTTATTCGTGCTTTTTATGTTGGTATTCTCTCAATTGGCATGCCCACCAAATTTAATGTTGGAAAAACTAAACTGGCTTGTAGGCTGAATTGTCAAAACAAATACAATAAGCCAATTTTTGGGCTTCCATCATACATATGTACAAGGGCAAAGGAAGCATGAGGTGAGGGCTGAGGGGCTGTCATGGCAACAACTCGACCGAAGAATACGACCGGAATGGATGGAAGGCTTTCATCAAAGGCCTATGTTCCTCAGGGACTACTCAGGCCTAAGTAAGTAAGTAAAGGAAACACACAGGCCTGTGACAACCACAGAGGCATATCCCTGATCACCATCACAGGAAAGATCCTTGCCAGGATCGTGCTTAACAGCCTCACAGCCCACTTTGACCAAGGACTCCTGCCTGAAAGCCAGTGTGGATTCCACAAGGAGCGAGGAACCATCGACGTGGTGTTCACTGCTTGGCAGCTTCAAGAGAAGTTTCAGGAGCAGAACTCCGGCCTGTTCTCCACCTATGTCGACCTGACCAAGGCCTTTGACACCGTCGGCAGACAGGGTCTGTGGAAGATTATGGCATAGCATGGTTGCCCAATGAAATTAAACGCTTTGGTGAGGCAGTTCTACGAGGGCATGCAAGCCAGAGTCCAGGACAGCGGAGAATCCGCTGACCAATTCCCCAGTCACAAACAGAGGCAAGCAAGGCTATGTCTTAAATGATAAATAAATGGGTTGTACTTGTATAGCGCTTTTCTACCTTCAAGGTACTCAAAGCGCTTTGACACTACTTACACATTTACCCATTCACACACACATTCACACACTGATGGAGGGAGCTGCCATGCAAGGCGCTAACCAGCACCCATCAGGAGCAAGGGTGAAGTGTCTTGCTCAGGACACAACGGACGTGACGAGGTTGGTACTAGGTGGGATTTGAACCAGGGACGCTCGGGTTGCGCACGGCCACTCTTCCACTGCGCCACGCCGTCTTGGCACCAATGTAGTTCAACCTCATCTTTTCTGCCATAAACACAGACAACTTCAGAGACGAGGAGTTTGGTGTCAACCTGAGGTACCGAACAGATGGCAAACTATACAAATTTCGGAAGGGAGCTGGATGTGGCAGAGACATTCTTTTCCAGGAGCCATTCAAAAGACTGGCTTTTTAAATATTTTTTGGACTTTTTGTTTCGTTTTAGCCTTTATTCATTTTTATCAAGGAAACAATCATTGGTAGCAGTTATAGGATAAGAATCTATCCATCCATCCATTTTCTACCGATTATTCCCTTCGGGGTCGCGGAGGGCGCTGCAGCCTATCCCAGGTACTGGGATAGGCTGCTGTACAGCCTGGACAAGTCGCCAACTCATCACAGAGGATAAGGATCTGTATAAGTAAAATGTTCACCAACCTGTGGGAAATACTTTCAAATATTAATCATCATTTCATCTTTATTGTTTTTTTATTGTAAACATTCCATAATGTGGTATCGTATCCCCATGCACCTTCTACAGAAACGCTAGTTAAAGATCCTCCATACAACAAAAGCACTCAGCTGTTTTTAAGGATCTTTGTGAAAAAGGCAAATCAAAGGTCCTTTATGCAAAAGGAGCAACTTCTGCAAAATGCTAGTTAAAGACCCCCCATACAACAGTGTTCTGCTCTTTTTTAGAAACTTACTGCGAAACACTAGTCAAAGATCCTCATTGCAAAACTTGTTTGAGTCCCTATTAAAAGTTTAATTTGTTCAACCCAAACCTTTGTTCAGTTTTAAATTTTGGCCCACTCTGTATTTGAGTTTGACACCCCTGCGTTAAAGTGTCTTATTTTCATGTTAGTATGTCACGTTTTTTTCCGTCGGTAATGTTACCGTGGTGATTGTTAATACGGTTTGTCTATTCTGCTTTTAGGAAATTATACTTCCAAAACCCTAATCCAAGATCCTCTGGCAGTAATGTAGTTGTTGCGTAATCCTGGTAATTAACCACCAGATTGCCATTGAAACGACACATCCCACCTTGCACTTTTGCTGATGATATATATTAGCTTTTATATAACGGACATAAAGGTTAAAGACTTAATTTTCTCCGATGACACTAAAGGAATGAACTCCCGGGAAAGTGACCAACCAATGAAAGCATAATAAATCAACCCAATTATCCATAAAATTGCTGTCATCAACTCACCTTGATGAGAGCCTCCAGTTCATCCGGCGTAACACATGGATGTCTAGCCAGGAAAGAAGCCTTCTCCATGGTGATGCTCGTCTTTTGGTCGCTCTCAAACGGCTGCTCCAGCGCCCTGAACGCCAGACCGCCACACACCAGGTACAGGACCACCACCACGAACACAGCCAGGACCGTCTTCCACTTCATGACCGAGTGGAGCGCCGCCAGACCTGTCGAGCCATCGCAGCTGGCATCCATGCTGGCCACCACACTGGCCGAGCGCGAGGAGATGGAGAGGCGAGGCAGCGCACAGTGACCGTTGGCCTTGGGCTCGCAACCCATCGGATTCTGCATGGTGGCAACGCTGGCCTGGACCAGGCTGGACTTCACCATGCCGGACTGGGCCTTCTTTGGAGGGGCCAAGTTGGTCTGGACCGCCACTGGAAAAGATAACAAGAAAAGTTAAACAAATTTGCCAAATATGTTGGCCTGTTCTTTCACCTTCGTTATTATCTTCCTCTTTATGCTCTACTTACCTTATACAAAACTCTCTTTGAACCACATCTAAACTACTGTAATATCATCTGGTGTAACACCTTCCCTACCTACCTTCACAAATTAGAATCCATGCAAAAGAAAATCATACGGGCCCTGTCATGGTCCAAGTTTAATGCCCCCACTCGTCATCTATTTCATAAATATCATCTCTTAAGACTGACAGAGTTCAATATTTATCAAAATGCTTGTTTAACCTATCAAGTCATTTACAGGCTGAATCTTAGGCTCTGTAGCTTGGTTCCTATCTACCATCCCCAGCATGCCCACAACACTCGTAACTTAGATCTGATATCAGGTAAACATCGTTTACTGGCTTGAACCGCTCACAGTGTTGTATGCAGAGGACCAAAGATTTGGAACCAGCTTAATGAGAGCCTCAAGATGCTGTATCCATTCTGTAACTTCAAAAAGAAACTGAAAAATTACCTATTAACCACATATCTTTAATGCCTCATGTGGGGTAGACTACTGTTGGGTTTTGCATGGTTGAATGAATGTATGTATGTATGTGTATGCTTGCTTTAGTACTATTATCTTGTGTTTATCAAATAGCTTTGTTGCTGTTTTGTTTTTGATTTTTGTTGTTGTGCTTGCTACCATGTTCCATCTTTCCATGTATATATTGTCCTTTGGACCCCCTGTCAAAAGCTTCTTCTAGCTTATTTGGGAGACCCTTTCACGTACCAACATCTTTAAATGATGATACTCACCACTATTGTAATTGTTATATGGTATTGTGAATAAACTTGGAAAACTTTAAAATAAAATAAAAAGATCAGTACATGTACTGTAGTTGTTCGGACCTGCTAATCAGTTTTTGATAGAGGTGTCCCGATCAAATATTGATATCGCATATTGGTCTGATTAAAATTAGGAGTATATCACCCATACTTGCCAACCTTGAGACCTCCGATTTCGGGAGGTGGGGGGTTGAGGGGCGTGGTCGGGGGTGGGGGTAGGGCGGGGCGTGGTTGGGGCCGGGTGGCGTGGTTGAAGCGTGGTTAAGAGTGGAGTAGTATATTTTTTACAGCTGTTGTGTGCGCAGTTGTGTATTTTCTAAAGTAGATATTATTGTCACAAATGCATGATTGATTGATTGAAACTTTTATTAGTAGATTGCACAGTACAGTACATATTCCGTACAATTGACCACTAAATGGTAACACTCGAATAAGTTTTTCAACTTGTTTAAGTCGGGGTCCACGTTAATCAATTCATGGTACAAATATATATCCATTTTCCATCCATTTCTACCGCTTATTCCCTTTTGGGGTGGCGGGGGGTGCTGGTGCCTATCTCAGCTACAATCCGGCGGAAGGCGGTGTACACCATGGACAAGTCGCCACCTCATCGCAGGGCCAACACAGACGGACAGACAACATTCACACTCACATTCACACACTAGGGCCAATTTAGTGTTGCCAATCAACCTATCACCAGGTGCATGTCTTTGGAGGTGGGAGTACCCCGAGGGAACCCACGCATTCACGGGGAGAACATGCAAACTCCACACAGAAAGATCCCGAGCCTGGATTTGAACCCAGGACTGCAGGACCTTCGTATTGTGAGGCAGACGCACTAACCCCTCTGCCACCGTGAAGCCCCACAAATATATACTATCAGCATAATACAGTCATCACACAAGTTAATCATCATGGTATATACATTGAATTATTTACAGTCCGGGGGGTGGGATGAGGAGCTTTGGTTGTACTTCGGTCATCAACAATTGCATCAACAGAGAAATGTACATTGAAACAGTGTAGGTGTGACTTAGTAGGATATGTACAGCCAGCAGAGAACATAGTGAGTTCACATAGCATAGGAACAAGTATATATATTAGAAATATATTCGAATTATTTACATTAGGTTATTTACAATCCGGGGAGATGTGATGTGAATGGAGGAGGATTAAATGGTTGAAGTTGCCTGGAGGTGTTGTGGTGCATCGTGTACAGTAGATGACAGTATTGTCCTGTTTAAGAGTGTCACATGCTGTTTACGGCAGACGAACTGCCTTACGGTAGAGTGTTAGACGTAAACGTGACTGTTGTTGTTGTGTGTTGTTACTGCGCTGGGAGGACGTTAATGAAACTGCCTAACAGTAAACCCATATAAGAAACCAAGAACTCGCCCTCGATCATTCTACAGTTATAACGTCATTGGGCAGGCAGATGCGCTCTCAGACATGTCACTCAGGTCCTCATGGAGCTAGGGGGGCGTGGCCTGCAGCTCCGCCTGAATTTCGGGAGATTTTCGGAAGAAAATTTGTCCTGGGAGGTTTTCGGGAGAGATGCTGAATTTCGGGAGTCTCCCGGAAAATCCAGGATGGTTGGCAAGTATGATATCACCCTGAATCAAAAACCTCTAATACAAGCAGTCTGTTCTGCTCACACTACAAAAAAAATCTTGCTAGCTTAGCTGACAACTAACAAGTTGTCCCCATTCAAGTTTCCTAGCTCGATGTTAATTTATATTATTTATATTACCCTTCGAGTGCAATACATCCGACACTGATTGTTATCACTCCCGTACTTTTGTCTTGTTCTGTATATTGTACAGTATTTTGTATATTGTTTTGCATATTGTACAGGATTGCTTATTATTTTTATTGGATAGTAGTCTATTTATTTCAATTCTTAGTTTTCTCTTTATTACTTCTTGTGTAATTTATTTTCATCCCATATTTGTTCCAACTACTGCACCTTAAGTTGGAGTACTTAATGTCGTTATATGCAAATATAATGACAATAAAGTCCATTCTATTCTATTATATTTTATATTGGCCATGTCTTAGACATAGACATGCTATTGATTAGTATTCACATTTTTACATGGCAATTTCAACACCACCACCTTTGGTAATAAAAACTACAACTAAGATGCATGTTACAAGCAAACAGCTGGTACCTAATAAGTACAATAATTACAGTATAAATACATTGTAGGGCTCAACAAAGAAAAGACTGGCAAATTCAACTTGACGGCAAAGACCTGACTAAGGCAACACATCGAGGACAAACTAACATGAATGCATACTCGCAAATGATACTGAGTCAGAAGTTTAAGAAAACAATATAGGACAACTAAATATTATACAGTCTATTCCAGATTTTGCTCAAGCACTTCTTTCCAGCACAACAACATATTCTTGAACAAGTCTTTTCTAACATTCCACCCTACAAAATAAGTCATATTGATGTATTATTATCTCTGGTATCGAATTGATATCGGTATCCGTCAATAATCAAGGATGTTTTTGATAATAGAATTCTTATTATTGTATCGTTGCACAGCAGAAATTTTCAACTAGTGACTCAGGGACCAAATCCGGCCCGGGAATGACACCATACCGGCTCCCTACTTCGGTTCAAAACTTGGGTGACAAACATTTTTGCAGCAGATTCCTAAAAAGATTAGAGTGCTAATAAAACAAGTCGTCATTTTAGTCAACGCAAGTCAGAATTTTACAAGAAAAAGTGAAAATTTGTGCAATACTATGATAAATGTTGGAATTTTACTAATATACCAGTCGTAGTTTTAAAAGAAATGCTTAAAATGTTGGCAATTTTATGAAGAGAGTCGACAAAAGTCAAAATTATATAAGAAAACTTTAAAATGATGGCAATATTACAATAATAGTCAGAATTTTACTCTGCAAAATTATGACAAAAGTCATTATTTTTCTCAAAATATGTCACTGTTTTACAAGAACAACAACAATATTGTGTGATAAAAATCACAATTTTACATGACAAATGTCACCATTTTGCATGAAAAAGTATTAATTTTACATCAATTTTACGAGGAAATATTGCAATATTACAGAAACAGAAACAATAGGAGAAATTCTTTCCAATTCTATAACAAAAAAGTCGACACATTGTGAGAAAAAGACTGCTTTTAGTTTATTTATATTTTTGGGGATTTTTTGTTTGTAATTGGATTTTAATCCTCATTATTTACTTCAAGTTATTACAGGATGTCTCTATATATCACCAAAAATGATTCCCGGGTGTGGTCAAGGGTGATGGGTCAAATGCAGAGAATAATTTCGCCACACCTCGTGTGTGTGTGACAATCATTGGTACTTTTACTTAACTTTAACTTAACTTATACATATTTATTTTGTAAATTTTGGCCAAAAGGGGGCACATTTTAATTTCTTACACACATGTTAACCAGAGGGAGAGAACTTTTAAAATCAACAAACAGTCAATTTAAAAATATCCCCCCTTTTTGGGGGCAACCTAATTTTGATAGATTTCACCACCGGGGGTGCAAGTGAGACATTCTCTATTAGATGCAAGGTTTTTTTCCTGTATTGGGACCATGATTTATGTCCACCGGTCCTCATATGGAAGGTACTTTGATGTCTCAAGTAGGGTAGAAATACAAACACACACACACACACACACACACACACACACACACACACACACACACACACACACACACACACACACACGCACACACACACATATTCTTGTATTTGTTGCCTTCCTGAGACCTCCGAATAATGCCTACCTCTTTGGGACCACCCTTTCTAGATATATAAAGATTTGTATTTATAACATTAACAATATATACATACTATGCAAATGTAAAAACGCTTGTTGTGAAAAATGACTTGGAATTTCACAAGAAAAAGGTCACAATTTCACAAGAAAAAGGTCACAAATTTACAAGAAAAACTGAACATTTGTGAAATATTATGATAAATGTTGGAATTTTACCAATATACCAGTCGCAATTTTACAAGAAATGCTTAAAATGTAGGCAATTTTATGAAAAGAGTCGACAAAAGTCACAATTTTATAAGAACATTTCAAAAAGTTGGCAATAAAACAGTTGGAATTTTACTCCGCAAAATAATGACAAAAGTCATAATTTTACTCACAATATGTCACTGTTTTACAAGAACAACAACAATATTGTGTGATAAAAGTTGGAATTTTACATGACAAAAGTCACCATTTTGCATAGACAAAGTAATAATTTTCTGAGAAAATATTGCAATATTACAGAAACAGAAAGAATATGAGAAATGGTTCCCAATTTTATAAGAAAAAAGTCGACACATTGTGAGAGAAAAAACTGCTAGTTTATTTTTTCTTTTTTTTAAAGTTTTCGTTGGTAATTGTTTTTTAATGACCAGAGGGGGAGCACTTTTAAAAGCGACAAACAGTCAATTTAAAAATATCCCCCCCTTTTGGGGGCAACCTAATTTTGATAGATTTCACCACCAGGGGTGCAAATGAGACATTCTCTCTTAGATGCAATGTTTTTTTCCCGTATTGGGACCATGATTTATGTCCACCGGTCCTCATATGGAAGGTCAATCAATCAATCAATGTTTATTTATATAGCCCCAAATCACAAATGTCTCAAAGGACTGCACAAATCATTACGACTACAACATCCTCGGAAGAACCCACAAAAGGGCAAGGAAAACTCACACCCAGTGGGCAGGGAGAATTCACATTCAGTGGGACGCCAGCGACAATGCTGACTATGAGAAACCTTGGAGAGGACCTCAGATGTGGGCAACCCCCCCCCTCTAGGGGACCGAAAGCAATGGATGTCGAGCGGGTCTAACATGATACTGTGAAAGTTCAATCCATAGTGGCTCCAAGACAGCAGTGAGAGTCCCGTCCACAGGAAACCATCTCAAGCGGATCAGCAGCGTAGAGATGTCCCCAACCGATACAGGCGAGCGGTCCATCCTGGGTCCCGACGAGCGGTCCATCCTGGGTCTCGACTCTGGACAGCCAGTACTTCATCCATGGTCATCGGACCGGACCCCCTCCACAAGGGAGGGGGGGACATAGGAGAAAGAAAAGAAGCGGCAGATCAACTGGTCTAAAAAGGAGGTCTATTTAAAGGCTAGAGTATACAGATGAGTTTTAAGATGAGACTTAAATGTTTCTACTGAGGTAGCATCTCGAACTGTTACCGGGAGGGCATTCCAGAGTACTGGAGCCCGAACGGAAAACGCTCTATAGCCCGCAGACTTTTTTTGAGCTCTAGGAATCACTAATAAGCCGGAGTCTTTTGAACGCAGATTTCTTGCCGGGACATACGGTACAATACAATCGGCAAGATAGGCTGGAGCTAGACCGTGTAGTATTTTATACGTAAGTAGTAAAACCTTAAAGTCACATCTTAAGTGCACAGGAAGCCAGTGCAGGTGAGCCAGTACAGGCATAATATGATCAAACTTTCTTGTTCTTGTCAAAAGTCTAGCAGCCGCATTTTTGTACCAACTGTAATCTTTTAATGCTAGACATTGGGAGACCCGAAAATAATACGTTACAGTAATCGAGACGAGACGTAACAAACGCATGGATAATGATCTCGGCGTCTTTAGTGGACAAAATGGAGCGAATTTTAGCGATATTACGGAGATGAAAGAAGGCCGTTTTAGTAACGCTTTTAATGTGTGACTCAAAGGAGAGAGTTGGGTCGAAGATAATACCCAGATTTTTTACAGAGTCACCTTGTTTTATTATTTGGTTGTCAAATGTTAAAGTTGTATTATTAAATAGAGGTCGGTGTCTAGCAGGACCGATAATCAGCATTTCCGTTTTTTTGGCATTAAGTTGCAAAAAGTTAGCGGACATCCATTGTTTAATTTCATTAAGACACGCTTCCAACTGACTACAGTCCGGCGTGTTGGTCAGCTTTAGGGGCATGTAGAGTTGGGTGTCATCAGCATAACAGTGAAAGCTAATACCGTATTTGCGTATGACGTCACCCAGCGGCAGCATGTAGATGCTGAAGAGTACAGGGCCAAGGACCGAACCCTGGGGAACTCCACACGTTACCTTAACATAGTCCGAGGTCACACTGTTATAGGAGACGCACTGCATCCTATCAGTAAGATAAGAGTTAAACCATGACAGGGCTGTGTCTGAAATACCAATTCGTATTTTGATACGCTCTAATAAAATATTATGATCGACGGTATCGAAAGCAGCGCTAAGATCGAGGAGCAGCAACATAGATGACGCATCAGAGTCCATCGTTAGCAATAGATCATTAGTCAGTTTTGCGAGGGCTGTCTCCGTCGAGTGATTTGCCCTGAAACCGGATTGAAAGGTTTCACATAGATTGTTAAACGCTAAGTGCTCATTTAGCTGCTCTGCAACAATTTTTTCGAGGATTTTCGAAATAAACGGAAGGTGAGACACCGGTCGGTAGTTTACCATGAGGTCTGGATCGAGGTTAGGTCTTTTAAGGAGAGGATGAATAACCGCTTTTTTGAATGCAATGGGAACAGTGCCCGAGGAAAGTGATAAGTTTATAATATTTAGCACTGATGGACCTAATAATACAAAAAGCTCCTTGATAAGTTTCCCAGGAAGTGGGTCAAGTAAACATGTTGTTTGTTTTATTCCATTTACACGTTGTAACAATCCTTCTAATGTTATTTCATCAAAACGAGAGAAACTATTTTGGATATTTGCAGTATCCGCCGTATATACAATCGTATCTGTGTTACTATAACCCCGTTGTAGCTGGGACGCATTGTCTTTAATCTCCTTTCTAATAAGTTCAATTTTCTTATTAAAGAACTTCATAAAGTCATCTGCCGAATGGGTGGAGCTACTGGAAGGAGTCCCTTGTTGGGTTAGCGATGCTACTGTACTAAACAAAAATTTTGGATCGTTTTTATTAATGCGGATGAGATTTGAGTAATAATTAGTTTTAGCTAAGGTAAGCATGCGTTTATAAGTTATTAAACTATCACTCCATGCTTGATGGTGCACCTCAAGTTTAGTCGTGCGCCATTTGCGTTCCAGCTTTCTACATAATAATTTCTGAGCTCTAGTTTCTTCAGTAAACCATGGCGTACGCCTTTTTGGAGCCTTTTTTAACTTCAGCGGTGCTATACTATCAATGGTTTCGCGCAGGGCGTTGTTAAAGTTGTTAGTGAGGTTATCAATAGAGCCCACATACTTTGGGAACGGTGCCATTACCGAGGGCAGTAGGTCCGCAAGAGTCGTCGTTGTGGCAGCATTAATGTTGCGGCTGCTATAGCAGTTATTATTATTATTATTATTATTATTAAGGTACTTTGATGTCTCAAGTAGGGTAGAAATACAAACACACACACACACACACACACACACACACACACACACACACACACACACACACACACATTCTTGTATTTGTTGCCTTCCTGAGACCTCTGAATAATGCCTACCTCTTTAGGACCACCCTTTCTAGATATATAAAGATTTGTATTTACAACATTAACAATATATACATATTATGCAAATATAAAAAAGCTTGTTGTGAAAAATGACTTGGAATTTCACAAGAAAAAGGTCACAACTTTACAAGAAAAACTGAACATTTGTGAAATATCATGATAAATGTTGGAATTTTACCAATATACCAGTCGCAATTTTACAAGAAATGCTTAAAATGTTGGCAATTTTATGAAAAGAGTCGACAAAAGTCACAATTTTATAAGAAAACTTTAAAAAGTTGGCAATAAAGCAGTCTGAGTTTTACTCCGCAAAATTATGACAAAAGTCATAATTTTACTCACAATATGTCACTGTTTTACAAGAACAACAATATTGTGTGATAAAAGTCGGAATTTTACATGACAAAAGTCACCATTTTGCATAGACAAAGTAATAATTTTCCGAGAAAATATTGCAATATTACAGAAACAGAAAGAATATGAGAAATTGTTCCCAATTTTATAAGAAAAAAGTCGACACATTGTGAGAAAAAAACTGCTACTTTATTTTTTCTTTTTTTTAAAGTTTTCGTTGGTAATTGTTTTTTAATGACCAGAGGGGGAGCACTTTTAAAAGCGACAAACAGTCAATTTAAAAATATCCCCCCTTTTTGGGGGCAACCTAATTTTGATAGATTTCACCACCAGGGGTGCAAATGAGACATTCTCTATTAGATGCAAGTTTTTTTTCCCGTATTGGGACCATGATTTATGTCCACCGGTCCTCATATGGAAGGTACTTTGATGACTCAAGTAGGGTAGAAATACAAACACACACACACACACACACACACACACACACACACACCTACACACACACATTCTTGTATTTGTTGCCTTCCTGAGACCTCCGAATAATGCCTACCTCTTTAGGACCACCCTTTCTAGATATATAAAGATTTGTATTTACAACATTAACAATATATACATATTATGCAAATATAAAAAAGCTTGTTGTGAAAAATGACTTGGAATTTCACAGGAAAAAGGTCACAATTTTACAAGAAAAAGGTCACAATTTTACAAGAAAAACTGAACATTTATGAAATATTATGATAAATGTTGGAATTTTACCAATATACCAGTCGCAATTTTACAAGAAATGCTTAAAATGTAGGCAATTTTATGAAAAGAGTCGACAAAAGTCACAATTTTATAAGAAAATTTCAAAAGGTTGGCAATAAAACAGTTGGAGTTTTACGCCGCAAAATTATGACAAAAGTCATAATTTTACTCACAATATGTCACTGTTTTACAAGAACAACAACAATATTGTGTGATAAAAGTCAAAATTTTACATGACAAAAGTCACCATTTTGCATGAACAAAGTAATAATTTTCCGAGAAAATATTGCAATAGTACAGAAACAGAAAGAATATGAGAAATTGTTCCCAATTTTATGAGAAAAAAGTCGCCACATTGTGAGAAAAAAACTGCTAGTTTAATTTTTCTTTTTTTTAAAGTTTTCGTTGGTAATTGTTTTTTAATGACCAGAGGGGGAGCACTTTTAAAAGCGACAAACAGTCAATTTAAAAATATCCCTCCTTTTTGGGGGCAACCTAATTTTGATAGACTTCACCACCAGGGGGGCAAATGAGACATTCTCTATTAGATGCAATGTTTTTTTCCCGTACTGGGACCATGATTTATGTCCACCGGTCCTCATATGGAAGGTACTTTGATGTCTCAAGTAGGGTAGAAATACAAACACACACACACACACACACACACACACACACACACACACACACACACACAGCGGGATGAGTCAAGGACATCCAGGAAGTATCTCGTACACTCCTCCAAGCAATTACGGTATGAATCTTGTTATATTCATCCTTGCTGGATGACTGAATCACTTACAGCTAAGTGATTGTATTTTTCAATCCTCTCCCATCCCAAATTGCACTGTTTTTTGGAAGCTATTTATGAAATATGGAATAAATAACAATGTTCTGAAATATGAATAGGATTGAAGCAGCACACTGAACTTCCGTAAGTATGCAGGAAGGGATCTGGTAATTTCAGCAATGTTAGTCAGCATTGTTTCCACTAACTTTAGCTAATTGGCGAGACGTTGGCAAAAATAGATAAATAAATAAATAAAATAGCAACAAATACCGTATTTTTCGGACTATAAGTCGCAGTCTTCTCCACAGTCCAGCGGGGGGTGAGACCCGGCCAAACCAAAAAAAATAAGAAATAGAAAAAAATATATATTTTTATTTTTATTTTTTATTTTTTTTATGGTTTGGCCAAGTCTCACCAAACTACAAAAAAAAAAACGCGACTTGTAGTCCGAAAAATACAGTAATACATATTGCATTTTGGAACAGATCCAACAAGGCGACAAAGGTTTCCAACTAGCTCTCGACCCATGTCCAATCCGAAACCGCGAACACTAGTCTAGACTGACCATACGTCCTCTTTTCCCCGAACATGTCCTCTTTTGCAGGGCTGTCCGGGCTGTCTGGGTGGAGTTTCTTAAAGGCCTCAAATGTCCAGCATTTTGAGTTAAGGTTGCCTGCATTTTCAATGTACGTTCAGGGATAAGGAGGTGTTAAATACATAACAAATTGTGAAGGTGTGCGAACGCAGCAACATTCGTGAGGGAGGGGCAGAGACAGAGAAAGCGATAGAGCTGGATTATAGATGGAGTGTCAATCAAGACATACTTGATCAACAGCCATACAGGTCACACTGAGGGTGGCCGTATAAACAACTTGAACACTGTTACAAATATGTGCCACACTGTGAATCAACACCAAACAAGAATTACAAATACATTTCGGAAGAACATCCGCACCGTAACACAAAATAAACACAACAGAACCAATACCCAGAACCCCTTGCAACACTGACTCTTCCGGGATGCTGCAATATACATCCCCCGCTACCCCCCCACACCTCAACCCCGATTACGTCACATCAAATATTCCACTTTGAAAAATATTTTTGGTGGAAGATTTTGCATATTTTGTGTGTTTTCCATGAAAAAACATAGTTTTGTTTGACAACAAAGGGCTGAAAACAAACAGACAAACAAAAACGATATTAAAAAAAAAAAAAACATTTTGAAATGAGGAATAGATCTGAAGTGTATGTAGACTCCAGAGATTTAAGCGTTAAATGTAAAACGTGTGTACTCCTTGGCAAACCATTATCATCATTTCATGACCCGAGCAAAACACTTTTTACACTTTTATACTGAAATAAATACACCTACAACTTGTTAAATAAAAACAAAAACAAAACTACCAGCAGCGGTAAAGTTTAGATCCATGAAGGAAAGAAGAAAGTGAATGAATGTTTATAACTGAATCCATTTACATATGCATACAAAGTTGTCTTCTTTTTATATTATTTCTTTTAATGAATTAAGTAACGTTTATGACAACCTTTATCCAAAATACAATATAGAGCAGTGGTTCTCAAATGGGGGTACGCGTACCCCTGGGGGTACTTGAAGGTATGCCAAGGGGTACTTGAGCTTTTTGGAAAATATTCTAAAAATAGCATCAATTCAAAAATCCTTTATAAATATATTTATTGAATGATACTTCAACAAAATATGAATGTAAGTTCATAAACTGTGAAAAAACAACGATGCAATATTCAGTGTTGACAGCTAGATTTTTTGTGGACATGTTCCATAAATATTGATGTTAAAGATTTTTTTTTTTGTGAAGAAATTTTTAGAGTCAAGTTCATGAATCCAGATGGATCTCTATTAAGATCCCCAAAGAGGGCACTTTAAGTCGATGATTACTTCTATGTGTAGTTATCCTTATTTATAATTGAATCACTTGTTTATTTTTCAACAAGTTTTTAGTAATTTTTGTACCTTTTTTTCCAAATAGTTCAAGAAAGACCACTACAAATGAGCAATATTTTGCACTGTTATTCTATTTAATAAATGAGAAACTGATATCATAGTGCTGTATTTTACTTCTTTATCTCTTTTTTTCGACCAAAAATACTTTGCTCTGATTAGGGGGTACTTGAATTAAAAAAATGTTCACAGGGGGTACATCACTGAAAAAAGGTTGAGAACCAATGTTATAGAATGTGAGATATAACCGGATAATGCATACGTTTATCATTTGTTTTCAAAACGCTTACAAAAAAGTGGGACCCCAAAAATTTACTGTGAGACCCCTTTTTTATGACTTGATGGGGTCGATGGGACCCCACTTTTAAAATACCTAGAGCTAACACTACTGTCAACAGAGGAGGAAAAAAAGGCTTTATTTAAATAAATATATTATTTATAAAGCAAGTTCAAGTATCATTGGCACATTTTCACCCTTGGCACGCTTATATATGTCCTCTTTTTGGGATTTCAGAATATGGTCAGCCTAGTTTTATTGCAACTGTTAATGTTTGCTGCTAACATTAGTTTTAAGTTGACTGAATATTGCGTTCGATGGATTACTATGAGAGCCACCGCTGATATTAGCTTCCAGCACTCGCTACAAGTTTCCATGTAACTGCTACAGTTAGCTGCTAACAATGGCCACGAGTTGACTGGCTAGCACAGGGGTCGGCAACCCAAAACGTTGAAAGAGCCAAAAATAAAAAAAAATTAATATGTCTGGAGATGCAAAAAACAAAAAGCCCTATATAAGTCTTATAATGAAGGCAACATATGACATAAGTGTCTATATTAGCTATAATTGCCTACTATCAAAATGACTATGTGTCGCAGGCTGACGCAAATCTTCATTGACAGAAATGTTGAAATATAATATTTATTCTACACATTTGTACAACATTAGAAAGCATTAGTTAATCAGAGGCTACCAGGAAGGTGAGATAACTCTTGTAAATTACTGGCTTTTAATGGCAAAAAGTATGGATGTGTGTGTCCAACTTAAAGGAAACAGCAGGCTCTCTTCTTTTAATAGATGTATTACAATCTTTGGCAAGCTAATTAAAGTTTGCTGTGGTCCAGAACAACACGGCACACAAATAACTAGCAGAAACGTAGCCAATATATACAGATAATGTCATGGGACATGCAAAACTAAATTATGTTCAAAGAGGATAAAAGTAAAGGATATTAAATTGACTCAAATATAGCTACAAATGAGGCATAATGATGCAATATGTACATACAGCTAGCCTAAATAGCATGTTAGCATTGATTAGCTTGCAGTCATGTACTGACCAAATATGCCTGATTAGCACTCCAACAAATCAAAATGCATCAACAAAGCTCACCTTTGTTGCATTCACGCACAGCATGAAACATTTGGTGGACAAAATGAGACGAAGAAGGAGTGGTCAATTTTACATGTAAACAAACTGTTGCTTCACAGTCCACACTATGGTGAGTTCAAGAACCGCCAAAATTAGTAGGACAAAACGGTGTTCGCCAAATACTCTCATCAGTGAAGCGTACACATAAACATATGAAATAGTGGGCTCTCTAACAATTAGGAAGGTCCTCAAACAAAAAAATATATTAAAACAAAAAAAAAAAAATCCCCCAATTTTTTTCCATTTTCAATCCTTTTTTTAAAAAGCCACTAGGATGGCACTAAAGAGCCACGGGTTGCTCTTTAGGAGTATTTCACTGCCACTGTCAATAATAGCTGCTGAAAAAAATATTTGGGTTGACTTATTTTTACACTTGTATGGCTGTTAAGAGTGTTTAAATGTTACTGTAAACAGTTCAAATGTTTTGTGGTAGCAACAGCTTGACCGTGGAACAGATTTTATTCCATTTTCATGACTTCCTATGTGGAAATTTGTTTTGAGACAAAAATAAACCTGAATTGAAACAGATTATTCCACATTTTAGCCCTCTTCTGACTTCGCATTAATATTGACATGTAGTAGATCAGGGGTTCTCAAATGGGGGTACGCGTACCCCTGGGGGTACTTGAAGGTATGCCAAGGGGTACGTGAGATTTTTTGGAAAATATTCTAAAAATAGCAACAATTCAAAAATCCTTTATAAATATATTTATTGAATGGTATTTCAACAAAATATAAATGTAAGTTCATAAACTGTGAAAAGAAATGCAACAATGCAATATTCAGTGTTGACAGCTTGTTTTTTTTGTGGACATGTTCCATAAATATTGATGTTAAAGATTTTTTTTTTGTGAAGAAATGTTTAGAATTAAGTTCATGAATCCAGATGGATCTTTATTACAATCCCCAAAGAGGACACTTTAAGTTGATGATGACTTCTATGTGTAGAAATATTTATTTATAATAGAATCACTTGTTTATTTTTCAACAAGTTTTTGGTTATTTTTATATCTTTTTTTCCAAATAGTTCAAGAAAGACCACTACAAATGAGCAATATTTTACACTGTTATACAATTTAATAAATAAGAAACTCATGACATAGTGCTGTATTTTACTTCTTTATCTATGTTTTATAACCAAAAATACTATGCTCTAATTAGGGGGTACTTGAATATAAAAAAATGTTCAGGGGGTACATCACTGAAAAATTTTGAGAACCACTGACGTAGATGCAACCATGTAAAATTCAAAGCACTGCCTCCTATTGATTTTCACAAATTAAATAAAGCCTAAGTGGAAAGCAATGTTTTTATCAGATATTATCTCTCATAGGCTGAAAGCTGATCCTCATAAGAGCATCTTATCCATTTTGGCTGCAGAAAAAAACTACTGTTGGTGATGTTATATACCAGAAATATAAAATATAATATATATAAATATGTATATGAGGACACATTTGAGAGGTTTTGCACGTTATTCCCTGAGGAATAAGGCAGGTTGCAGGCGTTTAACTGGCCAGCTGGCTCACCGTGCAGCTCTCGCAAAGCTACATAACAAATACTACTGTTTCCGGTTTTAAGAAAAAAAAAACTTTCTAATAAGCGTCTTAACGAGTCGTATAATAATTTAGCATTCGATATTACAATAGTTATGAAAATCAATTAGTATCTCATGTATATAATAAGTGTACTTTGTTATTTATTCAGACAAAAATGTATTGTTGTGCTTTTATTTTGACAGGTTTCGCTTTCTCTTGCTTCCTTGTGCTAGCATTACTGCGCTTCAATGCTGGAATATTTCCTTTTTGCCCATTTTAGCACACAAACGAGGCAAAGATATTAACAAAATAGCTCAAACATACCCGTATTTGGTTGTTTTTTTTACATAGCAATCGCACAGCATTAAGTAAAAAAAGAAAAAAAGCAACAACAATTGGGCATTACGTGCACGCTTATTGTGTTGAAAATATGCCCGTAAACTATAACATACGTCATTTAAATAAAATATTGAATGTTTAAAAATAATACTGACCTTGTTCTGGGTCCCAGTTCACTTGTTTTCTTGGGGTTTCTATTGGGAATTTCATCTTTTTTTTGTGGTAAAAATCTAATCGCCGGTTTGGAGGGGGAAAAAATGCAGAAAAACAATGATAAATGGAGCTTTAAACAAATTCCAACATGTTTAAGTCCTCTTCTTTCAGCATTTAAAGAAGAAACAACCGCATTGTCTGCTCGGGTCTACTCTGCCTTTTTTCTTTTTCTGGTGCCTCGATTGGACTTATTGAGGTCTTTTTTTTTTTTTTTTTTTTTTTTTGAAGCTGCTATAAAATAAAGCACATCCCACGCACACACATTAGAGGTTGGGTCCACAGACACGCCCGATTGGTACCAACTTTACGCACCGGTTACACACTGCCTTGAGGACAGCGAACAAGAGAAAAGGATGCTCGGCTCCTTCAGAACAATCTAACCGGCTCTTTCTCCTAGCTTCTACATGACATATATATCCGCAGTCACGACATTTCTTTGAATACTCACTCTTGTGTAGCTTTTTCTTGCAAATAAATATGGATTTATCCCCTCATCCTTCCATCGCTGGGTATATGTGTGAGCACATGGTGCAAGGCGGCAATCGGAGACGTACACGCCCAACCATTGGTGGATTTGCAGCATTACATCATTCATATGTATGAGCCTGTGGGTGGGTGTGGGTGTGTGTGTGTGCGTGCGTGTGTGTACATTATTGATGTACTTTCTACTCCACAGAGGGTCATCCCTTTGCAGACACTAAAGTATAACAAGATGGAAATGGGCTGCATGCACCTGTCACTTTTATGGAGCTGGCTATATGCACAGAGCACATTTAAGTATATTACATCTTGTAAATAAAACACAAAATGAATTACATGTGGCATGTTTTTTTTCCTTTATTTGTAGGTTATATCTTGCTGTTTTTTGCTTTGCTTTGGATGGCAGCACGATGGAAGAGGGGATAGTGCATCTGCCTCACAATACGAAGGTCCTGAGCGGTCCTGTGTCAGGCTTGCCACTGACAGTTTGTTTGTGTTTTAGTTTTTCCTCTGTGTGGGTTTAGTTTTTCCTGTCAAGCGCTCTTATTTTGTCTGTTTCCTGTTTTTTTCCCTGTGCGCTGTTTTCCCCTCAGCTCTGGCTGATTGGCACCTGGCCACACCTGGTGTCAATCAGCCCACTCATACCTGCTTTGTTTCTCCAGTCCGGGATGGATTATTCTGTCAAAGTTAGTTGTTGACTAACCCCAAGAAGCAGGGATGGAGGCAGGCATGGAGTGAGAAAACGTGATTTAATTGAAATACTAGAACAAAACCAAACAAAAGGGTACAAACAAATAGCGCGCACGAGGCCGATAACCAACTAAGAAAGCTAGCATGGGAGCTAGAAAATAAAAGGAGCTTAGCATGGAAGCTAGCAAAAACAAATACGGCTTAGCAGGGTGGAGGACAGAGTAAAACAACTTGCACTGAGCCTAGTCTATAAAATCTGCTACACCTCCTTGATACCGAAGTACATGTCAAATTACTTCCTTAACGTAAATGACCGCCATAACCACAACACCAAGGGGAGCTCCACAAACCACGTTAAACCCAGATTTCGATCTAACAAAGGTCTTAAGTCATTCTCTTTCTATGCCACATCAATGTGGAATGCACTCCCAACAGGTATAAAAGTAAGTGCATCTCTATATTCCTTCAAAACCGCTCTAAAACAACACCTCCAGGCAACTTCAACACTTTACTAATACCCTCCTCCATTCACATCCCATCTCCCCGGATTATAAACAACTCAAATGTACTTCTAATGTATATACTTGTTCTTATGCTATCTGAACTCACTATGTTCTCTGCTGGCTGTACATATCCTACTAAGTAAGACCTACACTGTTTCAATGTCCACATTTCTCTGTTGATGCAATTGTTGATGACTGAAGTACTGATATCAACCAAAGCTCCTCATCCCACCCCCCGGATTGTAGATAATGTAAATAATTCAATGTACATACTATGATGATTAACCTGTGTGATGACTGTATTATGTTGATAGTATATATTTGTACCATGAATTGATTAACGTGGACCCCGACTTAAACAAGTTGAAAAACTTATTTGGGTGTTACCATTTAGTGGTCAATTGTACGGAATATGTACTGAACTGTGCAATCTACTAATAAAAGTATCAATCAATCAATCAATCAATCAAAGGGAGGCTAGCATTAACAGAACCGGGAACAGAAGTCGTTACGTGTTGTATAAAGACAAACTGGAAGCAGGGAACAAAAAACAGTGAAGTGAAGTGAATTATATTTATATAGCGCTTTTTCTCTAGTGACTCAAAGCACTTTACATAGTGAAACCCAAAATCTAAGTTACATATAAACCAATGTGGGTGGCACTGGGAGCAGGTGGGTAAAGTGTCTTGCCCAAGGACACAACAGCAGTGACTAGGATGGCAGAAGCGGGGATCGAACCTGCAACCCTCAAGTTGCTGGCAACGTAAGCTACAAACATCTAATGAAAATATAGCTTACCGCTACGCTGCAAAGATACGACACGACACGACACGACAGGTAGCAACGACAATAGCGACATGTGGCAACGACAATAATCCAGCCCTGACTGGAGGAACAAAGCAGGTACAAATAGGAGCGGGCTGATTGACACCAGGTGGGGTCAGGTGCCGATCAAGCGCAGCTGAGGGGAAAACAGCGCACAGGGGAAAAAACAGGAGCGCTTGACAGGAAATACTAAACACACACAGAGGAAAAACTAAAACACGGACAAACTGTCAGTGGTAAGCCTGACATCTTGGGTTCAATCCTGGGCTCGGGATCTTTCTGTGTAGAGTTTGCATATCCCCCCCGTGACTGCGTGGGTTCCCTCTGGGTACTCTGGCTTCTTCCCACCTGCAAAGACATGCACCTGGGGATAAGTTGATTGGCAACACTAAATTGGCCCTAGTGTGTGAATGTTGTCTATCTATCTGTGTTGGCCCTGCGATGACGTGGCGACTTGTCCAGGGTGTACCCCGCCTACCGCCCGAAGCAGCTGAGAGAGGCTCCAGCGACACCCCGCGACCCAAAAAAGGGACAAGTGGTAGAAAATGGATGGATGACACAGTAGTCTATTTATAATTTTTGAAATATTCCAGTGTAGTATCTTATCAAACAATCAATCTACGTTTATTTATATAGCCCTTAATCACAAGTGTCTCAAACAGCTGCACAAGCCACAACGACATCCTCAGATCCCATATCAGGGCAAGAAAAAACTCAACCCAATGGGATACAATGAGAAACCTTGGAGGTGACCACAGATGTTGTTAAAATAATTATGTGTAAGTTATCACACAACTTTAATATGCTTAAAGTCCATTGCTATAGTTATTAGCTATTGTGCTCAAGCTGTACTTTTCCTATCTGTGCAAGGACAATACTTCTTGTCTGAGGGGTGGCCTAAGCCTCAGATGTTATCTTTGTTTTAGCCCGCTAACAACCAAGGAATTCAAGGACCTCAACGCAGATAAGACGACAGCACGCAGACGAAGCAGAGACAAGGCCAAATCACAAGCCCCACAGCTTACTTTGTCACGTTTTGTGCGTACTGGACCTGCTTTGCATGATATATGTGACCACTCCTTTTAGAGGCGGCCTCAGTGATGTTGACTGGGGAACTCCTGAATAGATAGAGGGATGCGAGGGCTGAACCTTAGAGGGTATGGCGAGACTGTGACTAAGTGTGCAGCTCCATGCCTTCTCCTCATGAGCCAAATTGAACTCTGTCTCTGCATGATTCATTGTTTCTTGTCTGTTTAATAGATGTCATCAGTGTTTGAACCTAACAGATGTTGGGGACCCCCACCCTGGGCAACCGGTGCAATGGACTTCGAGTGGATCTAGTTAATGGTGTGAGAGTCTAGTCCATAGTGGGGCCAGCAGGGGATCATCTTGAGTGGAGACAGGTCAGCGGCGCAAAGATGTCCCCAACTGATGCACAGTTGAGTGGTCCACCCCGACTTTGAAAAGCTAGCGCCTCATCTGTAGTCACTTAATAACCTCTCCACGCAGAGGGGGGGCAGAAAAGAGACGGCAGATCAACTGCTCTAAAAGGGGGAGCTATTTAAATTAATTAATTAATTAAATACATCTTAAAAATATATAATTACATATATGTAAATATACAGAATATATTATTTATACATATCAACATATATTATTTTGATTATATATCAAATATATTTATAGATGTTTATGCAATAAATATGTATACATATTTGTATATATATATATATATATACATATATATATGTATACAAACATATATATATATGTATGTATGTCGCCTGTGTATCGACTGGGGAAATCTCTGCGCTGCTGATCCGCCTCCGCTTGGGATGGTTTCCTGTTGGCTCCACTATGGAAGGGACTCTCGCTACTGTGTTGGATGCACTTTGGACTGGACTCTCACGGTTGTGCTGGATCCACTATGGATTAAACTTTCACAGTATCATGTTAGACCCGCTCGACATCCATTGCTTTCGGTTCCCTAGGGGGGAGGGGGTTGCCCACATATGCGGTCCTCTCCAAGGTTTCTCATAGTCATCATTGTCACTGTCACTGACGTCCCACTGGGGGGAGTTTTCCTTGCCCTTATGTGGGCTCTACCGAGGATGTCGTTGTGGTTTGTGTTGTGGTTTGTGCAGCCCTTTGAGACACTAGTGATTTAGGTTTATATAAGTAAACATGGATTGAATGATTGATTGATGTATATAAAGACGAAAATGGCATGCTTGAAGTTTACAAAATATTATTATTATTATTATTATTATTTTTAGTAGCAAATTGTATCATCATGGTGATTTTGCATTACCTTAGTTCAAGAATTCTGTGCATGACCCATACTATACTAAATATTTATCACACAAAGTACTTACTGTGTTAAATATTTAGTTATATCTTCAGTTCTGTCAGAATCAATGAATAATTGACAATATGTTGGTATGAATGACATCTACCATGAGGACACTATAGTGTAATGTGAATATAGCAATAATAAGGCATGTTTATGATGTACATTGTTGTTACATTAAAGCCAAGTATGCATATTTCAATGCCAAAAAATGTTTAAGTTTAAAAATTAACCTGCGGTTAGATTTTGTCATCGTCTGATTTTTTTTTTTTCGCAGATTCATTCATTCTAATCGATGCAAGATACGCCTTGCACAGTACGTCATTCGGCACTTCAAAAGTTTTAATAAAATCGAGAAGAAAAAATAAAAATCGAGAAATGTTGTCATTGCATTTCCGGACTTCTCCCTTCATCTGCGCTTGCGCGATGTGACGTCACCTAGTCTTAGCAACCAGCATGGCGACGAGGAAGCTTCTCTTTGGCCCGCGGCGGCTGTAAAAGCTTGCCCGGGCGCCGATATGTCCATATAATTTCACCGAGTGGCGGCGTTAAAATGTGCACAGCGAGCTACGATGTCGTGTTTCGGTGTACTGGGACTCCCACCTCACGGGTTGTGACCTATTCTGGACAAGATGGGATACGCGGAAAGTAGCTCTGGCATGGATTCGAGAAGAAGTACGTAACCAAGCTTAGCATTAGCATTAGCTAGTTGTCGCATATGACACATTAAACTCAATAATAGCTCATACTAAAATGTACATCTTTATTAATGTTGCGTATTTAGATAATATGTGATTAAATATACGGTAATGTGTATACTGTGTGTTTGGGAGGAGTGGGGTTTGTAACGTCGCCAGCCGAATTGATTGATTGATTGATTGATTGATACTTTTATTAGTAGATTGCACAGTTCAGTACATATTCCGTACAATTGACCACTAAATGGTAACACCCGAATAAGTTTTTCAACTTGTTTAAGTCGGGGTCCACGTTAATCAATTCATGGTTCAAGCATGCTTGAAATAAAAAAATATTACTTTAAAAAAGTAGTTTTATACTGATGAATGTTGATGACACAGGTTTGCAAGAGTTGATATTCTATAGAAGGGGTGTCAAAGTCAAATACAGAGTGGGCCAGAATTCAAAACTGAACGAAGCCGCGGGCCAAGGTTGAACCAATTAACCTTTTAATAGGGACCCAAACAAGTTTTGCAATGAATATTGAACAAGCAAGGCTTAAATAGGGCAGCACGGTGTCACAGGGGTTAGTGCATCTGCCTCACAATACGAAGGTCCTGAGTAATCCTAGGTTCAATCCCGGGCTCGGGATCTTTCTGTGTGGAGTTTGCATGTTCTCCCCGTGACTGCGTGGGTTCCCTCCGGGGACTCCGGCTTCCTCCCATGGTAATCAATTCATGGTACAAATATATACTTTCAGCATAATACAGTTATCACACAAGTTAATCATCATAGTATATACAATGAATTATTTACATTATTTACAATCCGGGGGGTGGGATGAGGAGCTTTGGTTGATATCAGTACTTCAGTCATCAACAATTGCATCAACAGAGAAATGGACATTGAAACAGTGGAGGTGTTGTAAGCACAATACCAATGTGAGCAATTTGTATAATGCGCAATCTTTTTGCAAATTGCTTCCAGCTATATATTTGAATAATGTGTGGTGCATATTTTGCAAATCAATTGGCGCAAATGCATGTTTTTGGTGTCAAAATAATGTATTAAATACTTATGTAAATCTATTCATTTGTAGTCGGGACAATATAACTGAGTGTTGCCCTCAAATCAGTCCAACCCTAACCACTATGCAGTGTACATCCACGACTAAACTACTGACTAAAATACTACCACAACTTGGTGTACTATTTAAAAAATATAATAATGTAGGGTTACTGACTAAACCATCCACAAAATCTTGTCTTAAATCTCGTTTTGCGATATGCAAATTGCTTGCGCACAATGGAAATGACGTATAATTTGCAAAGTGCGCGAGATTGGTGAAATGCTTACAACAAAGGTCTTACTTGATAGATATGTACAGCGAGCAGATAACATAGTGAGTTCAGATAGCATAAGAGCAAGTAAATACATTAGAAGTACATTTGATTATTTACATTATGTTATTTATAATCCGGGGAGATGGGATGTGAATGGAGGAGGGTATTAGTAAAGGGTTGAAGTTGCCTGGAGGTGTTGTTTTAGAGCGGTTTTGAAGGAATATAGAGATGCACTTACTTTTACACTTGTTGGGAGTGCATTCCACATTGATGTGGCATAGAAAGAGAATGAGTTAAGACCTTTGTTAGATCAGAATCTGGGTTTAACGTGGTTTGTGGAGCACCCCCTGGTGTTGTGGTTATGGCGGTCATTTACATTAAGGAAGTAGTTTGACATGTACTTCGGTATCAGGGAGGTGTAGCGGATTTTATAGACTAGGCTCAGTGCAAGTTGTTTTATTCTATCCTCTACCCTGAGCCAGCCCACTTTGGAGAAGTGGGTTGGAGTGAGGTGTGATCTGGGGTGGATCTTGTTCTGGGATGTTTGGAGTCTAGATTTGAGGTTTTTGGAGGTGCTGGGGTACCAGGAGTTGCAAGCGTAATCGAAAAAGGGTTGAATGACAGTTCCCGCTAGAATCTTCAAGGTGCTTTTGTTGACCAGAGAGGAGATTGTGTAGAGAAATCTTGTTCTTTGGTTGACATTTTTGATTACCTTGGTTGCCATTTTATCACAGGAAAGATTAGCCTCTAGAATGGAACCTAGGTAGGTGATCTCATCCTTCCTGGTGATAACAATGTCACCCACTTTTATAGTGAAGTCACTGAATTTCTTAAGGTTGATATGGGACCCAAATAGGATGGATTTCGTTTTACCTAAGTGTATGGATGAATATATGAATATAAATATTATTCAATCCAATCTAATCCACATTATTTATATGGCACATTTAAACAACACAAATGTTTCCAAAGTGCTGCACAAAGATATTAACAACATTCAAATACCATCCTTAGCTTCACCAATGACTGAATAAAAACAAAATAAATAAGTATAAAACCAATATGGAAATAAATATGATTATAAACGATTTTAAAGGGTAAAACTAATAAAAACAATAAATAGCAATACAAATTTTAAAACACAGAGGACCACAAAACTCTTGTGTTAAAAGCCAGAGAATAAAAGTGAAGTGAATTATATTACACACTGAGTAGTGTAAATTTGGATGAGGGCCAATATATAATGAGGTACCAGTCCATGCAAAGCTTTAAAACCAAACAGCAACATTTTGAAATTTATTCTAAAATGAACAGGGAGCCAATCCAAGTCTCAAGAATTTGGGTTATATGCTCGTATTTCCTGGCCCCTGTTCTAGACTAACTGCAACCTGAGAGAGAGCTTTTTGGCTATTGCCAGCATAAAGTGCATTGCAGTACTCCAGGCGACTTGAAATAAAAGCATGCACAATTGATTCAAAAATGTTAAAAGATAAGAATGGTTTTAGTTTTGCTAAAGACGAAGATGATTAAAAACACTATTTTAAAATGCCATTGACTTGTTTGTCAATTTTAAAATCACTGTCTATGGTGACGCCACGGCTGGTGACTTTGAACGCACATAATTTTGCAATTGAAGTACAACATGTCATCGTAGAACCCAACATAGTGACCCAAATGTCAGCTATTACCTTACTTGAAAGGGTAATATTGGTGCAAATAAATATTTATACTGTCGTTTTAGGGAGCGTATTATCTGGCGCTGGTTCCAGCTTCGATATTAGAGGACAAAACCTGAAATGTAGCCGTAAGTATTCATATTTTCACAGCAAAACTAGTTTTGAGATTCCTCACTTTGTTTTTTGTTTCTAGCATTTTTTCCAAACCCCTCCAACAGATGGTCCCAAGCTCTAATTAGATCTCACATGTCGTCTCACTACAGAAGAATTTATTCAGCTAAATGTAAGCCAAGCGTAATTTCGAGACAGCAAGCACAAGGCGTTGTGGTATGATTGTTCTTTTTCCTCTTCTCTCTCAGCTCTTATCGACACCAGCGTACCCAAAAGCCTCACGCAGAGTGTAAAGTGTAAGTAACATCTCTATCTGGGGATGATGCTGGAAGTAGAGCCACGGTCCGAGTAAAGATATTGTATAAAATGTACACTGCATGTGAGAACCTGCTTCCAGAGGAGACGTTCTGACTATTGAATGCTTTAAACAGATACTGACCGGATGAGGCAAGAACGTCTAAAGAAAGGGGGACGTTCCCAGTCAGCCCAGTCACTCTTGCACAGGAACAACAGAACCTCGTGCTCCACGGCCCAGGTAAGACGCAAGAATGGGGTCTCGTTCCTGGAAAATGAGGGAAATAGAATTCCAACTTATACGCATAAAACATGCTGGTATGAAATACCTAGTTCTGGCATATTGGGTGAGATTGACTTTAATATATGCAGTACAGGCCAAAAGTTAGGACACACCTTCTCCTTTCAAAGGGTTTTCTTTATTTTCATGACTATTTACATTGTAGTTTGTCACTGAAGGCATCAAAACTATGACACATGTGAAGTGAAAACCATTTCTGTCGTCACGAATGGCCTTCAGCTCATCAAAGCACTGCTCCCCTCACCATCACCCCTCCACCAACTCCAGCACTACATCAAAGGACTTAAAGGACATTAAAGGACTCCAAAAATATCACAGGACTTCACCAAAGGCCCTCTCCATCTGAGAGGAGGATGTACGGCGGCAGTTCTTGAAGCTGAACACGCGGAAGGCCTCCGGGCCTGATGGTGTCTCCCCCTCCACCTTGAGACACTGTGCGGATCAGCTGGCTCCTGTCTTCACTGAATTTTTAACACCTCTCTTGAGCTATGCCGTGTGCCGTCCTGTTTCAAGACCTCCACCATTGTCCCTGTCCCCAAGAAAGCTCGGCTCACAGGACTTAATGACTACAGGCCGGTGGTGCTGACTTTTGTGGTCATAAAGTCCTTTGAGTGCTTGGTCCTGCCCCACCTCAAGGACATCACCGCCCCCCTCCTGGACCCACTGCAGTTCGCCTACAGCGCGAACAGGTCTGTAGATGATGCAGTGAACCTGGCCCTCCACTTCATCCTGGAGCATCTGGACTCCCCAGGAACCTACGCGAGGATCCTGTTTGTGGACTTCAGCTCTGCCTTCCAGACTATCCTCCCTGGACTACTATGATACAAGCTCTACCAGCTCAAAGTGCCCAACTCCCTCTGCAGTTGGATCAATGACTTCCTGGCGGACAGAAGACACCACGTGCGGCTGGGGAAGATTGTCTCGGACAGTCGAACCACGAACACTGGTACTCCTCAGGGCTGTGTACTTTTCCCCTGGCTCTTCTCCCTGTTCACAAACCTCTGCACCTCCAGTCACCAGTCGGTAAAGCTGCTCAAGTTTGCGGACGATACTACTCTCATCAGGCACATCTCGGGTGGCGACGAGTCTGCCTACAGGAGAGAGGTGGACCGGCTGGCGTCCTGGTGCAGCCTCAACAGCCTGGAGCTGAACACCCAGAAAACAGTGGAGATGATCATGGATTTCAGGAAAGTCACAGCTCCACCATCCCCCATCACCCTGATTGACTCTCCCACCCCCGTCTCCAATGTGGACTCCATCCGTTTCCTGGGCACCACCATCACCCAGGATTTCAAGTGGGAGCCGACCATCAGCTCCCTCATCAAGAAGGCCCAGCAGAGGATGTACTTCCTGCGGCAGCGGAAAAAACTGAAAGTGCTGACTGAAATGCTGGTGCAATTCTACTCAGCAATCATCGAGTCCATCCTCACCTCCTCCATCACCGTGTAATTCCCCGGCGCCACAGTCCGGGACAAGCATCGACTGCAGCACATGGTACAGTACATGCTGCTGAGAAGGTGATTGGCTGCAAACTCCCACCCCTCCAGGAACTGTTCTCCTCCAGGACCATGAGGAGTGTGGGTCGTATCACAGCTGACTATTCTCACCCTGGACACAAAATATTCTCCCCTCTCCCCTCAGGCAGGAGACTACGGTCCATCCAGACCCACACCTCCCGCCACCTGAACAGTTTTTTCCCCTCGGCCATCAAACACATGGACAATAACAAGATCTGATAGCTCAGTTACAGCTCATGTTAATCTCTTCGGTGTTATAAGTCTTTTATGTTGCACGATTGCGCCAGGTAAAATTCCTAGTTTGTGAACCCGTTCTCAAACAATGGCAATAAAAACTTTTCTGATTCTGATTCTGAAAACCATTTCAGGTGAATACCTCTTGAAGCTCATCAAGAGAATGCCAAGAGTGTGCAAAGCAGTAATAAGAGCAGAGGGTGGCCAGTTTGAAGTAACTAGAATATAAAACATGTTCTCAGTTATTCTACCTTTTTTTGATAAGTACATAACTCCATGTGTTCATTCATAGCTTTGATACCTTCAGTGACAAAAACTGAAACTTAGAGACAATCTACAATGTCATGAAAATAAACAAAAGACTTTTACTGAGAAGGTGTGTTCAAACCTTTGGCCTGTACTGTAGATTGACTTAAAATAACTTAAATATTTTACCCAATAATGTTAGTGTAGAATAGATATAGTACATTTCAGCAGCATGGGGAGCCGAGCACTCAACAATTGATAACATTTTAAACTCAATATCGATTTTGACTTCTCACGATCTTAAAATGATTAATAATTTATTAAAAAAGAAAAAATAATGGGCCACACAATGTGCATGCAAATTCCTGAGCTTGAACTGGAAGAGAGATGGTTTAAGTGAAAAAAGCATGTTTACGATAAGTTGGGGATCTCACCGTTGTTGCTACTTGTTATTTAAAGAAGCACTACTATGCCAGATCAATAACTCAACAAAAAAAGTAGGTGCATGTTTTCCGTGTTAATGTACCCGTGGATGGAATCAAATAATTGGTCAATAAAACGGAATCTGCTGTTAAGCGCTAATCATCACGGAAATTGGTGTAAATGTGAGCGAAATGCTGTCATTGTGAGGAAAAAGAACATTTGTTTGGGAAAATGATGTGTCCTGTACCGTTCAGTCATGCCGAAACACTCAACCGCACCCTCCTGAACTAAAACAATGTTGAGACGGCTACTTAAAACATATACTAAACTACAAACTTAAAGTTACCAAGAACAATCCATACATATACAACACATCTCATCTGCTTGTGTTGTTGTGAACGACATTGATGTAAGATCAATGTACAAACAGGACAGCTTGCAGCTTGAGAGTGTTTCTCCTTTTTTTTTTTTTGCAGCCTCAAGCCGTCTCTACTTGTCCTTGACACTAACAGCAATGTGCGCAACAGCCCTTCTGACTGTGCTAACAAAATAAGGGTTTCAAAAAAATTACTTTACACAAGCATACTTAAAGCACATACTGATATATTTTTCCAATTACTATGAAATAATTAAGGCTTGACCTAAAATATTGGTCAGAATTGTCCAATTGCACTAATAAATGTGAATATTTTTGTATTTTAAATAAACATTTTTATTAAATTGTATTTATGACACAAAAAGCACACACACCATGATGCTAAAATAAGTCGAGATGGTCAAAATAGGGATTTAAAAATGTTTAAATGGAAAAACTCTTTGAATATTTTATAATAATGCCATTGCTATTTAAATGTATTGTACAGATTTTTCATTGTGTAAATTAAATTTATTGTTGTTACCAGTATTATTATTTTATTAGTTCCTAACTTATATGTAAAATTGAGTTTTGGTGGTACAATGAATACCTGTGTTTTCATTGTTGTTTTTCGGGTGAAATTCTGGCAACTGTGCTATCATTTTTTGCTGTGAATTCCACAGTTTAATTTACTTTAAATTGAAATTTGGTACTACTGTTCTAACAGGTACATTCTGGCAACTGAGCTGAAAGGTTTTTTACTGCAAAATGTGACTTTTTTTAGAGCATGGTTATTCAAAGTGAGGCCCGAGAGCCAGGAGCTGATTTTTTTATTTGCCCGCAACACATTCTACAGACAAAACAAAAATATCTTGGATTAGTGCATTCCATAAGAAATATGAAACTAGCCAGTTGCGGAAATAATTTTATTCAAGAATAACAAGAAATTAGATATCTCTAGGGGGTTAGATTAGATATTATACTAATTTTCTTTGCCTACAGTATAACACAAATTATAACAACATGTAAGTGTTAAGTTCGGATAAATTTGCATATTATGATTGACCAACATTTTATTGTTTTAATATACAAATATATCAATGTGGTCCCTGAATCATTCAATTTTTCTGTTTGCGGCGGAGCTGGAAAATGTTTGCACAGTTCTGTTTTGTATCAGCAAACTAGCCTGAATTAACTCTGACCTCTACTGTCAGCTGTTTACTGTTAAAACATCTGCCACTTCTACAACAGAGAAAAGTTGGATGTCTAACACTTTTGTCGCTGCCTTACAAGTATTTTACGATAACATTGTCACACCTCTTCAATTACACAGCTCGCTGTGAAAAATCACACATAGTTACGGAAATATCCCTTTCCACTGGGTTGTGTGAAACATGATACCCAAAAAATAGTCATGATATATCAATGCTCTCTATTTTACATTTTCAGAGTCGATGTTCTGTGCAATCTGAAGGCCGTTCCTACCTCTGCTCTAGAAGCTCCATGGTTTCCAGCCCCAGGTTTAGCCACTCCTTTCACACCAAAGACCTCACATCTCCACCATACAACGCTTCCCCTCACGACCGTCGCCCGCACTCTGCCGTGGAACTCAAGCACCGGGGCCAGGAACCGACAACACATCGGCAGCCGCCGTTGTGTACCCTGTCCACCCCCCCTGGGAATCGAGGCCTATGCAAGGCATTCCAGGACCCTGTAAAGAAGACTTACAGTGGAGATTTGCTCCAGAAACATTCGACGCGCTTCACTCAAGACAAACCCTTCACGCCCAAAACTCTGAAGACTGAAAAGAGCTCGTATCTGTCCAACTATCGCTATTACAGGGCACCGGGGATTAACCCAACAGCTCAGGAGTGTGACGACTCCATGACATCAAAGCACCGTACCTGGTATTTACACATGACTTATCTGTAAAGACAATAACTTTAAATCAGGGGTCTTCAACAGGGGTCTGCGACCATAAGGTATACTTCAGGGAGGGGTGGAAAATATTTAGTTTAGACTTATTAGACTTAAAAAAAAAAAAGTTGATATACTTTCTGCAATTTTTCCACAGATTTAAATGTCTTTAAATTCCTATTATTATTGATTGATTGATTGATTGATTGGAACTTTTATTAGTAGATTGCACAGTTCAGTACATATTTCGTACATTTGACTACTAGATGGTAACACCCAAATAAGTTTTTCAACTTGTTTAAGTCGGGGTCCACGTAAATCAATTCATGGTAGATGAATTGATCAATTCATGATCCAACACAATGTAGTGTAGTTTAGAAATGTCAGCAACCAGTATATATGTTTCTATTTTCATGTTAGCAATTAGCATTTAAGATAGCTAGCGACTCAAGCTAGTTAGTTGTCAGCTAGCGACGAGCGTTGTAGTCAGCGGTGCTGGTTAGTTGTCAGCAAGAAATTTGTGTTGTAGTTGCCCGCCAGCAATCAGTGGTGCTAGTGATTAGCCCTGTAGCTGGCAGCTAGCCAATAGCAGTGCTCTATACAATATTTTTTGAGCATCTTGGTATTCTACAATAACAACGCACTTTTAGAACCAGTTAAATAACATTTTTCATTGTATTAGTTAGAGTTAAAGTTAAAAGTTAAAGTGCCAATGATTGTCACATACACACTAGGAACGGGGACACTTCACATTATGCATCATTGCTGTAAATGCGCAAGTTTTATCCACAAATCTAGTATCCAACAATAGTCCCAGGGCAAGATGTGGAGCGCCAGCAGCAAACAATATCAACAACAATCATTAATATAATTTAAAAAAATTGTTAACAATTAATGTCTCATGCACACGGCAACATTCAATACAAGCAATACGCACATAATTTTATAAACAAATATAATTATAATATATGTATATAAATGTAACACACAAATAAAACATTTATGACCCCTGCTTTATATATACAAAGAAAACATTGAAGACCCTTGCTTTATAATCATGTTTTCTTTCTACCCAGCACAAAAAACAAGGAGCACACACAGGAGTTGTCTGAGCCACATCAGGTAATTTTTACGACACACAAATCATATTTAATACAGTTAAGTACTTTTGACAATACTGAACTTTGTCATAGGGCAAAGAACACCAGTGGTCTGAGGATGGCACGTATTTAATAACATCAAAGCAACAAGCAAACAAAAGCCGAGAATATGATTCCTTGGACTATGCCTACAGGTAAAACAGAACATTATGTCTTTTTTTTTGTTTGTTTTTGACCAATTTTAGTGTTTAAATATTTGTTTTATTTTTTTATGATGTTGCTTTCTGTCAGCGTCTCACAAGAAGGTGAAAGGAAAGGGTCTCCTGTTATGAAAAATACAAGTGCAGAGTAAGTTCATAGCAACGATCATATGAATAAAATAAGACTTTATTCTGATCAAATAACTCATATGTTGTTCTTCAGGGATGAAGAATTAATGTACCTCGAGTTTATTTCCGATGTAACAGAAGACATCTTGTGCAGAAGCTCCATCTCTAACAGGTAGGTCTTTTTTGCCTGCTTTGCACTCCACGTTTATGGTTGTCATCACATATCTACTCTTTGCTGTCTCTCCCAACTATAGTGACAGTAGGAAAACTATACCTGCCGTTAAAGAGGAACTGCCTTTTTTCTTTAGCGTTTTCCCATCATTCACAAACACAATGTAAGACAAGCACACACATATTCTTCTTTAATGTGTGTTCTAAATAGTGAAAAAAACGCTAATACGAAGCAGACAACAGGATTCATCTACTAAAAAATCCATCCAAAAAACCATTTACATGTGGTAACTTGCATATTAACCAAGCTATAGTGACACTGTTATTTTAATGGCTAACATAGAGGAACTACTTTTCTGGCATTGTCGCCTTGCTCACACTACTCCTTCGACCACTAGAAGTCGCTTGCAACTAGCTAATAATTTTGGTATTGACCTGCTTTGACATAAAGAAGAAGGAAAATGTAATGCTATATTATAAATCATGCATCTCACCTTTATCGTACAGTAGGTGAGGTTGTCTATAAATGTTCTCATTCATCCAGGTCATTTCATCTCAGGGATTCAATCGATCGCAATTGGACTGGTTGTTTTGTTTTAGAAGATGTTTCGCCGCTCATCCCCAAGTAGGTTTCATCAGTTTGTGCTTAAAGACTAACATTGGTCAGAACTAGTCCAGCGGCTGGTACCAAAACCCCAAATATTTATACTCCAAAACCAGGAGGGTGTGCTTGGGTAAGGATGGCTTCGTCCTATCGTAGTGATTAAAACAACTGTTTTAATGCAAACGAGCAATCCTTACTGTTAAAGCCAACGGCAGTCGTTGTAGTGTAATTTCCCCTCGTTAGCATTGAGGTATTGTGTGGCAGAGCAATCGGTGTAGATCGTCTACTACCAGCCCAAAATAGTCGGAATCCCCAATGTAAGCATTCCATTCAGTTGTAATTAATGGCAATCTGGTCACCTTCTGTGACCAGAATGTTTCTACTCCTGTTATTTGTTGGGAGCAAAATTGCAGAATCCTTTAGGAATTGTTGAAAGGACAGTGTTGTATGTGGGAGACAGGGTGTGTCGCAGACAAACACCTCTGTACAGGGAGGGTTTTTCAACCTTGACCTACCGTATTTTTCGGATTATAAATTTCACTACATACAGCTTGTAATCTGCAGTAGTGAAGTGAAGTGAATTATATTTATATAGCGCTTTTCTCTAGTGACTCAAAGCGCTTTACATAGTGGAACCCAATATCTAAGTTACAATTAAACCAGTGTGGGTGGCACTGGGAGCAGGTTGGTCAAGTGTCTTGCCCAAGGACACAACGGCAGTGACTAGGATGGCGGAAGCGGGAATCGAATCTGCAACCCTCAAGTTGCTGGCACGGCCGCTCTACCAACCGAGCTATGCCGCCCCAGTACATGATTTCATTTTCGGTGCCATTTTTATTCAGCCCTTTTCAATTTTCATAAGTTACCGCCAATGTTGAAATGATCCATTTTAATAGCTACGGCAGTAGCATATAGCAGTTAGCATCCCATGACCCACAATGCATTTCTGCCATGACCCTCCCGCGCCGAATTCCTATTGGTTGACGTGTGTGTGACGATTGCTAACATTTTCTTCGTCTCTTCCGTGAATGAGATGAATAATATTATTTAATATCAGGGACGGCGTGGCGCAGTGAGGGAGTGGCCGCGCGCAACCCGAGGGTCCCTGGTTCAAATCCCACCTAGAACCAACCTCGTCACGTCCGTTGTGTCCTGAGCAAGACACTTCACCCTTGCTCCTGATGAGTGCTAGTTGGCGCCTTGCATGGCAGCTCCCTCCATCAGTGTGTGAATGTGTGTGTGAATGGGTAAATGTGGAAGTAGTGTCAAAGCGCTTTGAGTACCTTGAAGGTAGAAAAGCGCTATACAAGTACAACCCATTTATCATTTATCATTTTAATATTTTACGATAATGTGTTTATAATTTCACACATGAGTCGCTCCGGAGTATACGTCGCAAACTATGAAAAAAAAAACTGTGATTTATAATCCGAAAAATACGGTAGATGGCTTCCCTTACCCCTTTTTCTTACTATCCGTCCTCCTTGTCCATAATCTGTACATGTTTGTTCTCAAAGGAGTGCTGTTTTTCCCTGATGTGCAAGTAGACAGCTGAGTCTTGGCTTGAAGAGTTTCCCAGTTTATGCTGTGCCATGCGTTGGCTCGGTGGTTGTTTTCTTTAACGAATATATGAATCAGTGCATTCATCGTTGCACTGGATAGCATACACCAGATTGTTTTTGTGGGTGTGGGGTGTGCGGTTTGTGGGTTGCACCAATCTCTGTCACAGGGTGTTGCCTGGTTTTAAGTTTGCTGGGATGTTGTGTTGGTTAAACACTTCTGAGTTTCTCATGTAGACCTGATACATATGGAATGGCAATATTTTTTGCATCTGTCACCTTTTTCTTTCTCATCCACTCTGTTTTTGTTATTTATGGAACTGAATGAACTTTTCACAAATGACCTGCTGGGGGACCAAAAGGTTTTTAGGGCTTCCCTCAAATGCCTATGCTCTTTCTCTTTGGCCTCTGGGCTGATAGGAACATTATCATCTCTGTGTTGCAGGGTTCTGATAACACTCAGTTTGTGTTCCAGTAGGTGATGTGAGTGAAAAAGTAGGTATTAAACGGTATGTGTGGATGTTTGGCCCCTGTTTTCTCCAATGTTGACATCACAGTCCAAAAAAAGCAATTTACTGTCTTTGTCATCCTCATGTTTGTAGTTTGTTTTTGTCCACTGAGTTAATGTGCTCGGTGAAGGCTTGCACTTCTTGGTTTATGATTTTCACCCATATGTCATCCACATATCTGTACTAATGATTTGGTGCAGTTCCCTTTAAAGAGTTTAAAGCTCTCTTTTCTATTTCCTCCCTGTAAAGGTTTGCTACTATTGGGGATACAGGTGATCCCATCGCACAACCATGTTTTTGTTGGTAAAACGTTCCAATGAATTGAAAGTATGTAGTGTTAAGGCATAGTTCCAGCCACACCCTCCTGGGTTTGCAGTAAAAATATTGGGGGTTTTGGCACCAGCCGCTAGACTAGGTATGCTAAGCCTATGAGCACGAACAGATGAAGCCTACTCGGATGAGCGGCGAAATGTCCTATAAGACAAACCAAACAGTTCATTTGCAATCGATTGAATGCCCTGAGAAGTAGGTAAGGTTATATTTTTGCTTCATCCTTCACTTTACGCATGAGTGAAGAATGTGTGAAAAATGCACTACCAACCTAATATGTCCGGAAGAGAAATATATAATACAGTATTATCTGCTCACAGATGCTACCTGGTGGTTGTTTGAGCACACTGCAGCTAAACCTGTATAGTCCCACTCCATAATGCTTCAGTCAAATGCATGATTTTCACAGAAATAAGGCATAAATACAACACCACCTACTGTAGAAAGTTGTGGAAATAAGCCAAGCCATACACTATTGTATGGCTCAACAAATGGAATGCAGGATAAGGCATTTGCCTTACCTGCATTGTTATTGGCTGCTAACTGGCAGTTTTTTACCATATAGAATGCACAGGAAAAAAAAACATGTGGTTTATTGTGTTTATGTAAGGTTTGTGAACTATAGGCAACATTTCAAAAAAAGTGCAGTACCTCTTAAAGGGGAACTGCACTTTTTTTCTTCTAATTTTGCCTATCGTTCACTATCATCATGAAAGACATGGCGGTGGATGTTTTTTTGTGTGTGTGTTCTAACTCGTTAATAAGTCTGCTGTGGGCCGGTATAGCTCGGTTGGTAGAGCGGCCGTGCCAGCAACTTGAGGGTTGCAGGTTCCATCCCCGCTTCCGCCCTCCTAGTCACTGCCGTTGTGTCCTTGGGCAAGACACTTTACCCACCTGCTCCCAGTGCCACCCACACTGGTTTAAATGTAACTTAGATATTGGGTTTCACTATGTAAAGCGCTTTGTCACTAGAGAAAAAGCGCTTTATCAATAAAATTAATTTCACTTCACTACACATTGGAACCAATGGGAGGTCCACTATTGTGCCTTTGAAATCCAATAAAAAAACATCCAAAAAGCACCAACAATACCCCATTTACATTTCGTGATTTGAATATTAAGTATTACTGATATTGTTATTGTAAGCACTAACGCAGACAAACTATAGCGGTGCTGAGTTGATGAGCTTGTTTACCAATGTTGCTTTTTCGTTTCCTTGCTCGTAAGACTTAATTGTCGATCATAAATAATGACTCTCACCTGGATAATAGAAGGACGAGGACGTATTCCGACCTATTGGTACACTTTAACAACACATTTAGACCTAAAAATGGCAAGAACAACGCAAAAAGACACTTGGTTCCACCGCCTTTTTCTTCTAGAAGATTGAGTCATTCTTCATATAAAAGAGAATATATGAACAACCTAGTAGTCTGCATCTCAATGACAGCAGACCTTGTACAGCAAGGGATGTTTTATTATGTTTGTTGGCTGTCATTAAGTCTGCAGTATACACTACTATATCAATGATGTTGAAAAAAAAGCGAACATCGAGTTGCGTTTTTTTTAAATAATGTGCCGCTTACCCTTAAAATAAGCAAATATTAAATGTTATTATAAATGTGCCTGTTACTACATTACAAAAATACTTATATCGTGGATACACAACCTTAATGGAAGTGTTCTTATGTTTTTAAAGGGCTTTATAGGCAGAATAGAACGGCTCCCACAGGCTTCATTGTTAGCAGACTTTTGACCGCATTTATTTAATAGTTAGAATGCATTTAATTAAAAAACACATTCGTCGTCATGTCTTTCATAATGATTGTGAATGATAGGCAAAATTCCCCCCAACAAACTGCAGTTCCCTTTAAGGATTTTTGTTTTGGCTCTAATACAGCTGTTTTGAACTTTGAAGATTTGGTCTGCAGTACTAAAGCAATGTTTTTGGTATTACTAGCAGTCCTCAAGGGTTATAAATGTCTTATGTTCTCTTCAAGTGTTCTCGACCGTGTGATACAGCGACACATTGATATGAATCGGCATCGTCTTGATGAAGTGAGTATGTAACTTTGCTTTAAACAACTAAAAGGCTTCATTGTCTCATCCTCTTGTAATTGTTTTCAGGCTAAAATGCGCCACCTTCTGGACATCCTGCGCAACAACCTCGACGAGCCCTCTCCCTTGTCCAACAGTGAAGAACACTGGAGAAAAGACACGTCATCCCTGCTCGATTCCCTGCTGGGGTCTGATCAGGTGAAAACCGAAGACAACCTCATCTCGAGCGAGTCGCCGAGGAAACGCAGTGACTCTCCAGAATCTCCCGAGCCTATATTGAGCTCCACGCCGCAGTTTTCTCCTGAAAGAAGCTCTCCACTTGCAAATGAAAGGACCGAGGAGGGTGAGGAGGGTGAGGAGGGTGAGGACACGGGTAGGGACGTTTCTAATCATGCAGAAAAGGATGACGATGACAACCAGAGTCAAAAAGAAGTGGAATGGAGCATTGTACCAGGGTATGAAAGTCCGTCCAAAGAGCTCGAAGACCTGGGAAGACAGTTCTCTGAGACCTTGCAAGTCGATAAAAACAATGTGGACACTTCCGATGAACAGCCTATCAACACAGTGGCTTCGGTCAGTGACGACGATTTCTGAATTTTACTGTATAACATAACACTATATTCATTTGTTACCAGTAGTGTGTTGGTAAAGAGAGAACAATATCTTGTTGTGAATATTTTCCTTCATCTAGGTCAATTTATTCTCAGAGCATTAAATCAGTGACAACTGAACTGTTCAAGATAATTGTTCATCTTGTCTGGGCATGTCGCCTCCAATAGAATAAATACTTTGGATCCTGCACTAGACCCGTGAAACAGAGCTGTCCTGTCTAGGTGAACATGAACTTATGACGGCAAAACATCTTCGAAAACAAGCCGAACAGTCCAGTTGTGTGATTGAATCAATGCCTGAGGGAAGGCCGATACAAGGAATGTATCTGGTAATTCACCTGTTGTTACCTTGTTAAGAAACAGCAAGTTGTGTAAATGTACTGAAACATCCAGCAGTTGGACATGTGCATTCACAAAATATTAAAAGTTAAACTTCCAATGATTGTCACATACACTAGGTGTGGCGAAATTACTCTCTGCATTTGACCCATCCCCATGCTCACCCCCTGGGAGGTGAGGGGAGCAGTGAGCAGCAGCGGTAATCAATTTGGTGATGTAACCCCCAATTCCAACCCTTGATGCTGAGTGCTAAGCAGGAAGGTAATGGGTCCATTTTTATAGTTTTTGGTATGATTTGGCCTTGGGTTTGAACTCACGACCTACCAATCTCAGGGTGGACACACTAACCACAGGGCCACTGCTCAGCAGCTTAATTCAAAATGAGTTAATGTCTGAATGCTGTAATGCAGTGGTTCTCAAATGGGGGTACTTGAAGGTATGCCACGGCAGTGGTTCGCAACCTTTTTTCTGTGATGTACCCCCTTGTGAACATTTTTTTTAATTCAAGTACCCCCTAATCAGAGCAAAGCATTTTTGGTTGAAAAAAAGAGATAAAGAAGTAAAATACAGCACTATGTCATCAGTTTCTGATTTATTAAATTGTATAACAGTGCAAAATTATTTCATTTGTAGTGGTCTTTCTTGAACTATTTGGAAAAAAAGGTATAAAAATAACTAAAAACTTGTTGAAAAATAAACAAGTGATTGAATTATAAATAAAGATATCTACACATGGAAGTAATCCTCAACTTCAAGTGCCCTCTTTGGCGATTGTGATAGAGATCCATCTGGATCCATAAACTTAATTGTAAACATTTCTTCACAAAAAAAAAAAAAAAATCTTTAACATCAATATTTATGGAACATGTCCTCAAAAAATCTCACTGTCAACACTGAATATTACCTTGTTGCATTTTTTTTTTACAGTTTATGAACTTACATTCATATTTTTGTTGAAGTATCATTCAATAAATATATTTAGAAAGGATTTTTGAATTGTTGCTATTTTTAGAATATTTTCAAAAAATCTCATGTACCCTTTGGCATACCTTCAAGTACCCCCAGGGGTACGCGTACCCCCATTTGAGAACCCCTGTGCCAAGAGGTACGTGAGATTTTTAAAAATAGTAACAATTCAAAAATCCTTTATAAATATATTTATTGAATAATACTTCAACAAAATATGAATGTAAGTTCATAAACTGAAAAGAAAGGCAACATCAGTGTTTACAGCTTTTGTGGACATGTTCCATAAATATTGATGTTAAATATTTCTTTTTTTGTGAAGAAATGTTTGGAATTAAGTTCATGAATCCAGATGCCTCTCTAGTACAATCCCCAAAGAGGGCACTTTAAGTTGATGATTACTTCTATGTGTAGAACTCTTTATAATTAATCCACTTGTTTATTTTTCAACACGTTTTTAGTTATTTTTATATCTTTTTTTCCCAAATAGTTCAAAAAGAAAGACCACTACAAATGAGCAATATTTTGCACTGTTATGCAATTTAATAAATCAGAAACTGATGACATAGTGCTGTATTTTACTTCTTTATCTCTTTTTTTTCAACCAAAATGCTTTACTCTGATTAGGGGGTACTTGAATTAAAAAAATATTCACAGGGGGTACAGGTTGAGAACCACTGATGTAATGTATTGTTGTTCATTCTGACAGTTCACCCAAAAACCATGTGTCCCACAAAGAGTTGACAGTTACCAGAATGTATTTTTTTCCCCGATATGCAAAAATACATTCTTATCCTTTCGTAGTATTTGCACAACCTGTCCTTATCATTTTTGAAAGTATGCATCGTTGCACAATGTGAGCTGGGTGGAAGGTAAACAGACAGGTCAGCGTGCAGCCGGGTGCAGGCAGCTGTCCCATTTGGGGAATTCTCACCACTCCGCATTCCAGCTGTCTGAGCTCATGGCTCCCGCGTGTATCCATCCGCGACGTGCCACTAATGCGGTGTTTTTCAACCACTGTGCCGCGGCACACTGGTGTCCCGTGAGATACAGTCTGGTGTGCCGTGGGAGATTATCTAGTTCAGGGGTCGGGAACCTTTTTGGCTGAGAGAGCCAAAAAGCCAAATATTTTAAAATGTATTTCGGTAAGAGCCATTTAATTTTTTTTTTTAACACTAAACACAACTAAACGCGTGCATTTTTAAGTAAGACCAACATTTCTAGAGTATAATATGTCTGTTATTCTGAAGCTAACTGTGGAGGGGGCGTGGCCTGCGGGCCTGCAGCGAACTAGGGTGTGCCAGGACCGGCCTGGACATCAGCGACAGGTGCGTAGATGGTCCACCTGGGCCTTGTTATCTAATCGCTCTGTTATAAGTAGCAGCCAGGAGTAGAGACAGGGTTGGGGCTGGAGCCAGAGCGCGAGCCAGAACGAAAGAGAAAAATACAATTGCTGGAAAGCAACTGAGGGACTTATTGAAAAATAAAACAATATTGTCACCCTGAAACAGGCTCTCATGTCGATGCTGAAGAACCCCCAGGAGGGCGAGCCCCATACCAACCAATAATAAATAAATAACTTCTTATCATTAACGCAACTCCTTGAACAGGTGTAGTAGGAGCGGATGGGTGGATTAAAAATGCATGAGAATGTTTTATATTTTGAACGTTATTTTTAACACCGTGATTAAAAGTGGAATTATTCATTACTTATTGTGTTAAGCAATGTCAGCTCAGATTTATCCGAGAGCCAGATGCTTTCTTCAAAAGAGCCACATCTGGCTCGCGAGCCACAGGTTCCCTACCCCTGATCTAGTTTCACCTATTTGGGTTAAAAATATGTTTTGCAAACCAGTAATTATAGTCTGCAGATGATGTGTTGTTGTTGAGTTTCTGTACTGTCTGGAGATCGGCAGATTTACCACGTTATACTCTTCCATATCAGTAGGTGGTAGCCAGTAGCTAATTGCTTTGTAGATGTCGGAAACAGCAGGAGGCAGCGTGTAGGTAAAAAGTTGTCTGATGCTTAAACCAAATATGAACAAAAGGTGAGTGCCCCTAAGAAAGGGCATTGAAGCTTAGGGAAGGCTATGCAGAACGAAACTACAACTGAACTGGTTTACAAAGTAAGCAAAAACAGAATGATGGACAACAGCAAAGACTTACTGTGGAGCAAATACAATGTACATCCGAACACGACATGACATTCAACAATATCCCCACAAAGAAGGTTAAAAACAACTGAAATATTCTTGAGCGCTAAAACAAAGTAGCTGGGGGAAACATCGCTCAAATGAAGACATGAAACCATCCATCCATTTTCTACCGCATATTCCCTTTGGTATGGCGGGGGGCGCTGGTGCCTATCTCAACCACAACCGGGCGTAAGGCGGGGTATACCCTGGACAAGTTGCCACCTCATCGTAGAATGAAACTGATACATGAAAATACCAAAAAAAGAGAAAAAGCCACCAAAATAGGAGCGCAAGACAATAACTAAAACACTACACACACAAAACAGCAATAAACTCAAAGTAAGTCAGGGTGTGATGTGACAGGTTGAGACAGTTCACCTACTTTGAGACAAGAGCTATATTGATGCATGCTTGGTTTTGCTTTAAAGCAGGGGTGTCAAACTCAAATACGGAGTGGGCCAAAATTTAAAACTGAACAAATTAACCTTTTAATAGGGACCCAAACAAGTTTCGCAATGAATATTGAACAAGCAAGGCTTAAATAGGGCAGCACGGTGTCACAGGGGTTAGTGCATCTGCCTCACAATACAAAGGTCCTGAGTAATCCTGGGTTCAATCCCGGGCTCGGGATCTTTCTGTGTGGAGTTTGCATGTTCTCCCCGTGACTGCGTGGGTTCCCTCCGGGTACTCGGACTTCCTCCCATGGAACAGGCAGAGCTTATATAACGTAATAGTGCAAAATCAACTTTCAAAAAACAAACAAAAAAACATCAGTGGAATATTAAATAAAATATAATAAAAAGAAATAATGCCTCTTTTCTATTTGCAGCCTTCTGAGGTAAATATTAACATTAACTTTTTCCACAGGCTAATAAATTTGAAAATAAAATAAAAATTAGGTGGGCGGGTTTTGGTGGTAGCGGGGGATGTATATTGTAGCATTCCAGAAGAGTTTGTGCTGCAAGGGGTTCTGGGTAATTGTTCTGTTATGTTTATGTTGTGTTACGGTGCGGGTGTTCTCCCGAAATGTGTTTTAGTCATTCTTGTTTGGTGTGGGTTCACTGTGTGGCGCATATTTGTAACAATGTAAAGTTGTTTATACGACCACCCTCAGTGTGACCTGTATGGCTGTTGACCAAGTATGCGTTTGTGAAAGCCGCATATATTATGTGACTTGGCCAGCACGCTGTTTATATGGAGGAAAAGAGGATGTGACGGTAATGTTGTAGAGCAGTGGTCCCCAACCACCGGGCCGCAGAATAATTTTTTATTAAAAAAATATATATATTTTTTTTATTAAATCAACATAAAAAACACAATATACACTTACAAATAGTGCACCAACCACAAAAATCTCCCTTTTTCATGACAAAAACGTCCCTTTTTATTGACAAAGAAGAAAAAAATCCCCCCCCCGGGCCGCGGGACAAATTATTAAGCGTTCACCGGTCCGCGGATACAAAAAGGTTGGGGACCACTGTTGTAGAGGACAGTGCCTTTAAGGCACGCTCCCAATATTGTTGTCCGGGTGGAAATCGGGAGAATGGTTGCCCAGGGAGATTTTCGGGAAGGGCACTAAACTTAGGGAGTCTCCCGGTAAAATCGGGAGGGTTGGCAAGTATGAATATTAGCGGTGAATGTGGTGTTACCGGCGGGCCAGATCTAATGTTAATTTGATATTGCCTCAAGGGCCAAATGAAATTAAACGGCGGGCCAGAGTTTGACACCCATGCTTTAAAGTCATATCCAACAATTGCAACAACAACTTTTTTACTGTCAACTGAGTTTTGTTTTTTAATGATTTCTGCTGGTGGTGTGCCTCCGGATTTTTTCAACGCAAAAAACGTGCCTTGGCTCAAAAAAGGTTGAAAAACACTGCACTAATGTACACTTTAAAAACGTATTTGAAGATTTAAATCAACCAGTATAAGCGTACTAGGGGGTTTAAGCCGTTTAAAGCACTTTACGTTCATTTCCTTAACTTTTTTTTACTGTTAAAACGCGGAGCTAGATCCGCGGATGTAGACACTTTTCTGCGGCTGGAATCCCAGGAAGCAAAACATGCTTGGAAGCCGAGTGATGCAGGCATGGACTGGACTGGCACTCTCGCCCCGACCCAGGATCTACACTCACGCTCCAAATACGACTTTTAATGTAGTTTTTTTAATTTTTTTGGAAACATCTTCAAGTGGATTACATCGCAACTCGGACATCTACAAGTCATTTGGCGGGTGACTGCGGTAACGTCAAGTGCCCAAAATATTTACCGGCGACGTCAGCTTGTACTCTTTGGGTGTCGTCTATTTGCTGGGGTTGTGTGTTAGCATACTATGCTAAACAGCTTATGTTTTTACTTGTAACTTGTGATAGTGTTTACTCTACCAGGCACAATTCTAACTCGGTTGGTTCATTAGAGTTTTAAAGAAGTAGTGGGATGTATATTTTTAAGTCAAAGTCAACATTTAGCAAAGTTGTAGCGGAGTTAAGTGATAGTTCTTTCGGACAGATTTGTATTGGAGTGTGTTTGGGTATGACTAATCACTGGACTGTAAAAACATTTCAGTCCTAACTATCATTTAAAATAGCACATGGCTACAGTACACTAACTGTGTAAACATGTACAGTCTAAGTCAGGGGTTCTCAAATAAGGGTACGCGTACCCCTGGGGGTACTTGAAGGTATGCCAAGCGGTACGTGAGATTTTTTTGAAAATATTCTAAAAATATCAACAATTCAAAAATCCTTTAGAAGTATGTTTATTGAATGATCCATCCATCCATTTTCTACTGCTTAATACCTTTTGGGGTCGCGGAGGGCGCTGGCGCCTATCTCAGCTACAATCTGGCGGAAGGCGGAGTACACCCTGGACAAGTCGCCATCTCATCGCAGGGCCAAAACAGATAGACAGACAACATTCACACTCACATTCACACACTCGGGCCAATTTAGTTTTGACAATCAACCTATCCCCAGGTGCATGTCTTTGGAATGATGTACAAGGCAAACTATGACCTGCTACCCAAGAATGTACAACAATTCTTCTCAACAATAGAGGAGAAATATAACTTTAGAGGAAAATCTAATTTAAAACATTTGTATGCACACACAACAATTAAACCCTTTAGTATATCAGCATGTGGAATTCAATTTTGGAACAAATCAACCAAATAAATCAAACAAAGCACCAATATGATTTAGTTTTAGAGACTGTTCAAACTACTAGTGTTCACAAAGTACACTGAACAAGAATTATGATTAAAAAACTTCAGCCCTTTTTTTTTATTGAGACAAAGATTGTTTGCGTATTTAATATTTGTATGCTTACTATGGTATATTATTTACATGTTCATTGTTCTGTTACAGAGAACAATGAAATCGGATAAAAATGCTATCGTATGAAAAAGGGTAGGATTAAATAAGCTCTGCTTCTTCCCACTCCTTTTTGGACATGCTTTAATGAAACCACTGGAATTGTGTGATGTATTACATTGTATCGTATGCATGTTCGAAATAAACTGGAACTGAACTGAACAATACCAGAAATAGCTTCCAGTGCAAACATATACAAGTTTGTACCAAATCGGCTTCGTAAAAGCTGAATTTGTCTAACTAAATCAGGGGTGTCCAAACTTTTCCCACTAAGTCACATACTGTAAAATGATATGAAACAGGGTTAATTTGACCCATTTTGTGCCCGAGATGTGCTCAAATCAATAACGTACTGTATTATAAGATAAATAAGCTTTGTGTTATGGGTAAAAAAGAACATTAAAATATGTAATACCTCAACAATAATGAATAATTATTAGGAAATATTACCTTGGCCAATACATTTTGCTGGCTGTTTTGTCCCACATATTATTGCAGATAAGTGATATTGTCAGCATTATTTTCAGACCCAATTAAGCACTAATGTAATCATCATATATAGTAATGCTGGTGTTCATTTTCAATAATTCAACAAACTTCTATTTTTTTCATAGGGTTTTTTGTTTAATCATGGAAATAATTTTTAGTTATCCAAAATAAGTATCGAAAAATTAAATGGACTCTCAACGTCTGTTAGCAAAACATTTTGAAGTGCAGTTTTTCCACCAGTTGGAAAAACTGTCGGGTGGTAGGTTTTATTGATGGTTTTTGTTTTGTTGCCATTACTTTAAAAAAAATTACCATACTGTACTTGCTTGTTCATCTTTGTCCATGGGCTCACATTGCTCATGGTTTGAAGCCGAAATATTCACAATCAATTAGCTTTACAATCAAAATGAAGATTGTGGATGTTTATCTTTTCATTGTATACATTCTGATCTGCGTATTTTCTTTGTCACCTTTTTAAAGGTGTGCCTGAACGATGAGCCCCACGACTTCTACCCACCATAAGGTCATAAAAGGGAAAGCAAGCCGAGTCATTTGCCAAGACTAGACTTAGCAAGAGGATCCCTACGAGCGCGGAATCATGCCCCTTCCCTTTGGCTTGAAACTCAAACGTACGAGAAGGTACACTGTTTCCAGCAAGAGCTGTCTGGTCACTCGCATTCAGCAGCTCAATGGAGAGTTTGTGGAGTTCACGCTGTCAGTGGATAGTACAGGACAGGAATGTTTGGAGGCGGTTGCCCAGAGACTGGAGTTAAGAGAGGTATGTTTGCATTTGAAATGTGGCATTGTTTTTTCCTACATTGCAACAAGCTTATTTACTCATTTGCATTTATCGCATAATTGAATAGTCGCAGCAAGAATGTGAATTTAAAAGCTTCCCCGAGGCCTAAGATTTGAAAACCCACCACAAAATCCATCGCTGCAGAGGAACAAAAACCCAATCATTGACTTGTCACGTGAGTCATCAAGCATATTACACACCGTATACATTCATCCTCCAATACCTCAGCTAAGCGATCATCAAAGCAGGAACTCCTGCACATCTTTAGTTTTTTTCTTGGTTTTGGCCAATTTCTTGTTATCATTGAGAAGAAGAATATAAGTCTATCCAGCTACTAGCTATCACCAGACTTGTTATCCAAGGTAGTTTTTTGTTGTTTGACTTCTAAGCAGTTAACTTATTTTTACACTTGTGCAGTTTTGTTTAAATAATACTTTTTAAAGACTGATTGTCCTTTTTAGGGCTGCAGCTACCGATAATTTTAGTAATCAAGTAATGTATCAATTAGTTTGGTTAATCAGATTGAACACACAAAGCCTCAATGCGTATTTTAAGGAAAGCGGATGAAATTGTATAGCTTAATATAATTGTATTTTTTTTTCTAACAAACAATCAACATTGAAAGTAAATATAAAAAAATATTTAAAAAAAAAAAACTATGATCCCCACACACCATCGCTTTCATGTGCGCTCTATTGCAGAGGCCATGCAGGAGCTATGTTCACATTTACAGTTCTGGGCACTCCATTTGGTCCGAATTCGATCAATTTGTATTTGTTGCACTCATTGAATGATTAATCAAAGCGACATCATATAATTTAAAGCTTTTTTAAATCGGATTAATCGACTAATCGTTGCAGCCCTATTTGTTTACCTGTTTTGTTTAATCATATTTTCACAGTAATGAACTCTTGCACCTGTGTGACGGTAAGCATGGTAAAATGGTACTTTGAATATGTAAACAAAAGGTTATACTGGCTTTCTAGATATATCCTGATACTATCCAACACTTTGTTCCCAATACCAGTAGTTACAATCCAAAAGTAAAACTTGATAATGCTAGGGATGTGTACCGTTCACATTTGAACCGTTAGGGTACAAATTCCCTGTACCTGGGAATCGATATCAGTACCTCAACGGTACCAATTTTCCGTACTTTCTTGTTTGTTAATAGATATGAATTGTTTTTGATATAAACATTTTTTTTTGCAAAATTTAAAAATGAGCTTATTTGCCAACGTCTGACCAGTTGTTACATCTTGTTTTATTATCATCATATTATCATTTGAAAGTGCAGTATGACACCAAGTTGAAATCATTTGAAAGTTGAAATTACAGCTGCAAGTCTAGGACATTAGATGGCAGTAATGTATAGCTTTTTGCTGTTTTTGTTTGTTGCACCTTAATAAGTAACAATACTGTAAGTATTGCACTTATTACGCACCAGCTGTTTGATTGTATCTTGCATCTTAGTTGTAGTTATCATTAACAAATTTGGAGGTGTTGAAATCGCCATGTAAAATTGCTAATGTGAAGTGAAGTGAAATGCTCTTTTTCCCTCGCGACTCAGCGTGCTTTACATAGTTAAAAACCCATTATCTACACCTTTAAGCTACATTTATACCAGTGGGTGCCACTGGGAGAAGGTGGGTAAAGTGTCTTGCCCAAGGGCATATTGGCGATGGCTAAGATTCCACAAGAACAATTCAAACCTGGAACCCTCAATTTGCTGGCACAGCCGCTCTACCAACCAAGCCACCCTGCCAATCAGTAGCATTTCAATAGCTAAGCCAATGTATGTCACCATCAAGTCAGCACATTTTTGGAAATGTGGAGCCTTCCTTAACTTACATTGGAGCGTTTTTTGAGTCAATTTCTGTGTTGGTGTTGAAAATTGCAAAATTAAGTGCGAAGAGCTGACTGAGACGTCCCGCACAACCCAGGTACCACAGCACGGTGGGATTTTACATAAATCGGTGCCCGGATCGACCCGCGGGATTCGATTGGTGCCAAAAAAGTACTGGATTTGTACCCATCCCTAACCGCAGCCATAATAACTAGATGATGATCGTGTCACATGAACACACCAAACTGGCATTATCTATTTATTTGGGCAAGACCCACGCAGCCAACACTATGATATTTTTTGCAGAAAAACTAACACCGATATGATCGATTATTTGATTTTTATGCCAATGACGAATTTCAATAAAAAATATGATGTGACAGTTTGACCCTGGGAAAGACTAAGTACATTTCCATGACTTTCTATAGGAAAAGCCATTTCAAAATCAGCATTCTAAAACTTGTACAAATAGGACAACAACGATTTTGACACTGTCCCCCTTTTTACATGCCGTGTGCTTTCTCCACTGTGTGCTGCCAGATAACATACTTCAGTCTGTGGTACTTCAACAAGCAGAACCAGCAGAGATGGATCGACCCGGACAAGCCCCTGAAGAAGCAGTTGGACAAGTACGGGGCGGAGCCAACAGTTTACTTCGGGGTTGTGTTTTACATCCCAAGTGTGGCGCAGCTGCAGCAGGAAATCACCAGGTGACACAATGTCTTGATCCAAAAATGATCTGTATGTGAGCTGTCTTTATCTTAAAAAAAGGGTCAGTCTGTTTTGGAACGCTATTTGATTACAAGCGACAATGTGATTACTTACCTAGCATTAAAGGCCACTGTCTTTTTTATCTTTAGCTCCATTTTGTAGTACCAATGTACATCACCGCATTGCATACTAATCAGCACTGATTCAACATTAGTTTCCTCAAAGCTTTTTGTCATTAATTGACTTAACGTGCGTCGTGTGATTATTCACAGATACCAGTATTATCTCCAGCTGAAGAAGGATGTTCTGGAGGGCCGGATCTCATGCACTTTAGAACAGGCCATCCGCTTGGCTAGCCTAGCTGTGCAAGGTAAGTGTGAACTGTTTTGCAGGCGTCTGCTTTGAGACAAATGAGCTGTCTCATCTGTCAATCAACACCGGCATAAAAAATAGTGGTTATGTGCAGGATTCGACGCCAACATCATTGACCTTATAATTACCACTTGGCTTCAAACAGTGGCTACTTATTTCACAATTGTGTGTACTAGGCGACATGTTTCTCCACCTGGTGATGGATTGAGGCACCAGTTAAAGAGGAGGTCACTATTGGAAGAAGTACTGTATTAGTTGTCTTTTGGATGCTTGTGTGTCAAAGCCCTGTAAGCTGAAAATAAATGTTGTATGTTTTTATAATCACACATCAGTGGCTTGTAAATGTGTGCGAGTGCAACTTCCACCATCATCACACATCTCAAAGCTGTAAACAAATCCTCCAACTTTATAGCCAGCCAGAAGAATCTCAAACACTGCTGGCAAAGCTATAAGAAGCACTGCACTGCCTCTCTAGATTGCGAAAATGGTTATGGTAGTAGTTCATGTGGAACATGTAGAACGTTACAATAATATACATCACATACAGTATATCCAGTTTCTCATCAGAGCAAGTCCGAAAAGTTGTAGAAAAAAGTAAAGTTGATTTAAACCTACCCCTTTTCCGTTTAGTAGAAATTTCTAACACATTTTTTTGTACCCAGTCTGTAACAGAAACAGTATATAAATAAATGAGTAATTAAATAAACAACTAGGTTCTCATTAATAAATAGTTACGGTAAGTGGTGAGTCACCATGAGATGAATATGATTAGCTCATCTTCAATAAGGTTCAAGATGTTAATCAAGATTCTTCTTCCTTGTACTTTGAAAACACTGTTAGCATTTTAAGAGTTTCCTAAACTGGATCATATTAGTACATTGTTTGACTTATTTGCTAAACCATTCTATAATTTAATTCCACATACTAATACACTAAAGGTTTTCAAACTGATGCACTAAAGGTTTTAAGTGTTGAACATGCATACAAATGTTTTAAGTTACATCTAACTCTGAGATTATATTTCTCCTCTTTTGTTGAGGATTGTCACACATTCTTGGGTAGCAGGTTATATTTTGCTTTGTACATAATTTTAGCTGTTTGCAAATGCACCAAGTAATTGAATTTCAACATTTTTTTCACTCAATAAACAAAGGGGTTTGAGTGTTGTTGATATCCAACATTATGTGTTATTCTAACTGACCTCTTTTGTAACACTGTTAGTAAATGAAGTATAGTTTTGTAGTTATTTCCCCATAGTTCTACACAATAACTCAGATATGGTAACACTAGCGAGCAGTAGAGAACATGGAGTGTTTTTTTTATGTCCAGAACATATGTAGTTTTGTTCATTATCAAAGTATTTCCTGCCACGTTATGTTGTGTTTTAATGTGATTCCCAGTTCCTTTTATTATCTATTATTACGCTCAAAAACGTGATTTGATTTTTGTTTACCTGTCAATTTCTACGTCCTCTACTTCTGTTTGACGTTCTCTTCTACCTTTACCAAATAGTATTATTTTAGTTAGTCTGTGTGTCAAACCATCTCTTTAACTTATTAATTTTTTCTGTTATTATTTGTATTAGCTTCTGTGTTCTCTCCTGAACAAAACAGTCGTATCATCTGCAAATAATACTAACTGTAATCAGCTTTTCCTTTTACATTTGTAAAAACATAAATCAGATGGTGTTCCTGGCAGGGAAACTGGAGCGAAGGGCAGGCATTGCTTTCGAATATTGCTGATGCCGAGGATAGTGAGCATAGCTTAGAGTGTTGCCAACAGGCAGGCTGGAGCTTCAACAGTTGGTAAATGGGTTGTACTTGTTTAGCGCTTTTCTACCCCTTTTTGAGGAACCCAAAGCGCTTTGACGGTATTTCCACATTTGTCCATTACCACACACATTCACACACTGACGGTGGGAGCTGTCATGCACGGCGCTCACCAGGACCCATCAGGAGCAAGGGTGAAGTGCCTTGCCCAAGGACACAATGGACGTGACTAGGATGGTAGAAGGTGGGGATTGAACCAGTAACCCTCAGATTGCTGGCACAGCCACTCTACCAACTTCGCCAGTCGCTCAATAATCTTGAATTAGTTTTTTTTTAGCTTGTTTATAAGTCAAATTTGACACGTGATTGTCTTTTCCCTTGTCCATAGCGGACTTTGGTGACGTAGACCGCTACGATTCCCAGGAGTTCCTTCAGAAATTTGCGCTTTTCCCCATAGTAAGTCTTTTTTTTTTCATTTGCAATGAACTCACACGTTCTTCACATGTACTCGCTTTGCATCAACAAGGTTTTGTCCTTTCAGGATTGGATCCAGGAGGAGCGAGTGCTGGAGGAGGCCACTCAGAAGGTGGCCCTTCTCTATCAGTCCTACAGGTGAGGTTTAGCATACATACAGTCAGTATCTCCATGCATGAAATTAGGCTCAATTCAAATACGCCTCTTTCGTCCTTGTTTTTGCACACCCTCTTTGGTTTTGCCCGCTCACGTCAATTAGGAGACATTCAAATTATCCGTCAGGTAGGGGGGAAGGGCCAAGTACCTCCCTTGATGCGAAGTAAGCTCGCAGACTCCCTACACTATGTAGTGTTAGGAGAAAGATGGCAAACCTGAAAGCCAGAGAAGCATACAAATGTAAGTATTAATTGTAATAAATGATTTTCATCATAATGACACTCAGTTTTTTTCAGACTTCAAACCTTTGCTACAGCATCTTAATATTGGCTTCAAATACAAATACACAGTGAAACACATTTTACATACCGCAAGCTGATGTGCCAGCACATGCAGATTTCCTCTTAACAGTCTTATTCTTAGTAAAGACAGGCAAAATAAAATAAAAAGAGCACAAACAAAGCTGACGGCATTTTGAAAGTAAACATTTGTCGCATCTGCCTTGCATTACTGTTTGCAAACCGCAGGGCAAACCCCTGGTTCTCTTCACGGGCAAAGAAGAACACAGGGGTGCTGTTTACACCAACAAGCTTTCAAATTATAGGTGTAGAAGATGAAACTAGTCAATTTTCAAAATATATGACAAAATAAAAACAAATTTTGATTTTGATTATGGCTTCCCACAATCATCAAAATATTGGGAAAATAAATATTAATAGGACGCGCAACCTGCATGCCGATTTCAGAACTTGTGACGATGAAACAGATGAGCATGTGAATAAAATAAAAAAAAGAGCATCTGTACTAAAAGTTTGGGATCTGCTACGTTTTATTTGACACAGCGCTAGTATGCGTAATCAATATTCACTATAATATATAAAGAAGGGAAGGCATGGGATTTCCGCGGTCACATAATCATAGATAATAAAAACTGAATCCGCAGTTAAACGCAGAATATTATGGAAGTTGACATTAAGGTAAGTGAAATGTCATTGTGAGGAGAAAGAACATTTTTTTGACCGCTCATTCATCCCCGAAAAATTCAACCACCCATCCTGAACCAAACCATGTGGAAGCGGCCACTTGAAAGAGATACTAAACTATAAAGCTGAAGCTAGCAAGAACAATCCATACAACTAAAACACATCTCATCTGCTTGTGTTGTTGTGCACGTCATCATCGATGTGAGATCAATGTACAAACAAGACAGCAGTCGCAACGTGAGTCTTTTTATTTTATTATTATTTTATTTTTTTAAATTAAAAAGCGTCAAATCCTCGCTACATGTCAAGCTCAGAACAACAGCAGACTCCCCCCCTTCACAATAAAGCACTGTGCACAGAATCCGGTCTGACTGCGCAAGCAAAATAAAAGTTTTAATGTACCTTTCACAAGCATAATGTACTTAAAGCATGCTTTGATGCTTTACACTATTATTATGCCTTGACTTAAAATACTGGTCAAAATTGTCCATAGATGTATTGCACCAATAAATATTAGGAGTTTTTCATTTAATTAAAAAACATTTTATACGATTTAAAAAATGACACAAAACATGCACTCTGTTGGTAAAATAAAGGTACCGCTATGTAAAAAACGGAATTCCAAAAAATTGAAAAGAAAAAAAAATATTTGATGTTGTTTTTTAAACTGCTATTATTTTTAGTTTATTGTTATTAATATTATATTACTTGTTTTGGTTTATTTCTTACTAATGTGTATCCTTAAAGTTGAGCTTTGGTGGTAGAATAAATTCTTAAGTTTTCAAATTAATCGGAATAAAACTGGACTCATGGGTGACGGTGGCAGAGAAGACAACTGTAGAAAAACTAGTTAGCCTCAGGAATTATTCCAGTCACCCTCTGTATACCGTTATCAGTACCAGAGGAGCCTGTTCAGTGCTAAACGGCTTCATTCCAAGTGCAGGACTAATAGACTCAAAAACTATTTTGTCCCACACGCCATCAGACTGTACAACTGCTCTCTCTGGGGGTGGGATACTAGGATGACAGGGGATGAAAAACAATAACATATACACCATTATTTATTATTTACTTTTTAAATTATATCTCAGTTCTGTACACTGCTGCTGGAATTTAGATTTTCCTGAGGGAATCAATAAAGTTACTATATATCTATCTATATATTGTATAATTGTGTTACTAATTTTGATCAAAAAATAATCAAATTAATCTTGATTATTATTTTTGCCCTAATCTTCCAGCTCTACTTTAAATACGTGACATGATGCCAGCACATCCTGGTTGGTAGAGAGAAACCTCTAAACAGGCGAATTTTGACACAAAAACTTTTTTGTATACACAAAATAACTAATACAGAGTAGAGTTTCAGTTTATGTCGAACGTGCATGCATACAACATGATACATCACAATTTCCAGTTTCTGTATTCAACATGTTAGAAAAGGAGTAGGAAGAAGCAGAGCTCATTAAATCCTACCCCTTTTCCTTTACATTGCAACTGCTAACACTTTTGTTCACTTCCTGTTCTCAATTTATTCACAATATACTCCATAAGTAAGAAAATAAATAAATAATATTTAATGAAGTAAGTTATATATCATATGGTGAAATTAATGTGTATGTCTCGTTAGCCATTAGACAAAAATAACAGTCGATCAGTAGACTTCAAGACAGCATCAATCTCATTTAGTAAAAACATTGACATCCTTGTTCATTTTTTTAGTGATGTTATAAATTAAATGTCCATTCACAACTATTCAGACGTCATTGACATTAAAAAAACAGTATTTCACTGCGTAGTGAGTAACAACAGTAAATAGTCAAAGCAGTTCGACAAAATAACGATCATGTTGTATGTCTCTGATGATCATAATAATCACAAGTGTAATTTTAAAACATTACCAACAACACCGAATGGAAGTGGAAAGTTGTAGTTATTTGTTAGCTCCGGAGCTCGAAAGCTACTAACGCTACCTTATTAGCATGTAGCTTACTCTTCTATTTACCGTGATTTACGGGTTTTAGATTGCACCTGTTTTTTAACCAAACCCACCTAATTTTGTCAATTAACTGCAGGTGTACGCATTATAACATGACTTATTTACACAAGGGCTTGTTCATTCACAAGTTTAACAAAATACGGTGCTTCTAACACGGCAGAAAGTAGCCTGCTGGTAGTGCAGTTTTGTCGTCTACGCTCCGAAACCGGCAGTCCACTGTTTCGGGGCCTATTAATGTTGGTGGATTTTTGTTCCTTGCCGCAGGTTTTTCTTTTTTCAATGGTCGGGTCGATATTTTTTGGCTTTGAGGTACCTTGTTTACATGTAGTCGACGTGCGGGCGAAAAAACGTATTTAACCAACCTAAAAGTGATGATGCGGTTTGGTAGAATACAGCATAACAGATAAGTTGTGTTTAACATTGGGGAAATGGCGTTACTGGTGTTCTTAATATAATGGCCTGGGAAAATCCTTAATTTAACTGCAACTTTCAATAAAACACATCGTTCAAAGCGTTGGAAACGAGTAGCGGCTTATAGACTGAACATTTCGGGACATTACCCCATAGCTAAACAAGCTGAAATCTCCCCCTAGTGCACAAGAGGCACTATGCGTATGGCCAACAGTCACATTAGGATGGCAACCCCCACATGTGTAAAAGTCACATGTGGGGGTGGAAAAATAACAAACCAAATTATTTAAGAAATCAGACTAATTTAGTGCATGGAAAGTTACTGAATGTGTCACAAAAGGTATTACACCCCTCACACTTGGAGATACTACATCAGCTCAAATACTTAATTCTGTTTTATGACTTTTTGTCATTTTCAGAGGTTTGCCCGCCCCGGAGGCTGAAATGTTGTACATGCAAGAAGTGGAGAAAATGGAAGGCTATGGCCAAGAGAGCTACCAAGCAAAGGTGGGTCGTAGTTGTAAAAATCAGGCCTGATCGCTGGCTACTGTCCGGTCAGTGTTATATATGTGTGGTTTATCAGTGTGTGTAATACAATGTCTCGTGTTGAGTAAACAGGACCACACCGGCACTGACGTGACCCTGGGATCCTGCCTTGATGGGATCTTTGTCAAGCACAAAAATGCCAGTCCTCTTAATTTATTTAGGTAACCATAATGTGGTGAAAATGTTAGATCAGAGATAGTTTTGTGTAACATGTTCATTCATGTTTACACCTAAAAACATGTCTTTAACCTTTAGATGCAAAAATATGACCCCACAGGTTGTTATTCTTCAAAATCTTTGAAATGGAAAGTTGCGATATTTTCATATTCCAGGTATTCCTCATAAAACGTATTTTGGGGCATGTGGCCATTTGCATTTTTATTTACTTTTTCATAAATTTTAAGACATTGCAGTTTTTGTATAATCAAAAGCAGTGCCTATAGAATCTTATTTGCACCTTAATGCTTAGCAACTCTGATATCAGATGAGTAAGTGGGACAGTATTGAAAGTTAAAGTTGCATCTTATGTGTAAGTGGGACACTATTGACAGTCAAAGTTGCATCAGATGTGAGAAATGACATCAGATGTGTAAATGGAATAGTCAGAGTTGCTAAGAATTAAAGGTTCATAGAAGATTCCATAGGAACTGCTTGTGGAACAGTGAGTAATGATCCAAAAACTGCAATTTCTTAAAATTAATGAAAAAATAAATAATATTGCAAATGGGCTCATGTCACAAACATGTTTTATGAGGAATACCTGGAATATGAAAATATTACAAATCTTCAATTTAAAGATTTTGAATAATAACTACCCAGCTTACTGCAAAAGTTATTGATTTTATTTGGAGTCATTTTTGGCCACACCCGTGGAAGAGTGTACGTATTGGAAGGTTGTGCATCCAAGGGTTAAAGGATGTCAGTCAAACATTGTCACTTTATTTAGTACATTCATACAAGTACAGATACTAAACCTCTCTCCTCTCATTTCTCTGTAACTGCAATGACGACATTTGTTTTCTTTTCTGCCCCGTACATTTTTTTTTTTTTGACGGCACTTAAATTGGCCGTATAGGTGGAACGACATTAACAACATGAGTCACAACAGGTCTTTCTTTGCCCTGGAGCTGCTCAACAGAGAAGAGAGTGTTCAGTTCCAGACCGTGAGTCTCCCTTTTCCTCTTTCGTTGAACCTTCTCAACATTGCACTCTCTTATTGGATCAGCCAGTCAACGAGACAATGCTCCTGTGTATGCGCTGATGTTTGGGTGTGAGCCATGAAAGTCACATAGCATCAGCTAAATGTCAGAGCGCAGGAATGCATGATTTACCCCAATCCTCATGCTCTCCTTTTACTCTGCAGGAAGACATGGAAACCTCAAAGTATGTTTGTCGCATGTGTCTGGCCAGACTCAAGTTTTACAAGATCAACAAAAGTAGCCTGTAAGTTTCACAAGTCTAGGCCCCTTCCTGACACTTTGGTCGCTACTTGTCTGGCAAGCGCCATTCCTGACTCCTGTCCTCCTCCCCTCCTTCCTCCTCCTTAGGGAGGAGTGTGACCCCCAGCCTTCTGAGGGCTCCCAGAAGTCCCTTCTCACTCTATCCTTTCCTCGTTTTTCAATGCTCTCTCGCCCCTCTCCGCCTTCCAATAAGGGGTGAGCAGTAGCACGTTTCATAAAAACAATGCATACTCACCGGCTACGGTATTAGGTACAAAATTCAATACAAGAGCCTTTATGTTTTTTTTATTAAAATGTTGATAGTTGCAGTCGTATATACAGAGCCCTGTGACTTTGGACCCATTTACACTGCACACCAAATCAAATTTGTTTTGCCTACCCACTCAGTGGCCTAGTGGTTAGTGTGTCCGCTCTGAGATTGGTAGGTTGTGAGTTCAAACCGGCCGAGTCATACCAAAGACTATAAAAATGGGACCCATTACCTCCCGGCTTGACACTCAGCATCAAGGGTTGGAATTGGGGATTAAATCACCAAAAATGAATCCCGGGCGCGGCCACTTCTACTGCCCACAGCTCTCCTCACCTCCCAGGGGGTGAACAAGGGGATGGGTCAAATGCAGAGAATAATTTCGCCACACCTAGTGTTTGTGTGACAATCATTGGTACTTTAACTTAAATTTCTAGTGACATAGATCTGATTTTTTTTTGCCAGTCTAAATGCTCCAAAGTGCTTCAAATCTGATCTTTTGGCAGCAGGTTCAGGCCACATCAGGAGAATCCAATGAGAATCAGATCTTTTCAAATGTGACTCCAGTCTAAATACTATCTGACCTGTACTTACCATGAATTGATTAACGTGGACCCCGACTTAAACAAGTTGAAAAACTTATTCGGGTGTTACCATTTAGTGGTCAATTGTACGGAATATGTACTGAACTGTGCAATCTACTAATAAAAGTATCAATCAATCAATCAATCAATCAATCAATGTGACCTGAATCTAATTTTTATATCAGCTTTGGGCGATCCAAGTCACTTGTGTGCGCCGGAAAGACTCAGTCGCCAACAGAAATGGATATTTCATCACAACACCTGGTTTCGTTTTTTATTAGAGACGACCACATTTTCAGAGCATCACTTGTAAATGGTGCTCAAATAATAGGCTGTGTAATATATGATTATATATTTTGATTCTGAAGAAATAGCGATTGTTGAAAGACTGGAATTGACGCTATGGCGCATTTTCTTACATGACAGTAGAAAAATAAAGATTGCCCAGATCCACGCTGATGTCCGCGTCTCATCTACTTAACAGCCATAGAAAAATTACAACCCTCCCAAATATATTGCACTATGTAAATAAATTCATACACTATAATACATTCATTTACTTTCCTGTAAAAACACTCATTTTTAAGTTGTTGTGACTTGTATTTTATTTTGTAATAGTAGTGGCGACTTCCTCCCAGTCCACTTCCTTTGTTTTCACTTTATTGAAGTGCACATGCAAGGGACGTCAAGGCCACATTGGGTCGTGTGTGCGTTTTCACTGGAGTCTAATAAAAATCACATACTGCTTGCAGTTTGAGTAGTCAGATGGAAAAAATCAGATTTGGGCCACTTTGGTCTGCAGTGTAAACATAGTCTTTATGATCCTGATTTATTCATCACAACAAACATGAATCAAAAAGCTTCCAAAAATCGTTGTTAGCTTGACAACAAATTAAAGCAAATGTCCTAACAGTCAGTAAACCCCTGCACCTTAATTGGGACACATTTTGGAAACTTATGATACAATAGAAACAGCTCTCAGTACTTGTACACCACAACAATAGACATAAGCATTATTATTTAAGCAAAGCCAGCATTTTTAATCCATCCATCCATCCATCCATCCATTTTCTTCCGCTTGTCTCTATTGTGGTCGCGGGGGTTGATGTATCTCATGATACATGAAAATAGGTTAAGTCAATTTCAGGTACATTTTGATAAAGTCTCTAAGAGTATGTTATCAGCTATCATCTATTACAACTAGGTCTGCCAAATTATTTTTTGAAATCAGATTAATCACATTTTGGAATTTGGATTAATCATTAACTCACTGGAATTAAATTAGGAAAAGGCAACAATATTTAAACAAAAATGCAATTTTACTATCAAAATGTCAGAGGAACGATTTTAAACAAATTACTTGAATGCAAGTAATTTATTTGCTCAAAACATGGTAATACGTTTTATGTGACTTTGTTTCAGACTATTTTTAGGTGAAATTTACCAGCGAACACAACAGTTGGAGCCTCCTCACTAATTTTCTCACTGACTGACTGATAAGAACCTGTACGGTCAAAATGAATTGTATGATTAATTTAGGTGTGTACATGATTAATTCCACAAATTGTTGTGATTAATCACATGAGTTAGCTCGTTCATTTTGACAGCCCCAATTACACCATGTAACCTCTATTCTCTAGTGTTGCCAACTTAAAAACTAATAAAATCAAGATCACAAACTGTAAATTGTAAAAGGTTGCATGATGCCGTCAATTCAGAGCAATTTACGCGTTGTAGTAAAACTTGTTCACACTTGTGGCATAATTGTTGTTGTTAGATTCTAAATGTATGCCTGCTTGTTTTTTTTCCACCAGACAAACACAGCCCACTGTTGTCAACACGGTCAGACGGCGGTCGTCAACCAGATTGTCTTTGGTAAGTTTTACTGTACACGGACTCTTACTTACAGGGGTGTCCCGATCCGATGCAAAGATCGGTCTGACAGCAGTTAAAAAAATATAGCGGATTTCAGGCCTGCATGTAAAACCGCGAAAAGCGCTCCAATTCAAGCAGTCCTCACGCGTGTTTACTTGCAAAGCAGCCAGTTAACAGCTATATGTCCTCTAATAAGGCTGCAAGGTTGGTTGTTTCTTCTATTTTCATTTTCATTTACAAAAGTTTTACACTAAAAGTTTGATGTAACGCCAACCCGAGATTGCGTTATGTAGAAATCCTTATTTTTACCTTTTACTTTTCGAAAAAGATATGCGGTGTTGCTCAGCTGTCTAAACCTGCTTGGTGTATAGTTCCCTGCCCCGTGACGTGAATGGTGGATTGTGCTCCCACGTCACAGAATGGGGCGGGCACTATCCACGGGTAGGTTTGGACATCACTGGGTCGATATACTGTATATATTTTTTCTAAATTCCTTATTTTTGAAGACTTTCATAAAGATTTATTACTGTTTAAGTGTTACGATTTGGTCGCATGTCTGCAAAGTTCATGTCTCCTAGGATGCAAAGGATGGTAGGAAGCAGCTTGCATGTAAGAATGCTTATTTAATTCCAGTACAAGGCACAAAAACATACAGGGCATTAACCTCGTGTGAAGCTAACTGGAACCCAAAGGATCGCCAACGGCGAACAACAAGAAAGTCTAAGTGTGGAAATGAAGACGCATAATTGTCACATAGAGTAAACTAACACACAACATGACCGAGAGAGACCGGTTATGTTAGTAAGTTTGTAAATATTATAAAAAAATGTAGTGAAAAACAAAACGATTGATTCTGGTAGAATATAAATGGGCGGAACGTTGGTGTCCATCAAACGTGTTATATTTCACTGCGTTAAATCAAATTTTGAGTGTAGGCCACTTGGAGCTAGTAAATACACAACTGCTAAATACACAAGCTAGACATATGTATGTTGTTGGGTTGCAGATGACGTCATATTCATTTTTCTTCTTAGCGGCTTAATTCACATAATGGTCAATCAATTTGAGCATAGCATTAAAACGAGAGAGTGTAGAGTTTGAGCGGAAAATGCTGTATTGTCTTGTTCTTGGGTGTTCCTGTCGTTCAAATATAGATATAGGAAAGAAGTGGTTCATAAAGGTAATAAAGTCAAGGAAAAAAACGAAAGAGAGTCAAAGGAAATGGCTCTTAAAAATATAATTTTCATCATCCTGTGGAATACAATCGGACCATGCTTGTGTCTGCAGCGATAACTTTGTAAATTGTTAGTTTGAAAATTTGACTTTGATTTGTTTAAGAAACTTTCTGTGATGCAATCAAGTTTATTCTCTACTATTTTAGTAGTGTTTGATAGCATAATTAGACGTAAGAAAAGGACAAGAGATCGCGTTAGTTTGTGTTCTATTTTGGTTCCAATGCCTAAATATAACTACAAAGACCTGGTTGTGTAAATAAACAACCTCATGTTAAGTCTTAGTAATAAATATTTTAACTCTTGGTTCAAATCACCGTATTTTCATTGTCTATTTTTATAACAGAAACTAAAAGCTTACCGGTACTTGTTGTTCTGCAGGAAAGTCAAGTGCTTTATTCGACACGGATGACCACATCATAGCGTCTTTGATGATATTTGTTGGCATCAAGAAAACATCCCCAATAATATTGATAAACTAGGTGAATAAATCTCTCGTAGGCCCAACAGCTTATACTGAATTTTGATGTTACTAGCAAACATTTCTCAACAACAGGGACATTATGCACTCGTTATGTCAATCAAATACGGTACTTACCGATGCACGAATAAGTCCAACTGGCGTGGAGCAGTGGGAGAGTGGCCGTGCGTAACCCGAGGGTCTTTGGTTCAAATCCCACCTAGTACCAACCTCGTCACGTCCGTTGTGTCCTGAGCAAGACACTTCACCCTTGCTCCTGATGGGTGCTGGTTGGCGCCTTGCATGGCAGCTCCCTCCATCAGTGTGTGAATGGGTAAATGTGGAAGTAGTGTCAAAGCGCTTTGAGTACCTTGAAGGTAGAAAAGCGCTATACAAGTACAACCCATTTATCATTTATAACTTTGTCATTCACGGATTAATGCCTAATTTGTGAAGCCCTCAGATGTAAAGACATCATTTGCCTCTAATATTTTCTTCTCTAAATACCGTAAGTGGTAAATGAAGTGAGGTTGTAGCGAGCAGTTACGTCTTGGTGATGATAAATGGTTTGAATCATTAGAAAATGTTTTTCTTGAGAGTGTATAAATCCACTCCATCCCATTTTTAATATTTTTTTCATGATTCCTTTCAAAATACACCCAAATCTGCACTGATTCAGGTAAATAAACAGTAGCCTAATGGGACTGTAGACCATCGCCGGAAACCCGGAAGAGCCCGGATGTGCCTCTTTGGTCATGTGATTGCAACTCAGTTATAAGTATCCTTAATTTAACAATAATCCATTATAAAACACAAGGTTTATGAATATATACAGGTATAAAATAATCATAGTTGCATATTACGAACAGATACAAAATTTCCAAGACAGAAGTGTATTAAAAAGTGTCCAGTAACAAACTTGTCCACATCATTCACCTTACTGCGTTATAAGCTTAACCTAATGAATAGTGACCACTAGATGTCACCAAAAAACAATGTCATTCTTCTTTAATTTAAGAGCAGCATAAATCCATTCCAGATGGTTATTGATTAATAGGTTAGTGTTTTTCATACCTACCATTGTTAGTAATCAAGACTTTTGTAACTTTCCAAACTACTAAATAAGTGTGTGTGATTCGTGTAGATATCATATCGGATCAATATGAGTATTGGCCAACACTCAAGACTCCAACATTATTATCATATCTGAAGTGAAGTTGCAGAGACACTCTTACTTATTTTTATATAAACACCAGAGTCTGTAAGTAAATCCCTTTCTTGTTGAAACTACAGCCGAAGCCTCAGGGCTACATGATGCCCCCACCACAAATGCACTACAACGGCCACTTTACAGAACCCTACGGCTCATCGCAAGGTAACATCTTTCAACACAAATGTTTATCATATTCACTATGATCATTAGGCATTGCTTATCCAGGAGAGGTTTCTCTGTCATAGACAACCTGTACATGAACAGCCAAAATGGATATTACTACCACTCCCAAACCAGCCTGGACTGCCCGCCCATGGAGTATGGCAACGGGGGGCGCTTGCGTAACGGCAGCGTGTACAGCGCCCACAGCACCAGCTCTCTGACCAACCCGCAGCACTACCTTCAGCCATCGCCCATGTCGTCTAACCCCTCAATCACAAGTGACATCACCAGGGCCGACTACATCCCCTCGCATCGTCACAGCGCCCTAATCCCACCCTCCTACCGCGCCACTCCCGATTATGAGACGGTGATGCGGCAAAAGAATCGAGGCGGCGGGAGGATTTTATCTCAAGAGCACCGGCAGAGCCACTCCATGAGGAACTTGAACATCGGGAACTCGTACGCCTACAGCAGGCCAGACCCTCTCGTTTACAGCCAGCCGGAGATCAGAGGGGAGCATGGCGGCGCTGTTCAGCAGCACCACCATCACTATCCCTTCCATACAGGCAGCAGCTTCCACAGCCCGTCACCATACCACCCTTACCCCACTGAGAGGAGACCTGTGGTTGGGGCGGTCAGTGTCCCCGAACTCACCAACGTCCAGCTACAGCAAGTTCAAGAGTATCCGGCCCCCAACATAATGAGGACACAGGTGTACAGACCACCCCCGCCGTACCCGTATGCACATCCTCGACCTGCTAACAGCACGCCGGACCTGTCACGTCACCTCTACGTCAGCAGCAGCAACCCTGACCTGATCATCACGCGCCGTGTGCATCACTCGGTCCAGACTTTCCAAGAAGACAGCCTGCCTGTTGCTCATTCATTGCAAGAGGTATCCGAGCCTCTTCTGAGCGGACCACCGCACAGACCGACTTACCACGGCCAAAAGCGCAACTCCATCGAGGTAGCTGGGCTAGCACAGAGCCTGGAAGGGATAAGGCTCAAAGAGCGGCACATGTCTTCATCAGCGGCCGAAACTGCAACACCTCCCCCGGTCCCACAGGTAGGTAGATCGCAAGGTTCTCAGCTCAACGTCTTTTTGGAGCGCACAAAGACGGCAGACAAGGCCGACGCAAAGGACGATGTGCAGTATGGACACAAGAAATCTCTCTCTGACGCTACCATGCTGGTGCACAGCAGCGGTGAGGACGAGGAGTTTGAGGAAGACACAGGGCGTCACACGCCGCTCTCTCATGATGCAATAACCGCCATAATTCCCGAACAGCCGCCACCACCACCACTGCAGCAGCAACATCACGCCTTTATAGCGCCATCTCAACAGCAGACTCCCCTTGAGCCCCCTCCAGCATATCCGATCGGCTCGACCATGGACCCTTCGCTAGCTGCCGCCCTCACCTACAAGGTTCACCCGCTAATCCAAGAGAAAGAGCCGGCGTACCTGCCTCAAACCAGAATCATGCCCTCTGTGTCGGAGGGAGACCTAAGTGGTGAAACAAAGCACAAATCAAAGAAAGACTTTAAAAGGTGGCCAGTGGCTGATGTACCTCAGGTGAAGAAGACCATCGAAGGTTTACCCCCTCCGGTGAGTTGTCAGTATCTGTTAATTTTCTGCCGATTATCCTGTTTAGGTCAAGGGTGAGCAGTGGTTCCCATAGAATGGCAATCTATTAGTGGCGGCAAGGGGGTGGTAAGGGTTGTGGCAGGGGCAGGCCGGGGCAATATTAAAATAACGTAATCGTATAATTGGGTATGACGCATGTATTTTTTATTTTTTTGTAGGCTAAAAAAAATGTTTTTCATTCGTTGTTGGGTATTGTATTACTACAATGTAACACAGGCTGCAATTTATACATCCATGGTTTATTTTGTGAATGCCCAGATATGATTGGCTATTTTTTTATTCTTGTGTAGCGTTTTTCGTCCACCTCTAACTCCCAAACTGTTCAGCTGATTGGTCCTGTTCAAGCGTCAAAACCTTCAGCGCTTTTAGGAGATGCAGGTTCATTCAACAAACGTTCCCTAATATTACCGGCTTTACAGTAAATCATAATTTTCAATTTTTTTTGCCCTTTTTTTTCTTTCGCCTACTCCTTCCAAATGTTTTAACTAACTTAAACCATTCCACCATTCAAAAATGTGTCTTTATTAGGACAATACAACTTAGTATTCTTTAACCAAAAAAATTCCCAGTTTTTACAGTATTCATGATTTTCCAAAATATTGGACAATACAATTGGTACACAGCCCACTATTCTCACTTAGTTTCCTTCCCGCGACCCCGAAAGGGAATAAGCGGTAGAAAATGGATGGATGGATGGATGGATGAAAATAACCTTGAATGCAAGTAAATCTTCAACACAATAGGAAAAATGTATTTGTTGTGGTAAAAAATATTTATTTAGTCTGATATCAGCAAGAAAACATTACTTTCGACAATAACTTCTGAGTAATAATGTCATTTTGACCTATTGCATTAAAATTAAACATTGGCAGTCACCTTTGTATTTAAAAAAATAGTCCCCTTAAGGGCTAATTTGCAAAATGTTCGTTATTTTTTTTACGTACTTTTATTTAATTGTGTTTGTGTCACATACTTTATGTAAAGTTTCACATTTCAGTAATTTTGTCCAGGCAAGAATCGAGCAATGAAATGTGTGCTGTCCAGCACGTCATATTGGTTGACGTATGGATTCACGCACAAAATGGTCTAAATTGTGTATAATATATATATACTTATATATATAGTTAGGTCAGGAAAAAACACGATGGCTATTGCGTTATGAACACTGTATAACAAATAAACTACAGTAATCTCAACGATACATAATATATATAATATATAGTGTGTGTATCCATCCATGCATTTTCTACTGCTTGTCCCTTTCGGGGTTGCGGGGGGTGCTGGAGCCTAACTCAGCTGCATTCGGGCGGTAGGCGGGGTACACCTTGGACAAGTCGCCACCTCATCGCAGGGCCAACACAGATAGACAACCTTCACACTCACGTCCACTTACTCGGCCCAAATTAGTGTTGCTAATAAACCTATGCCAGGTGCATGTCTTTGGAAGTGGGAGGAAGCCGCAGTACCCGGAGGGAATCTACGCAGTCACGGAGAGAACATGCTAACTCCATACAGAAAGGTCCTGAGCCCCGGATCGAACCCAGGACCTTCTTATTGTGCGGCACACGCACTTGTGCCACCATGATGCCCGTATATATGTGTGTGTGTGTATATATATAATTGTATATGTGTGTGTATGTATGTATGTATATGTACGTACCTATATCTATGGTTGTAGATATAGATGTGTGTGTATGTATATGTATATATATA